>NC_134087.1:74493620-75093620 GCF_000715075.1 Nicotiana tabacum
TATCGAGAGTTGATGGAAATTTATTTTGAAAGATGTTGTTGCCATTGGTGAACATGTTGTTGGGAAGCGTATCGGGCTAATAGGGGAAATATATTTAAATAAAAAAGCAATAAATTGCACAAGACAAGACGAGATTTACGTGGTTCGATAATTTTTGTCTACTCCATGGACACACAAAGAATAACTTTTTATTAATAGAAGAGAAAGAAGAAGTTGAGGATGATTTGCAAATGAAAAGGCAGATACCCCTTTATAGGCATGTGAATGCCCTGCTGAAGTAATCACTTACATCATAAGAAAAGAATTCGAAGATGAATTCTTCTACCTAATATTATGCTTTATACTACTTTTTCTTCTCTCCTTGACTTTTTTTTCTTTCTTTTACATGTGCAGGGTTTTTTCCCCATTAATACCCCCTATAACCCATGTACATAAAAAAAAAATAACGATTCTCTAGTATGACGCCTTCACATTATTAGTCTTGAAGGCCAACTAAGGCAGTTTACAGCTTTAGTTTGTCAATACCGATAACTGGTTTAACATATCTGACGAATTCTTCTATCTTGGTATCTTCTGTAGATAAAGAGTTTCTTTACTTATCAACTCTCGGATATGATGATACCTCAGTTGGATATTCTTTGATCTTGTATGAAACACTCGATTTTTGGCAAGATAAGTTTTACTCTAGCTATGGCTAAAAAGCTCATAATTGTCCTTCTTTTTACCTAGCTCTTTAAAAAAATTCTGGAGCCAAATCATCTCTTTTCCAGCTTTTTAGACTGCCATTTACTTTGCTTTAGTGGTAGATAGAGCAACAATTTTCTGAAGTCTGGACATCCAGCTAACAGCAGTACCACCCAAGGTGAACACGTAGCCTGTGGTATTTTTTCTACTATCCAGATCACCGCCTAAATTTACATCAGCAAAACCTTGTAAGATAATATTGCTCTTTTAAAATAAAATGTCATACCTTAGGTGCCTTTGAGATATCGCAATATCTATTTTATACCTTCTGAGTGCTCTTTTACAGGATCTGACATGTATTTACTAACAACACCAACTGCATGGGCTATGTCAGAACTAGTATAAACCATAACGCACATCAAACTTCCAACTACTGAAGCATAGGGAACTTTGGATAAGATGACTTTCAAGTGGAGTGCTTCTGATATTTGAAGCATGAAAACTGAACTTGCTTAGTACCTTCTGTATGTACTTTTCTTGAGACAACTTTAAGGTTCCTTCAAACATGTTTATGGTAATCCTCATCCAAAGCATTTGCTTAGCTGGTCCTAAGTCTTTCATTTCAATCTCCTCCGCCAGTTGTTGCTTAACCCTATTGATCTCATTTATGCTAGATCCTGCAATTAGCATATCATCAATGTATAATAGTAAAATTAATATAGTATTCATCAAATTTTTTGATATAACAACAATGGTCCATTTCACATTCTGTGAAACTATTGTTATGCATGAATCCATCAAATTTTTTGTACCATTGTCGGGGAGCTTGTTTCAAACCAAACAAATTCTTCTTCAACTTACGCACAAGGTTTTCTTTATTAAAAACTTAAAAACCTCCAGGTTGCTTCATGTAGATGTCTTCTTCAAGGTCACCATGCAAGAAAGTAGTTTTAATATCTAGGTGCTCCAAATGCAAATTTTCTACAACTACAATACATAGAACCAACTTAATAGTATTTCATTTGACTATGAGGGAGAAGATCTCGGTGTAGTCAATTCCTTCCAGCTGCTGAAAGCCTTTTACTACTAATCGTGATTTGTATCTCTTCTTACCATCATGTTCTTTTTTGACCTTGTATACCCACTTGTTCTACAATGCCTTCTTTCCTTTTGGTAACTTTGTAAGTATCCATATTTTATTCTTTTGAAGAGAATTAATCTTTTCTTTCAAGGCTAGCTTCTACTTATTAGAGTTCATCACCTGCATTGCTTCAATAAAATGCTCTGATTCTCCAGCATTAGACAGAAGTAGATAGTGGAGAGAGAGAGAGAGAGTTAATGTATCTGAAGCATTCATGACTATTTTAGATCTCCTTAATGTAGGTTCAAGAGTAACTGATCCCGAATTTGATTCAAGTCCTTGCTTCAGATCTGGTTCTCCATCTGATTCTGTCCTAGTTCTAATTCAGATCTAGATTCAGCTTCTAGTTCTGCATCTTCAATTTCAGAATCAGTTGTAATCCCTCAAGCCACTTCATTTTCTGATATTTCTTTCAACTCAACTGTTTCATATGTCTGTTTGGTGGTGCTGGTTGGTTCTACTCCAAGCTTGTCTTTGTACGTCACATTTTCATTGAATGTGACGTTATGTGTCTTATGGTCTTTCTACTTTGATTACCAAAATTATCATCACCATATCCAATAAAGACATATTTTTTGGCTTTAGGATCAAAATTATCTCTATCATTGGAGTTTACATGCACGTAAGCAACACAATCAAAGATTTTCAGATGAGAGAGAGTTGCCTCCTTTCCTGTCCATACCTCCTCATGAATTTCAAAATTTAGTGGTACAGAGGATCCCCTATTTATGAGGTAAGATGATGTGTGAATATCCTCGGACCAAAAATAATTTGGCAACCCGGAATGTATTCACATACTTATAGCTTATTCATTCAGGGTTCTGTTCATCCTCTCAGCAATGCCATTTTGTTTCGGTGTTCCAGGAACTGTCTTGATCATTCTGATCCCATTTTTAGAGCAGAATGCTTTGAACTCTTAACTATCATACTCCCCTCAATTTTCAGACTTCAGACATTTTACTTTAAGCTTGTCTGATTTTTATCTTCAGCTTTCCATCTTTTAAAGGTAACAAATATATCAGATTTATTTTTCAGAAAATAAACCTATACATTTCTCGTGGAATCATCAATGAAGGTGACATAATAACGTGAGCCTCCCAGAGAAGTTATAGAAGTTGGTCTCCACACATCCGTATACACTAGTTCCAACTTCTCTTTCTTCGGCGTCCTTCCCGTCTTTGAGAAACTAATTCTCTTTTGTTTTACGTAAATGCAATCTTTGCATAAACATAATTCATCATGTTTGAGGTTTGGCAAAATTTTCTTTAGATGCCAAAAACTTCATTCCATTCTCAATCATATGCCCGAGCCTCCAATGCCACAATGTTGTATCACGACTATGGTCAACTACTGCTATAGTATCTCTCTGTATTATGGTCGCATATTGTGTTCCCTTCTTAATGCCTCATGCCACAATCAAATTTACTTTGGTTATTTTCCACGATCCATTATCGAATATTGTTGTATATCCTTCGTTGTCAATCTGACCCATGGGTATCAGATTTTTCTTAAGGTGAGGAACATGTCGGACATTTTACAATTTTCATAGCGTGCCTTGTGAAATCTTTATATGAACTTCACCTTTTCTGACAATATCCAAAGGTTCAACGTCTGTTAACCTTCCCGAATTTTCTAGCAATATAGTTATGCAATAATTCTTTGCATGAGGTAGAGTGAAAGGATGTACCTCAGTCTAGAATCCAAGATTCGACTGGGCTGTCTACACAATAAATTAGTGCATCACCAACTTGTTCAGCAATTGCATTTGCTGAATTATCATCATTGTATTGATCGTTCTTCTTATTCTTTGGCTCCCTATACTGACTACTATACTGACACTTTTTATCGCAATTACAACAAGTAATGTCTTTGCGATTCTTGGATTGCCTTCTTCTCCTAAATTTTGATCTGCCACGGCCATGACTTTGCCCTCTTTGGCTGCTTCTCCCCTTGCTTTTGGTATTAAAAGAGATCATGGAAAATCGATTGATTCTCTCCAGCGAATATCTTCACTTAGAACCAAGTCTCTAGTATCATCCAATTTGAGTTTGGTACTTCCCGATGAATTGCTAATTGCAGTTACTGTTGCATATCAACTCTCATGTAGAGATGATAGTAAAATCAATGCTCTGACTTCATCATCAAATATTATATTAACAGAACTCAATTGAGTTAATATTATATTAAACTCATCGATATGTTCCGTAACAGAACTACCTTCTGTCATCTTCAAGTTGAACAATCGACGCATCAAATAGACTTTATTTGAAATAGATGGCTTCTCGTACATATTTGATAACACCTTCATCAAGCCTGTAATGGTCTTCTCGTTAATGATCTTGAACGCTACATTTCGTGTCAGTGTCAAACGAATCACACCAAGAGCTTGGCGATCTAATATCTCTCAATCCGCTTTGGTCGTATTCTCTCATTTTACTCCAGTCAGAGGTAAGTGTAATTTTTTTGTTACAAATAATCCTTTATTATCATTTTCCAGAATCCAAAATCTTTGCCATTGAATTTGTCAATTTTAACCTTTCCTTCTTCCGACGCTATTACTTCACAATTTTTTTATGTGAATAATGCTTGTGAATAGTTGTAACGGCCCGATCGGTCGTTTTGAGCTCTAGCACGTCGTTCAGCAGTTTGAGGCCTTGAGTAGCTTCACTTCAGATATTATAACTTGCATGCATGGTCGGAATTGAATTTGGAGAAGTTCGGAGTTGATTCGGAAAGAAAATTCTCATTTTGGAAGCTTTAAGTTGGAAGAATTGACTAAAGTATGATTTTTGAGTAAACTACCTCGGAATCGGGATTTGAAGGTTCCAACAGGTTTGTATGATAATTTTGGACTTAGGTGTATGTCCGGTTCGGATTTTGGATGACTCGGGAGTGTTTCAGCTCCTATTATGGAAGTTAGCATTTTGGAAGAATTTCATAAATTTGGGTTGAAGTGCATTTCAATATTATCAATGTCCGTTTGGGATTCCGTGTCTGGGAATATCTATGTATGGTGATTCTAGTGTTGGGAGCGCGTCCAGAAGTGGATTCGCAGGTCCGTAGATCATTTCGGGGTCATTTGGCGAAAGTTATAAATTTGAAGGTTTTTGAGAAGTTTGACCGGGAGTGAACTTTTTGATATCGGGGTCAGATTCCGATTTTGGAAGTTGGAGTAGGTCCTAATGTCGAATGTGACTTGTGTGCAAAATTTGATGTCAATCGGAGGTGATTTGATATGTTTCGGCATTAAATTAGAAATTAGAATTTCTTAATTTTATTAGACTCGAATTGGGGTGTGATTCGTGTTTTTAGCATTGTTTGATGTGATTTGAGGCCTTGACTAAGTCCGTGATACATTTTGAGACTTGTTGGTATGTTTGGACGGGGTCCCGATGGGCTCGGGTGAGTTTCGGGGTGGTTTCAGACCATTTCTATCACGACCCTAAAACCAACCCGGTCGTGATGGCGCCTATCGTGAAACTAGGCCAGCCGGCACAATTCCAAATCAAACCATTATTCTATAAAAATCATTTTTAAGCCATTAATTAACAAGAAATCTCATAATATAGGTCTAAATAACCAGTGCGGAAATATAACACAAGCCCGACATCGGGGTGTCACAAGTCACGAGGATCTACTAAGGTCTGAACACAATGAAGATTCTAAAAATATACTATAACAGGTTAAAGAAGATAAGAGGGAGAGAACAGGGTTGCGAATGCCGGGCAACTACCTTGCAAACTTTGATGACTCTACCACTGAGCAATCAACACCCGCTACCGGATTCAGAAATACCTGGATCTACACACAAGGTGCAGGGAGTAATGTGAGTACGTCAACTCAGTAAGTAATAAAAGTAAATGAAAGTTGAGCAGTAAGAAAACACGTAAATCACACCATAACGCTACAACAAATACAATACAATTCCAAAATAGTACAAAAATCATTTATTTCGTAAATCAAACTCAGTTTCAGTAAAACCCTTTTCTTTTACAGAGAAAACTTCTTTCAATAGTTTAAAGGAGTGATAAAACAGTGAGTAAAAATGATAGGAATGTAGACAGCCCCTCGGGCAAAACATGTACCATAAACTGCCCCTCGGGCATAATATCAACAGAACCAGCCCCTTGGGCTACCTCACAATCACTCGTAATCAGCCCCTCGGGCATGACATGAATCAAGAACCGCTCCTCGGGCAACAATATGAAACAACAACAGTCCCTCGGGCAATATCACATCTCAAACACTGGGTACTCGCGCTCACTAGGGGTGTTCAGACTCCGGAGGGGCTCCTACAACCCAAGCGCTATAATAAGCCATCCCGTGGCATAATCAAACTAGCCCTCGGCCTCATAATAAGCCACCTCGTGGCGTAACAAATCAGGCCCTCGGCCTCATAATATCATGAATCAGTACAATTTGCTGCGGCGCGCAGCCCGATCCCATAATATCCTCACAACACAGGCCCTCGACCTCACTCAGTCAGAAATCTCTTATGCCACTCGGGCAACAGTAAAACATGATGCTCGGCCCAAAATATCATTTAAAATATCAAAACGGAGTAAATATGGCTGAGTTATGAAAACAGTAGAATACAGCATGACTGAGTACAAATATGCAGTCAAACAGTGAGGAATAGTAGTTGTCACACCTCCTTTTTCCGCACCCGCGAGAGTACAAGGGGAGTTTTTTTCAATTAAAGGACAATCGAAACGGGATTGGTTTATTTATTTCAAAGTCGCCACTTGGGAGATTTTAGGGTGTCCCAAGTCACCAATTTTAATCCCGAATCGAGGAAAAGAATGACTCTATATTATAGTCTGCGTACCAGAAATCCGGACAAGGAATTCTGTTAACCCGGGAGAAGGTGTTAGGCATTCCCGAGTTCCGTGGTTCTAGCACGGTCGCTCAACTGTTATATTTGGCTTGATTATCTGATTTTGTACGAGTATGAACTTATGTGCGAATTTTAACTTTTAACCGCTTTATTATTATTGTTTTTACAAGAATGTGAACATCGCTTGAAACACGTCTTTGGACTGCGTCACATGAAATGCACCCACAATCCGGAACGCATATTATTTGATGTTTTGAGATTTGGATTTGGGTCGCATGAAATGCACACCCGAGCTTAAGAAAATAAATTATTAAACACGCGCCTAAAGAGACTATCGCGTTATTGTTTTGCGGAGGCCGTGAAATTCGCTAAACGACCCTCCTGAATTCTAAGTAATTTTAAACAAGTATTTACTGAGGGCCCCGCAATTTGTGTTTTTATTCGGCGAGGCTCATCTCATTCTTATTTTTTTAAAAGGAATTTGCAACGTCATGGACATGCATCTCGGGCCACGTCACAATCAATGTGCCCATGACTAGAGACATATTTCGACTCCGTTGAGATTTGGATTTGGGTCACATAAATGTGCACCCGAGTTTAGGGAGATAACATTATTAAAGGCGCGCCTAAAGCAACTAGCGCATTATTATTTTGGGTAGGGCCGTGAGATGTGCTAAACGACCCATCCCGGAATTTAAGTATTTAATACATATATTTTGTGAGGGCCCCGCAATTTGTCCCTTTTATTTGGCGAGGCTCGTCTCATTTTTTTTATTGTTATTATTATTTTTATTTTTTATATTTTAAAGGGATGCCATTTTTACGCCTTTAACCATACTAAACCTTACAACTTCTTTACAACTAAAATCTCATAACTTGTTAGAAGTTTAATAAGAAGAGTTTTAGCGAATGAGTATTTCGGGAGTAGTGATAACATGTACTAATAATTTTGTCCGAATGAACTAAGCAAAAGACCCCGAACAAATTAACGTCAAACTTGTGTCATAGAACAACTAGTCAAACTTAATTAAATGACATCAAATAAACAAGAATCATATAACGCAAAATGAGCAAAAATGCATACAATGAAAACATAAGCAGAAAATTATCATACCAATTTCTATATTGCATTTTCGAACATTTGACGTAACATTTTCTTATCTAATACTTGAGGTTTACTAACCTTTGAACCTCGGCAAACTCAGGGCGACAAACACGATCCCGACGGGACTCAAGCCGAACCTCACTGCACGAGGAACAACGACGAAACCTCGGGACAAACTCGACGTACCGGACCTCGACGAACAACGACGACCTCAATGGAGGCGGAAAGCTCGGCAAAAAACAATCAACGCACGAGATGTTAGCTGCTGGATTTTCTCAACGCATCATGTTGGCTCGAGAGAATGCAACAGGAGGGGTCGTTCAGGAATGAGGAAGAAGCAGGTTGTGGAAGGTCGTTTGGACAGTGGTCGATGGAGCTGAACGACGAGCAGCAGAGGTTGTTGGGGAGGCTTGGTGGTCGACGGACTGGTGGAGCTGGAGTTCCGACGAGGGGGTGGCTGACGGGTCTGCTAGGTTTTTATAGGGTTTGATGGTGGTTTTACGGGAGGGGGCTGTTTGTTGGTAGTAATGGAGGAGTGGTCGTTTGGTGGTGGTGTTTGGACAGTGACGGAGGTGGAGGGAGTTAGTAGTTGACGGACGCTTGGTGTGGCGTTGTGGTCGTGAGGGAGTAGGGGTTTCGACCGGGGGAGTCACTGGTTTTGGTTCATTTCTGGGGCTCGAGGGGTCGTTTGGGCGGTGTCGATGGAGGTTTCTGGGTGGTGTGGTTGTTTGGTGGTCGTCTGGAAATGACGACGGGGGGGGGGGGGGCTGGTTGCTCGGTGGTGAAGGTGGGAGGAGGAGTTGGTTTTCTGGTTTTCAAAGGAGGAAGAAGAAGCATCAACAGTGATTTTCTCCAAAAAATTCAAAAGTCCCCCTTTTCCAAATGTTTGTCCGTGTTTTGTAATGGGTTTGTCAAGAAAAATGAGCCCCACGCGTGGTGGGTTTCAGACTTATGTCCCCCACGCGTGGTGGGGTTCCCCATGTGTCCTGGACTCGGTTTATTACGGGCTAGGTCCGAAAATTAGGCCTAAAACCGGGTAGTTTGAACCCGAATATTATTCTTTTGCCCGTACCCGAGAAATAGGAACACGTTGCTTAACTAGTCCTATGTAAGCAAAATAACTACCAAAATAAGACTAGTATTCAAACAAAACTATATCTTTTTAAATATTTTTTTCAAGATTTAAAATAGCTACAAAATATTAATAAAACTATTTTTGTAATTTTCGTTTTTTAAATATTAAGATAAAATATGAAGCAATATTTTTTTGTATTTTTCAAAGTTAAAATGACTATAGAATATTAATAAAACTATTTTTTTGTAATTTTCGTTTTTTAATAAAGACAAAAATATAAAGTTATATTTTTTGTATTTTTCCAAAATTAAAACGACTACAAAACATTAATCGAATTATATTTTTTGTAATTTTCGAATTTATATAAAGTACCAAAATAAAGTACAATTTTTGTATTTTTCAAGTTTATGAGAAATACATAAACTAAAATTTATATATATATTTTGTGATTTTTTTTCTTTTTGCAACGAAATAAAGTAAAATAGTTAAAATGGCTATATTAGACCCAATTTCATATTTATGCTAAAGAAAATGTGAAAACCCTCGGGGAGGGTCAAAAATCACGTGCTTACAGCTGCCCCTCTTTGACTGGAAACACGAAGAGTTTTACGACAAAGAACGACTAGACGTGTTTTTGACCCGACCATTACTTGGACGGACTACACTTAAGGAAAGGGAGGGAATGTGACCGAGCTCTGGCATCTGAGCTGCCTACATATCCTTGGTTATACAGGAATCAGGCCACGTGTAGTTCGGGATATGAGAGAGATAGTGAAGTTGTACCGAGGTGGAGAGCCGATCGAGGTGCCGTTCCGTTGAGGTTCCGGTCCGCGATCCTGTCATTACAACAAAAATGAAGACTGAAAAAAAAGACTAACTAAGCCTATCAGCTACTAGTTACAGGGATTCCTATCTGTAAGTCTTCTGAAACTTGGTCTTGAGTCTTGAATGGTGCTTCATACAGACTTCAGATTTGAACCTTGATACTGCTAGTTGTAGGTGCTAGTTCTTTGAGCGGACCACATCTGTTCTCCACTTCCGTACCTTGAGTTCTTTTCCCCTCTTGTTTTCTTGTTGTCTTTTTTGACCAGCCTTTTGTGAATGCTGGGGATTTTATTGCTTCCTGCTGGAGATTCCTGTTGTATTCCTCTGCTTCATTGATTCTAAGTGTGCTCCTTCCTCATATGAGCGGGCTTTTGACTTCAATACTTCAATTGTATTCCCTTATTCTCCAGGTGGGTGCCTGATTTCTATTTCTTTTATCCTTTTTCTCCCGGTGGACGCCTGATTTCTATTTTCTTTGTCCTTGTTCTCCAGGTGGATGCCTGATTTCTATTTTTCTTTGTCCTACAACAAACTCCGTTCTACAGGCAGGTCTCCTATTGGTAAGATTAAACTTAGGAAGTGCGTCTCCTATGGTGAAACTAAACTGAGGAAGTGCGTCTCCTATTGGTAATGACATGCCTGCATTTATACTTGTAGGCGACCTGGAATATGGAATGAACAGACAAAATGTATTCCCGTATTTTACTGGTGGGCGACCTAGAACTTAAATGTATTCTCGCATTTTACTGGTGGGCGACCTAGAACTTAAATGTATTCCCGCATTTTACTGGTGGGCGACCTAGAACTTAAATGTGTTCCCGCATTTTACTGGTGGGCGACCTAGAACTTAAATGTATTCCCGCATTTTACTGGTGGGCGACCTAGAACTTAAATGTATTCCCGCATTTTACTGGTGGGCGACCTAGAACTTAAATGTATTCCCGCATTATACTGGTGGGCGACCTAGAACTTAAATGTATTCCCGCATTTTACTGGTGGGCGACCTAGAACTTAAATGTATTCCCGCATTTTACTGGTGGGCGACCTAGAACTTAAATGTATTCCCGCATTTTACTGGTGGGTGACCTAGAACTTAAATGTATTCCCGCATTTTACTGGTGGGCGACCTAGAACTTAAATGTATTCCCGCATTTTACTGGTGGGTGACCTAGAACTTAAATGTATTCCCGCATTATACTGGTGGGCGACCTAGAACTTAAATGTATTCCCGCATTTTACTGGTGGGCGACCTAGAACTTAAATGTATTCCCGCATTTTACTGGTGGGCGACCTAGAACTTAAATGTATTCCCGCATTTTACTGGTGGGTGACCTAGAACTTAAATGTATTCCCGCATTTTACTGGTGGGCGACCTAGAACTTAAATGTATTCCCGCATTTTACTGGTGGGCGACCTAGAACTTAAATGTATTCCCGCATTTTACTGGTGGGCGACCTAGAACTTAAATGTATTCCCGCATTTTACTGGTGGGCGACCTAGAACTTAAATGTATTCCCGCATTTTACTGGTGGGCGACCTAGAACTTAAATGTATTCCCGCATTTTACTGGTGGGCGACCTAGAACTTAAATGTATTCCCGCATTATACTGGTGGGCGACCTAGAACTTAAATGTATTCCCGCATTTTACTGGTGGGCGACCTAGAACTTAAATGTATTCCCGCATTTTACTGGTGGGCGACCTAGAACTTAAATGTATTCCCGCATTTTACTGGTGGGCGACCTAGAACTTAAATGTATTCCCGCATTTTACTGGTGGACGACCTAGAACTTAAATGTATTCCCGCATTTTACTGGTGGGCGACCTAGAACTTAAATGTGTTCCCGCATTTTACTGGTGGGCGACCTAGAACTTAAATGTATTCCCGCATTATACTGGTGAGCGACCTAGAACTTAAAGTATTCCCGCATTTTACTGGTGGGCGACCTAGAACTTAAATGTATTAAAATTGCTTCCCCGTTCTTCCGAGAAAATTTTTCGACAATCGGCAGAAAATTTTCTGCCCCGGTTTTTGGTGGTTTCCCTAACGTTGCGTCTTGCTGCCATTATCAATCCTTTGTTCTCCTTCAGTAGACAAAAGGATTTAGTCAGTTTTAATCGTGGTGGTAGAGGGTGTCTTTCCGGCGAACGATTTTTCTCTCTTCCCCTTTTCTTGCTCTATGTCCCCATAATTGATTAATGGGCAGAGTTGCCTGCTAGGGGTCTCTGGCCTGCTGGGGATTGACTTTCAATTAATCCCCTTTTCTGCTTTCTCTTTAAGCACATGCTGTGGGAGTCTGTTTTTAACTCCCGAAACCACTCCCTTTATGAGCTTACTTCCTCCAAAATTGCCGGGCATGATCACTGCATTGCCTGGGATCGGCCTTTAAGACTGTTTGTATTATCCTGCATTGGATGAATTCCCCTCCGGTTTCTGGTAGTAAGCTTTGAAAAATCCTTTCAAGACACATTTTAGGAAAAGAAATAAAAGATAGAAAAAGGAGAAAATCTTTCTGAACCAATATTTTGGTGGGAGAAGAAACTCAAAAGAACTTATCTGGAGGACATGACTGGTCCCCGTGATCATGACGTGCACCACCGATTCCCGACCCAGTCTATTTGTATCAATCGATTTGCCCGATGGTTTGATTTGCTGGGGATGATAAATGAGTGTCCATTTCGTTGCGAATGTGGTAGCTTTTGTTGATTTGTCTTGTCGCCTCATAGTGCCCTTCGAGGGGTTTTCACTAATGAGACTCTCTCTTTTCTCTCATCTCCCGGTGCCTTATGGTGCCTGTGAAGGTTTTCACCAATAAGACTCTCTCTTTTCTCTCATCTCCCGGCGCCTTATGGTGCCTGTGAAGGTTTTCACCAATAAGACTCTCTCATTTCATATTCCTCATCTTACATCGCCTCTCGGTGCCTGTGAAGGTTTTCACCGATAAGACTCTCTCCTTTTATTTCTTTCGAGGAATCGGGGTGTTGTAGATACGACCCTCTCTTCTGGAGATTCCTTTGATCATCGATTCATTCCCAATCTTACGATCCTCTTCTTTGCTGGGGATCGGTGTATTATTCTTGGTCTTATTTGCCTGACTTGGCATCTCTTGGACATTGATCGGGAGGTCTTTTGGACGTTGATGTTGGCACTGGTGTGGGGTTAAAGAAAGGCTATAAAAATGAAAATAATTTGATGGGTGATGTGCTACAACTTTTGGAATCAAACCTTTGTTGGAACTTAAAACATAACCTCTGCCCCAGTTTTCTTGCTTGGGGAATTTATTTTTTACACTTATGTTGCGCTATGTGCGTTACGCACACTGTGCCTATTATGCACACTATGTACATTATGCATCCTATATTCGCTATGATGCATACTATGACCGAGCCGTGAGGCGCCTACGTATCCTCTTTGAGGAATCAGGTCAAACGTAGTTCCCACGGTTTTGTATTTCTTATGATTTTATCTTCTTCTTTTTTTTTTCTTTTCCTTCTTTTCATTTTCTTTCTCTTTTCTTTTTCTCTTTTTTTTTCATGTCTTTTCCATTAGTGGTTCCAAAAGAGGGGTATGAAAGAATTACTTAGGGCTCAAAGGGAGAAGCAAGGGTTAAAAGTGTTTGGATAGAAGAAAAAATTGCCTCCGTCATCTCATTATCCAATAAATGCCAAATACAAACAAATAAACCAAAAATTGCCATAATTAAAGAAATTACGCATAATATCTCTTGACTGCATCCGAATTGATAGCCATATCAACACATCTCCCCTCGACATCTGTCAAACACAAAGCACCGTTGGTCAATACTCTGGTCACGATATAAGGCCCTTGCCAATTTGGGGCGAATTTGCCTTTTGCCTCGACCTGATGTGGGAGGATCTTCTTCAATACCTGCTGCCCTACTTCAAACTTCCTGGGGCACACCTTCTTATTATATGTTCTTGCCATTCTCTTCTGGTACAGCTGACCATGACACACTGCTGCCAATCTTTTCTCATCTATCAGGCTCAACTGTTCCAATCGAGCTTTGACCCATTCATCATCATTAATCCCGGCTTCAGCGACAATTCGGAGGGACGGAATTTCGACCTCCGCTGGTATTACGGCCTCAGTTCCATACACCAACAAATAAGGAGTTGTGCCTATGGAAGTTCGGACGGTAGTGCGGTAACCCAACAAAGCAAAGGGTAATCTCTCGTGCCATTGTCTGGACCCTTCCACCATTTTTCGCAGTATCTTCTTGATATTCTTATTGGCTGCTTCGACTGCTCCATTCGCCTTGGGACGATATAGGGTGGAATTGCGGTGTGTAATCTTGAATTGTTGGCATACCTCTCTCATCAGGCTGCTATTAAGATTCGCACCGTTATCCGTGATGATCACTTTTGGGATCCCAAATCTGCAGATGATATGGGAGTGAACAAAGTCCACCACTGCCTTCTTAGTTACTGATTTGAAGGTTTTAGCCTCAACCCATTTGGTGAAGTAATCAATGGTTACTAGAATGAACCTATGACCGTTGGATGCTGCCGGCTCGATGGGCCCAATGACATCCATGCCCCATGCCACAAACGGCCAGGGTGCTGACATCGTATGTAACTCTGTTGGCGGAGAATGAATCAAATCTCCATGTATCTGGCACTGATGGCATTTCCTCACAAAAGTGATACAGTCGTGTTCCATGGTGAGCCAATAACACCCTGTTCGAAGGATCTTTCTTGCCAATACATATCCGCTCATGTGTGGCCCACAAACTCCAGCATGTACCTCTGCCATAACCGTCGTTGCTTGACTGGCATCTATGCATCTCAACAATCCCAAATCCGGGGTTCTTTTGTACAATACTCCTCCACTGAGGAAGAAACCATTCGACAAACGCCGAAGGGCTCTTTTTGGTCTCTAGAGGCATGTTCTGGATATATCCCCATTCTGAGGTATTCCTTGATATCACGAAACCAGGGTTCGCCATCTGCTTCTTCTTCTATGGCATTGCAGTAGGCGTGCTGATCACGGACCTGGATGTGTAGAGGATCAACATACATTTTGTCAGGGTGGTGCAACATTGATGCTAAGGTGGCCAAGGCATCCGCAACCTCATTGTGAACTCTCGGGATGTGTTTGAACTTCACCGATCGAAATTGCTTGCTCAGATCATGCAAGCATTGCCGGTATGGTATGAGCTTTAGATCTCGTGTTTCCCATTCACCCTGAATTTGATGTACCAAGAGGTCCGAGTCTCCCAAGACCAAGACGTCTTGGACATCCATGTCAGCAGCCAAGCGCAGACCCAGAATGCAAGCCTCATACTCGGCCATATTGTTGGTGCAATAGAAGCGTAGTTGAGCCGTAACAAGATAATGCCGTCCTGTTTCAGAAATGAGTACTGCTCCTATTCCAACCCCTTTCGCGTTTGCAGCTCCATCGAAGAAAAGCCTCCAACCCGGTTCCTCAGGCAATTCCAACTCATTTGTATGCATTACCTCTTCGTCAGGAAAATACGTTCTTAAAAGCTCGTATTTTTCATCAACAGGATTCTCTGCCAAATGGTCTGCCAGCGCCTGGGCTTTCATGGCCGTCCTCGTTACATAGACGATATCAAACTCTGTGAGCAGAATTTGCCATTTTGCCAACCTTCCCGTGGGCATAGGTTTCTGAAAGATATACTTCAATGGGTCCAAGCGGGATATGAGATAAGTAGTATACGAAGACAGGTAGTGTTTCAACTTCTGAGCTACCCAAGTTAGGGCGCAACATGTTTTCTCGAGTTGAGTGTACTTGACCTCATGTACTGTGAATTTCTTGCTAAGATAGTAGATGGCTTGCTCCTTCCTTCCTGTGTCATCATGCTGCCCCAACACACAACCAAATGAATTTTCCAAGACCGTCAGGTAAAGAATTAGGGGCTTCCCGGGCTTAGGCGGGACCAATACGGGTGGATTAGACAGATACCCTTTGATTTGGTCGAAAGCCTCCTGACACTCTGCCGTCCAACCTACCGCAGCATCCTTTCTCAACAGCCGAAATAGGGGCTCACAAGTTGCTGTGAGTTGAGCGATGAACCTGCTGATGTAATTGAGTCTACCCAGCAAACTCATTACCTCTGTTTTGTTCCTTGGCTGTGGCAAATCTCGGATGGATTCAATTTTGGATGGGTCTAACTCAATCCCCCGTCGACTGACGATAAATCCTAGCAACTTTCCTGATGGAACCCCAAATGCGCATTTGGCCGGGTTAAGCTTGATATCATACCTTCGGAGTCTTTGGAAAAATCTCCTTAGGTCTGCCACATGGTCCTCCTGACGCCAAGATTTGATGATCACATCATCGACGTACACCTCGATTTCTTTGTGTATCATGTCATGAAACACGACAGTCATTGCTCGCATGTACGTTGCCCCGGCGTTCTTTAACCCGAACGGCATTACCCGATAGCAGTAGGTTCCCCATGGCGTAATAAATGTTGTCTTCTTAGCATCCTCCTCGTCCATTAGGATCTGATGATAACCTGCATAGCAATCCACAAAGGATCCGATCTCGCGCCCAGCGCAATTATCGATCAGGATATGAATGTTGGGTAACAGAAAATTGTCCTTGGGACTTGCTTTGTTGAGGTTGCGGTAGTCGACGCACACCCTGATTTTTCCATCCTTCTTTGGGACTGGTACCACATTGGCCAACCACTCGGGATATCGAGTGACCCGAATGACCTTTGCCTGCAACTGCTTAATCACCTCTTCTTTGATTTTTACACTCATTTCTGTTTTAAATTTCCTTAGTTTTTGCTTGACCGGAGGGTATGCCGGGTCAGTGGGCAATTTGTGAACCACTAAATTTGTGCTTAATCCAGGCATATCGTCATAGGACCATGCAAAAACATTTTTGAATTCCATGAGGGTTCTGATCAATTCTTCCCTGACACTCGGCTCAATGTGGATGCTGATTTTGGTTTCTTGGACGTTATCAGCGTCTCCTAGGTTTACAGCCTCAGTGTCATTTAGGTTAGGCTTGGGTTTTTCTTCAAATTGGCATAATTCTCGGTTTATCTCTTCGAAGGCTTCACCTTCATCACATTCAGATTCATCATCACAAACGACCTCTTGCATCATTGAGTCAGATTCAGATTGATTTATTAGACTAGGTCGAAGATCCGTTGTGCATGCCATGTCATTAGAACCAGTAAAAAGAGAACTGTTCAGAAAGAAAAAGAACAAAACAAAATTAAAATGGGACAAAAGAAAAGAACTTCATTAAACTTGCGGGATAAAAGGGTTCACACTTTTACAAAAACGAAAGTAAAATTTGGATTACACCCTTGAATAATCCGGACAAAACAAAACACACAAAACATAAATCAAAGCCTACTACCAAGACTCCCCTCGGACAGGAAGATGAGTAACTGTCCAATTGTTGGTCTTGGCCTCAGGCCCCACAAACTGTATCTCTGCCCTGCTGGAACCTTCTCCAGCTTCCACCATACTGACATCCGTGAATAGCTTCTCAAAACTCTGATTCAAGTCTTCATTTATACCGATCAAAGGTCCTAGAATCTTTGGGACCGGTGGCCCCTTGGCACTTGCTTTGACAAAAGACCTTGAGAGGCGTGGCACTGGTTTAGGCAGAAACCAGACCCTCTTCTTCATTTTTCACGCTTGATTTCTATCTGCTGCGGTTGGTTTGAACCCCAATCCAAAAGTTTCCAGATTTTTAGGAAGGGAGACAGGTTGGACTATCCCTTGAAGCTCGACTCCCAGGCCTTTTTCCCGGCACAAATCCATTGCCCAGCATTTCTGAGACCATCATGACTGTTGCGGCAGCTACCCTAGGGTGCGGGATGATTTCTCCTTCAGAAATTTTGTTGGCCGACCCTGTATCGAAAATCTGGTAGACCCAAGGACCTTTGTCATCAGCGGTCTCTATGAAAGGTACAATGGTTCCGCCCATGGTGCACGTTGTATCCTCGCCGTGTAACACGACCTTTTGTCTTTCCCACTCGAACTTCACCATCTGATGTAGGGTGGAAGGCACCGCTTTGGCTGCATGAATCCAGGGTCGTCCTAACAGCAGGTTATAAGAAACTGTGGCATCTAACACCTGGAATTCCATGGTAAACAGGACTGGACCAATGGTCAGTTCAAGTACAACATCCCCTACAGTGGCTGTTCCGTTTCCGTCAAACCCTCGGACATAGATGCTATTCTTGCGGATTCTTCCACGGTCGATCTTTAACTGGTCCAGAGTGGATAATGGACAAATATTGGCGCTTGAGCCGTTATCCACCAATACTCGAGTTACCACCGAGTCTTCACATTTGACGGCTAGGTATAGAGCTTTATTGTGCTCTGTACCTTCCACCGGCAGGTCATCATCTGAGAATGTTACCCTGTTTACCTCGAAAATCTTGCTGGCAATGGTTTCTAGGTGGTTTACAGAAATCTCACTGGGTACATGAGCTTCGTTCAATATCTTCAGCAGGGCCCGACGATACTCCTCAGAATGGATCAGTAATGACAACAGTGAGATCTGGGCCGGTGTTTTTCTCAGCTGTTCGACCACAGAATAGTCCTGTACTTTCATCTTCCTCAGGAACTCTTCAGCCTCTTCTTCGGACACAGGTTTCTTGGTTGCAACTGGGTTGGTTCTTCTTAGCTCCACCGGAGCAAAACATCGACCTGATCGAGTCAGCCCTTGCGCTTCACAACTGACTTCTTCCACCTGTTTTCCTTTGTACATCACCACCGCCTTTTCATATTTCCAAGGCACAGCCCTGCTGTCAATCATCGACAGCTGGACCACAGGCTTTATGGTCACCCGTTCTCTACATACCCCTTTCAACACGACCGCCGGTGTGGGCGGGATCCCTGGTATTACCAACTTGCTTGGCTCGGGTTTGCTTGTTATGGCGGACGGGCTCTTTCCCAATATCACTACCGGCTTGACGCCTTCTCCCTGCGACTGTACACTCGTTCCTCCACTGGTTGAGACTTCTTTCGGGGCGGCTTGGATCATCATCACTGTTTGTGAGGGTTTTCTCAATTCTCCTCCCTCACACACCAACTCAATCATGTGAGTTTCGTGGTGCGCTGGCAGTGGGTTTTGGTTGATGTTAGGAGCCTCCGGTGTCTGGACCTCGATCTTATTGGTGTCAATAAGATCCTGTATGGCATGCCTTAATTTCCAGCACTTCTCGGTATCATGCCCGAGCATCCCTGAACAGTATTCACAACTGATTGATCGATCCAAGTTCTGAGGTGGGGGATTTGGTTCTCGAGTCTGGACAGGACTAACCAAACCCAATTGCCTCAGCTTGTGGAACAAAGCGGTGTAGGTTTCTCCCAACTCCGTGAAAGTTCTCTGCTTCCGCAACCTATCATTCCTAGCATCTGGATTTCCCCGGAAGCCTGCCCCTGAAGGGTTTCTATACGCCCTCGGTGGAGGATAGGTGTTTTGTGGTGGTGCATATATGTTCTGGGGAGCCGGCGCGCGCCATTGTGGGCGAACCGGAGGCTGAGTGTATGCTTGGGCCTGGTGTATGGAACAATGTGGTTCTCGAGGCGGATAGAAATTTTGTGGTGGGTTGTATGGGTAGTTTGACCTGTGAGGTCTGGGTTGGTTGTAGTGCGGCCTGCCAGCCCTGGACCAACTGCATGCCTCGATCGTGGCAACCTCTTCTTTCTTTCTTCTCAGCGCACCTCCCGTGCCGCCTTGAATAGCCTGGGTTGTGGCTTTGAGTGCCGAATAGTTCAAGATTTTGTCAGACCTCAGACCCTCTTCTATCATGACCCCTATCTTGACCACCTCGTTGAAAGATTTTCCAACTGTTGTCACCAAGTGACCAAAATAGGTTGGATCCAGTGTCTGCAAGAAATAGTCCACCATCTCTCCCTCTCTCATGGGAGGATCGACTCTAGCTGCTTGCTCTCTCCAGCGGAACCTGAACTCGCGAAAACTTTCCCCGGGTTTCTTCCCAGTTCTCAACAATGTGAGACGGTCAGGGACTATCTCGAGATTGTACTGGAAATGACCTGCAAAAGCCTGCGCCAGATCATCCCACATGTACCACCTGCTGGAATCCTGCCTGGTATACCATTCTAGTGCAGATCCGCTCAGACTCTGGCCGAAATAAGCTATCAGCAGCTCATCCTTGCCGCCTGCCCCCCCTCATTTTGCTACAGAATCCCCGCAAATGTGCCATGGGATCACCGTGCCCTTCATATAAATCAAACTTAGGCATCTTGAACCCAACCGGGAGTTGGACGTCTGGGAAAGGGCACAGATCTTTGTATGCTACGCTGACTTGATTGCCCAGCCCGTGCAAGTTCCTGAAGGACTGCTCCAGGCTTTTGAACTTTCTCAATACTTCATCCTGTTCAGGGGCCTTAGCCGGCTTCTCAATCTCTGCCGGCACTTCCAAATGTGGATTGTAAGCCTGTGGTTCGGGGGCATGAAACGTAGGCTCGGGGGGGTAGTATTGTGTATCGTGAGCCTGAAACAATGGCTCACTGGTCGTTCTTTGCAAAGGGGCTGATGTTGGTCCCACAAAAATGGGAATATTGGGTGTTGGGAGAGGTTGATGGGGTGGTGGAGCTTGGGAATCATGAGGGCTTCTTTCTTGATGATAAAGGGGATTTGGGCGGCTTGTGGAAGGGCCAGAGTGAGGGTATTCCGGCATGTGCCCCAGTGTTTCAGGGCTCTTTTGTGTTTTGGCTATGGCTAGCTGCATTGCATTCATCTCCAGTCTCATCCTTTCAATCTTTTCCATCGCTTCTTTTAGCAACTGGCTCATCGGCCTCTCTTCCTCATTACTATTCTCTAAAGTAGTCATGCTGGTTGCTATCGGTCCCTTGGATCTGGTTTGATAGGAGTGTGCTGCCAGAGTTCTTTAACAACTCTTTTGTTTGATTCAGACAACAACAAACTTTGTTAGCGTTAGAGTCTAACAGATTTGATCATAACACATAGAGGATGCAATGCACCTAGGCAGTTAACCGTTTCTACATGCTTTGCTTCAAACAACATGCGTCATCCCGGTTTGCTCATTCGTCCCCTTTTAAAGTACTTTGGGAAACCCTGTGTTTTATTTTATTTTCTTTTCTTTCATTATTAAAAGCGGTCGAATCTTATGGGGATTGCCTACGTATCACGTCCCCGCGTGAATCAAACCAGGCGTAGTTCTGCCTTAAAGTAAAGAAACACAAAATTCTTGTGAAATCGTTAAATTCATTCTCAAAATTTTGCTATTACAAATTACTTCAAGCAAGGAATAGCAATAGTACAGACTCCACAGTTCTTAACCCGTTTTGACTAAAAGAAAAGAAAACAACATATGGAAAAGCAACAAAGCCAAATAAACAAGACTCAACCAAAGATTAATTTTCCAACTTAGGGGCCCGCGAGGCATCATTCGGCCTTTCCGCGGCCCTTGGTGTGAGGTCACTCTGCAGGCTTTTCAACTCATTCATGATTCGGTGGACGCAACCCATGATGGAAACAAGGAGGGTCTTCCGAGGCATTTGCTCGCATGCCAGGCATCTCATGTAGATGTAATGCCCAATCTCGTCAATCCTTCCTCGAATGTTGTCCCTTTCTGCGAACAAATGCCTTATATGTCGGTTCTTCAATCCCAGTGTTTGCGCATTGTTGGCAAGGTGATCCTGGAACATCTCCATTTGTCTTTCCATTCTGGTCATTGCATCGTAACATCGCCTTCTGTCGGCTTGGGCATCTCGTGCTTGTTTGATGATCCGATCATGTAGAGTGGAGTTCGTCTCCCTTAATGTTCCGACGCTCATTTCATAATCCCTTATGACCTGTTGCAAACGCTGCTTCCGGGCCATTGTGTACCTTGCCCATCTGACCTTCATCCTTGCTATGCAAGCTTCTGATTGTTCTAATTCTTCTTG
Source organism: Nicotiana tabacum (assembly GCF_000715075.1). Classification (NCBI taxonomy): domain Eukaryota; kingdom Viridiplantae; phylum Streptophyta; class Magnoliopsida; order Solanales; family Solanaceae; genus Nicotiana; species Nicotiana tabacum. The sequence goes on from NC_134087.1 coordinate 74,515,185, forward strand.
GCTCTGGATGACCTGACTTCTCAAACTTGCTATCAATCTTTCGTCAGAGCGACGCTTCTGTCGGTCAACGTTACTCTTGCTGGCTTGGCGAAGGCGGGCCTTCAAGGTTTGGTTTTCTTGGGCTAGCTTGTTTCTTTCAGCCTGCTCCGAGGCGACTTGCACATTGTTCTCAAATACAAGCCTTTCGACTTGTTGCTTTAGCTTCCCGATTTCAACCCGGTAACCTTCCTCCCTTTTTAACCATCCCCATTGCTCTTGTGAATCATCTGTGAAGTGTTGGACGTGCGCCCTTTTAGCAGGTCTTTGCCGAATCTGAAACCTTCTTTCGAACCAAGCATCGTACTTTGGGTCTACCTCACCTTTAGCCAGTTCTCGCACCATGGTCTTGGGCTCCAAGAATCTACATTCATGCCACAGTTTTCTAATCTTCCCCTCAGGGAATATGACTCCCGGGCTTAATTCCATGGCATGCTTGCTCAGATCTTCATCAGTAGGGACTACTTGAAACCTGCCCAGTTGTCGTAATACCCGATGAGGGGCATATGGCTGGATGCTGCGAAGCCCCATTAAGAGAACATGAAATTCTTCAGCCGACATGTAGATCACCTCAGTATCAGTCAACCAACCGAATGCCCATTCAATTTGGTCAGCTGTTGTTGACCTTAACCGTGTAAACCATGCTTCGACACCTTCAGGAAATCTGGCGCCTGTCATGCGCTTCTTGAATCCGCTGATACAATTCCTCTCGGTCAACCCGTGGTTCATGTATCCTACTCGGTGATGGAGATGTTCCTGCATCCATAGCTGAAGTAACAGGTTGCAACCTTGGAAGAACTTGCCTCCTTCTCGGCATATAGTCAGAGCCCGATAGATTTCGGACAAAATCAAAGGAACCACAGTACTATTGGTTCTTTTGATTGCAACGTCGGCCATACCTACCAGACCTATCTCTATCTTTTTATCGTTCTGGGTCTAATCCCTAGCAGAGTCGCCAGAGCTGTCACACCTCCTTTTTCCGCGCCCGGGGGCGCAGGGGAGTTTTTTCCAATTAAAGGACAATCGAAACGGGATTTGTTTATTTATTTCAGAGTCGCCACTTGGGAGATTTAGGGTGTCCCAAGTCACCAATTTTAATCCCGAATCGAGGAAAATAATGACTATATATTACAGTCTGCGTACCAGAAATCCGGATAAGGAATTCTGTTAACCCGGGAGAAGGTGTTAGGCATTCCCGAGTTCCGTGGTTCTAGCACGGTCGCTCAACTGTTATATTCGGCTTATTTATCTGATTTTATACAAGTGTGAACCTATGTGCAAAATTTAACTTTTAACCGCTTTTATCATTTACCGTTATTTTTATCAAGAATTGCAACGTTATAAAATGTATCTCGAACCGCGTTACAATCAATGTACCCGTGGCCATCGACACACTTTGACTCCGTTGAGATTTGGATTTGGGTCACATCAATGTGCACCCGAGTCTAAGGAAATTAAATTATCAAAGGCGCGCCTAAAGCGACTAGCATATTTATTTTTGGGTAGGACCGTGGAATTTTACTAAACGGTCCGTCCCGAAGTCTAAACGAATTTTTTAAAGCAAATATTTACTGAGGGCCCCGCAAATTGTATTTTTATTTGGCGAGGCTCATCTCATTCTTATTTTTTAAAAATGAATTGGCAACGTCATGGACACGCATCTCGAACCACGTCGTAATCAATGTACCCGTGATTAGAAACTCATTTCGACTCCGTTGAGAATTGGATTTGGGTCACATAAATGTGCACCCGAGTTTAAGAAGGTAAGATTTATTAAGGCGCGTCCTAAAGAGTCTAACGTATTGTTATTTTAGGAGGGTTGTGAGATTTGCTAAACAACCCATCCTGGAAACTAAATGCTTCAATAATATACATTTAACAAGGGCCCCGCATCTGCGCGTTTTGTTTATTTTCATCGATGCTCATCTCGTTCTTATTTTAAAAGGATATCCTATAGCAACTACGTTTCTTATCTTGTTTGTCTCTACTAGTTGAAAACAGTATATAGTCCTAGTTAATTATGTGCTTGCAAGTTATCTATAACAACATTCAGAAAAGCTTGAAAATCAGAAATGAGGCTGTATGTACAGTCAGCCGAACAAATAATCCCGGGCCCAAATCCAGCCCATGCGTAATAGGCCAGACCTGGGCCACTGCTCGTTCGATGCGGGCCCGCCTGGTCTGTTTTGACCTGGGCTCGACCTTTATGAGGTTGAGGCCCTGAATTTGTGTTTTTTGTTTTAAAGGTGTGGCTTATCAATTATAATGAGGCAGTTTATCAAAAGAAATGAACTTAGCTAACAATGGATGGCTTCATGCTTAGCATGTATTAAAGAATATGCTACACGATTATACTAAGTCTAAGATACAACCCAACACATTGAGAATACTTTTAACTAGCAGCATACGTATACAAACTGATATTCAATTACCATGCATTGATATCTACTAGGCGTGCAATCTACTTCCGGCATCCAAACAAGAATAAAATTATTCTACATTACATGATATTTAATGCAACAATCTATGTATAAAAGACATTCTTCAAGTTTTCTCATTTGTATTCATCCTCAATTTTCCAATTACATCTGACAGTGTATTAGGTGTGTACCTGGTATAGAGAATAAAAGAAGAAAGGAATGGTCAGTCGGGCAGTATGCCACAAACACAGCAACAGCAGATGCACAGCAACAGCACAGCAACAACCAACAACCAAAATTGTTTTCCACAGTCCACAAACAACCAACAATAATTCCCAGAACAAAAGAGACCAGCGGATAGTCGAGCACCAAACAAACAATCCCAGGAAAGAGTAAGGAAACAACAGGAGGGACAAAGTGTTCAATGCAGCAGACCAACAGTTTGACAATCACAAGCAGCTCAGTCAGTGCCAAAGAAACAGAACTTGGCCAAGACAGCTTGACCAATATGGACTCTTATATAGCTCTCAGACAGTGTTTGGTTACAATGTTTTTTGAAACTCTCTTATGTTTTCAGTCTTTTTCTTTAAACTCGCAAAACCTTTCTCAAGACTAAGAATTCCAGCCTCAAGACTCAAAATTCTCCTCCAGACTAAAAATTCCAGCCTTTTGTTTTCTCCCTTTTTGAAGACTAAAAGTCCAACCCTTTTTTGAAGTTCTGAAACAACTTATTTATAAGCTAATCGACCTAGTGCAGCTAAGTTGCTTGCCCTGCCAATTGGCAGAATGCCCCTCCCCTTTAAGCCCATGCTTAAACATCTTTTAGTGCCAGCCCTTTGCTCCCCACGCCTGATTTTCTTTAATCAAGAGTTATGGGCTCAATTTTTATTCAGTTTAAGCCACATACTCTTATGTCTTGTTCCCTATTGGTATTAGTTTAATCCTAAATTAGTACCCTACTTGTCAGCTCATTTAAACTAATCTTTCTATCCTTTTTAACACCCCAGAATACCCCTGCTTAACCTTAATTATTACTGCCCTTCCCATTGCATCATCAGGGTATTTTGAACTGATGAAAGTTCAAATTCAGGACTGCCCTGGACTGAACCTTTTCAGTCATTTTTACAATGCAGACAAACTCATTTCAAACAATGCTGGGGCATTCAGTCAGTGGCAAGGTTCAATTAGTCATGCGACATTATTAGCTCATTCGATTCATTAGTTATAGAAAACTAATCGACGACATTTATCGAGTCGACTATACTAATTGTAACAGGTAATAATCAGTCGTTCAAATAAACAACACATACAGGGACCTAAGGGGCTTCGGACAACTTGATCAGTCACTAGGAACCTATATAAGTTATTCATGCGACGACTATACTAATCGGACATGCTTACCATAGGATACATTTAAATCATACACAGAAAACAATCGACCAAATAAAAGGTCTTTACAGAGATGAAAGAAATTAAGAAACTATCAGAAAATAACAAACAATTACCACAAAGCATGCTAATGACTTAATCAGTAGTTAATATAAACGAAAAGGGAAAGAAAAACTTACCGAAAAATGTTTAAACCAAACAGACCCAAATCTGACTCAACTCTGCCCATTTGAGGCCGAACAAATTTTAACCAGGGTGTTCTCACATGAGAACACCTTGGTTAAGATCCATTGAACCTCAAACCCCTTTCAAGACCGGCCGGATTCCCCAGGTGCATGTGTTCTAAGGTCTGGATTTTCAGATCTGGATTTTTAGGAGTTGTGGGTAGATTCGGACCAAACCAAGCTTGGTTTGGTCACGAGGAAGGTCAGGGGAGTGTCTGGTATGAAGATGGGGTAGTTTGGCATAGGTCCGGGTTCGACTCAAATCTTCAAATGAAGATTCGAGACGAAGGAAGGTGATTCGAGGCAAGAGGGTAACAGATCCATGTTCAAGAGAGTGAGAGGGTCTTAGGGTGTTCAGGAGGTGGTCACCGGCGTTCGTGCCGCCGGCTTTAATGGCGAGGGAGACTAGGGCGGCTTGCTAGGGTTTGGGGTTTCAGTGTTTGAGCTTGGGGACGATGAAGGGGGGTTCGGATAGGGGGCGTGGGGTGAAGGGTTGAGTTTATATATGGTCTAGGGGTTTAGATCCTGGCCGTCAGATCAAATAAGATCTATGGCCCGCATTATACTGGTGGGCGACCTAGAACTTAAATGTATTCCCGCATTATACTGGTGGGCGACCTAGAACTTAAATGTATTCCCGCATTATACTGGTGGGCGACCTAGAACTTAAAAGTATTCCCACATTATACTGGTGGGCGACCTAGAACTTAAATGTATTCCCGCATTATACTGGTGGGCGACCTAGAACTTAAATGTATTCCCGCATTATACTGGTGGGCGACCTAGAACTTAAATGTATTCCCGCATTATACTGGTGGGCGACCTAGAACTTAAATGTATTCCCGCATTATACTGGTGGGCGACCTAGAACTTAAATGTATTCCCGCATTATACTGGTGGGCGACCTAGAACTTAAAAGTATTCCCGCATTATACTGGTGGGCGACCTAGAACTTAAATGTATTCCCGCATTATACTGGTGGGCGACCTAGAACTTAAAAGTATTCCCGCATTATACTGGTGGGCAACCTAGAACTTAAATGTATTCCCGCATTATACTGGTGGGCGACCTAGAACTTAAATGTATTCCCGCATTATACTGGTGGGCGACCTAGAACTTAAATGTATTCCCGCATTATACTGGTGGGCGACCTAGAACTTAAATGTATTCCCGCATTATACTGGTGGGCGGCCTAGAACTTAAATGTATTCCCGCATTATACTGGTGGGCGACCTAGAACTTAAATGTATTCCCGCATTATACTGGTGGGCGACCTAGAACTTAAATGTATTCCCGCATTATACTGGTGGGCGACCTAGAACTTAAATGTATTCCCGCATTATACTGGTGGGCGACCTAGAACTTAAAAGTATTCCCGCATTATACTGGTGGACGACCTAGAACTTAAATGTATTCCCGCATTATACTGGTGGGCGACCTAGAACTTAAAAGTATTCCCGCATTATACTGGTGGACGACCTAGAACTTAAATGTATTCCCGCATTATACTGGTGGGCGACCTAGAACTTAAAAGTATTCCCGCATTATACTGGTGGGCGACCTAGAACTTAAAAGTATTCCCGCATTATACTGGTGGGCGACCTAGAACTTAAATGTATTCCCGCATTATACTGGTGGGCGACCTAGAACTTAAAAGTATTCCCGCATTATACTGGTGGGCGACCTAGAACTTAAATGTATTCCCGCATTATACTGGTGGGCGACCTAGAACTTAAAAGTATTCCCGCATTATACTGGTGGGCGACCTAGAACTTAAATGTATTCCCGCATTATACTGGTGGGCGACCTAGAACTTAAAAGTATTCCCGCATTATACTGGTGGGCGACCTAGAACTTAACTGTATTCCCGCATTATACTGGTGGGCGACCTAGAACTTAAAAGTATTCCCGCATTATACTGGTGGGCGACCTAGAACTTAACTGTATTCCCGCATTATACTGGTGGGCGACCTAGAACTTAAATGTATTCCCGCATTATACTGGTGGGCGACCTAGAACTTAAATGTATTCCCGCATTATACTGGTGGGCGACCTAGAACTTAAATGTATTCCCGCATTATACTGGTGGGCGGCCTAGAACTTAAATGTATTCCCGCATTATACTGGTGGGCGACCTAGAACTTAAATGTATTCCCGCATTATACTGGTGGGCGACCTAGAACTTAAATGTATTCCCGCATTATACTGGTGGGCGACCTAGAACTTAAATGTATTCCCGCATTATACTGGTGGGCGGCCTAGAACTTAAATGTATTCCCGCATTATACTGGTGGGTGACCTAGAACTTAAATGTATTCCCGCATTATACTGGTGGGCGACCTAGAACTTAAAAGTATTCCCGCATTATACTGGTGGGCGACCTAGAACTTAAATGTATTCAAATTGCTTCCCCGTTCTTCCGAGAAAATTTTCGACAATCGGCAGAAAATTTTCTGCCCCGGTTTTTGGTGACTTCCCTGGCTTTGCATCTTGCTGCCATCATCAATCCTTTGTTTTCCTGCAGCAGACAAAGGGATTTAATTAGTTTTCATCGTGGTGGCAGAGGGTGCCTTTTTGGTGGATGATTTTCCTTTCTTCTCTTTTCTTGCTCTATGTCCCAATTGATTAGTGGGCAAAGTTGCCTGCTGGGGGCCTCCTGCCTGCTGGGGATTGGCTTTCAATTAATCCCCCTTTCCGCTTTTTCTTTAAGCATATTCTATGGGAGTCTGATTTTAACTCCCGAAACCACTCCCTTTAGGAGCTCACTTCCTCCAAAATTGCCGGGCACGATCCTTGCATTGGGTGAATTCCCCTCCGGTTTCTGGTAGTAAGCTTTGAAAAATTCTTTTCAAGACAAATTTTAGGAAGAGAAAATAAAGGCTAGAGGAAAAAAAAAATCTTTCTGAACCCCTATTTGGTGGGGAGAAGAAACTCAAAAGAACTTATCTGGAGGACATGACTGGTCCCCGTGATCATGACGTGCACCATAGATTCCCGACCCAGTCTATTTGTATCAATCGATTTGCCCGATGGTCTGACTTGCTGGGGATGATAAATGACTGTCCATTTTGTCGCAAATGTGGTAGCTTTTGCTGATTTGTCTTGTCGCCTCATAGCGCCCTTCGAGGGGTTTTCACTAATGAGACTCTCTCTTTTCTCTCATCTCCCGGCGCCTTATGGTGCCTGTGAAGGTTTTCACCAATAAGACTCTCTCATTTCATATCCCTCATCTTACATCGCCTCTCGGTGCCCGTGAAGGTTTTCACCGATAAGACTCTCTCATTTTATTTCTTTCGAGGAATCAGGGTGTTGTAGATACGACCCTCCCTTCTGGAGATTCCTTTGACCATCAACTCATTCCCAGTCTTATGATCCTCTTCTTTGCTGGGTATCAGTGTATTAATCTCGGCTTTATTTGCCTGACTCGGCATCTCTTGGACATTGATCGGGAGGTCTTTTGGACGTTGATGTTGGTTTTGGTGTGGAGTTAAGGAAAGGCTATGAAAATGAAAATAATTTGATGGGTGATGTGCTACAACTTTTGGAATCAAACCTTTGTTGGAACTTAAAACATAACCTCTACCCCAGTTTTCTTGCTTGGGGAATTTATTTTTTTACACTTATGTTGCGCTATGTGCGTTACGCACGCTGTGCCTATTATGCATACTATGTACCTTATGCATCCTACATTCACTATGATGCATACTATGTACCTTATTTATTTTTTTACACTTATGTTGCGCTATGTGCGTTACGCACACTGTGCCTATTATGCACACTATGTACCTTATGCATCCTATATTCACTATGATGCATACTATGACCGAGCCGTGAGGCGCCTACGTATCCTCTTTGAGGAATCAGGTCAAACGTAGTTCCCACGGTTTTGTATTTCTTATGATTTTATCTTCTTCTTTTTCTTTTTCCTTCTTTTCATTTTCTTTTTCTTTTCTTTTCTTTTTTTTCTTTTTTTTTCATGCTCTTTTCTTTTCTTTTTCTCTCTTTTTTTCATGTCTTTTCCATTAGTGATTCCAAAAGAGGGGTATGAAAGAATAACTTTAAGCTCAAAGGGGGAAACAAGGGTTAAAAAGTGTTTGGATAGAAGAAAGAATAGCCTCCGTCATCTCATTATCCAATAAATGCCAAATACAAACAAGTAAACCAAAAATTGCCATAATTAAATAAATTACGCATAATATCTCTTGACCGCATCTGAATTGATAGCCATGTCGACACATCTACCTTCGACATCTGTCAAACACAAAGCACCGTTGGACAATACTCTGGTCACGATATAAGGCCCTTGCCAATTTGGGGCGAATTTGCCTTTTGCCTCGACCTGATGTGGGAGGATCTTCTTCAATACCAGCTGCCCTACTTCAAACTTCCTGGGGCGCACCTTCTTATTATACGCTCTTGCCATTCTCTTATGGTACAGCTGACCATGGCACACTGCTTCCAATCTTTTCTCATCTATCAGGCTCAACTGTTCCAATCGAGCTTGGACCCATTCATCATCATCAATCCCGGCTTCAGCGACAATTCGGAGGGACGGAATTTCGACCTCCGCTGGTATCACGGCCTCAGTTCCATACACCAACAAATAAGGAGTTGTGCCTATGGAAGTCCGGACGGTAGTGCGGTAACCCAACAAGGCAAAGGGTAATCTCTCGTGCCATTGTCTGGACCCTTCCACCATTTTTTGCAGTATCTTCTTGATATTCTTATTGGCTGCTTCGACTGCTCCATTCGCCTTGGGACGATATGGGGTGGAATTGCGGTGTGTAATCTTGAATTGTTGGCATACCTCTTTCATCAAGCTGCTATTAAGATTCGCACCGTTATCCGTGATGATCACTTTTGGGATCCCAAATCTGCAGATGATATGGGAGTGAACAAAGTCCACCACTGCCTTCTTAGTTACTGATTTGAAGGTTTTAGCCTCAACCCATTTGGTGAAGTAATCAATGGTTACTAGAATGAACCTATGACCGTTGGATGCTGCCGGCTCGATGGGCCCAATGACATCCATGCCCCATGCCACAAACGGCCAGGGTGCTGACATCGTATGTAACTCTGTTGGCGGAGAATGAATCAAATCTCCATGTATCTGGCACTGATGGCATTTCCTCACAAAAGTGATACAGTCGTGTTCCATGGTGAGCCAATAACACCCTGTTCGAAGGATCTTTCTTGCCAACACATATCCGCTCATGTGTGGTCCACAAACTCCCGCATGTACCTCTGCCATAACCGTCGTCGCTTGACTGGCATCTATGCATCTCATCAATCCCAAATCCGGGGTTCTTTTGTACAATACTCCTCCACTGAGGAAGAAGCCATTCGACAAATGCCGAAGGGCACTTTTTTGGTCTCCAGAGGCATGTTCTGGATATATCCCCATTCTGAGGTATTCCTTGATATCATGAAACCAGGGTTCGCCATCTGCTTCTTCTTCTACGGCATTGCAGTAGGCGTGCTGATCACGGACCTGGATGTGCAGAGGGTCAACATACATTTTGTCAGGGTGGTGCAGCATTGATGCTAAGGTGGCCAAGGCATTCGCAACCTCGTTGTGAACTCTAGGGATGTGTTTGAACTTCACCGATCGAAATTGCTTGCTCAGATCATGCAAGCATTGTCGGTATGGTACGAGTTTTAGATCTCGTGTTTCCCATTCTCCCTGAATTTGATGTACCAAGAGGTCCGAGTCTCCCAAGACCAAGACATCTTGGACATCCATGTCAGCAGCCAGGCGCAGACCCAGAATGCAAGCCTCATACTCGGCCATATTGTTGGTGCAATAGAAGCGTAGTTGAGCCGTAACAGGATAATGCCGTCCTGTTTCAGAAATGAGTAATGCTCCTATTCCAACCCCTTTTGCGTTTGCGGCTCCATCGAAGAAAAGCTTCCAACCCGGTTCCTCAGGTAATTCCAACTCATTCGTATGCATCACCTCTTCGTCAGGAAAATACGTTCTTAAGGGCTCGTATTTTTCATCAACGGGATTCTCTGCCAAATGGTCTGCCAGTGCCTGGGCTTTCATGGCCGTCCTCGTTACGTAGATGATATCAAACTCTGTGAGCAGAATTTTCCACTTTGCCAACCTTCCCGTGGGCATAGGTTTCTGAAAGATATACTTCAATGGGTCCAAACGGGATATGAGATAAGTAGTATATGAAGACAGGTAGTGCTTCAACTTCTGAGCTACCCAAGTTAGGGCGCAACATGTTTTCTCGAGTTGAGTGTACTTGACCTCATGCACTGTGAATTTCTTGCTAAGATAGTAGATGGCCTGTTCCTTCCTTCCTGTGTCATCATGTTGCCCCAGTACACAACCAAATGAATTTTCCAAGACCGTCAGGTAAAGGATTAGGGGTTTCCCGGGCTTAGGCGGGACCAATACGGGTGGACTAGACAGATACCCTTTGATTTGGTCGAAAGCCTCCTGACACTCTGCCGTCCAACCTACCGCAGCATCCTTTCTCAGCAACCGAAATATGGGCTCGCAAGTTGCTGTGAGTTGAGAGATGAACCTGCTGATGTAATTGAGTCTACCCAGCAAACTCATTACCTCTGTTTTGTTCCTTGGCGGTGGAAAATCTCGGATGGATTCAATTTTGGATGGGTCTAGCTCAATCCCCCGTCGACTGACGATGAATCCCAGCAACTTTCCTGATGGAACCCCGAATGCACATTTGGCCGGGTTAAGCTTGATATCATACCTCCGGAGTCTTTGGAAGAATCTCCTTAGGTCTGCTACATGGTCCTCCTGACGCCAAGATTTGATGATCACATCATCGACGTACACCTCGATTTCTTTGTGTATCATGTCGTGAAACACAACAGTCATTGCTCGCATGTACGTTGCCCCGGCGTTCTTTAATCCGAACGGCATTACCCGATAGCAGTAGGTTCCCCATGGCGTAATAAACATTGTCTTCTCGGCATCCTCCTCGTCCATTAGGATCTGATGATAACCCGCATAGCAATCCACAAAGGATCCGATCTCGCGCCCAGCGCAATTATCGATCAGGATATGAATGTTGGGTAGCGGAAAATTGTCCTTGGGACTTGCTTTGTTGAGGTTGCGGTAGTCAACGCACACCCTGATTTTTCCATCCTTCTTTGGGACTGGTACCACATTAGCCAACCACTCGAGATACCGAGTGACCCGAATGACCTTCGATTGCAACTGCTTAATCACTTCTTCTTTGATCTTTACACTCATTTCTGTTTTAAATTTCCTTAGTTTTTGCTTGACCGGAGGGTATGCCAGGTCAGTGGGCAATTTGTGAACCACTAAATTGGTGCTTAATCCAAGTATATCATCATATGACCATGCAAAAACATCTTTGAATTCCATGAGAGTTTTGATCAATTCTGCTCTGACATTCGGCTCAATGTGGATGCTAATTTTGGTCTCTTGGACGTTATCAGCGTCTCCTAGATTCACAGCCTCGGTGTCATTTAGGTTAGGCTTGGGTTTCTCTTCAAATTGGCACAGTTCTCGGTTTATTTCTTCAAAGGCTTCACCTTCGTCACATTCAGATTCATCGTCACAAACGACCTCTTGCATCATTGAGTCGGTTTCAGATTGATTTATTAGACTAGGTCGAAGATCCGCTGTGCATGCCATGTAATTAGAACCAGTAAAAAGAGAACTGTTCAGAAAGAAAAAGAACAAAACAAAATTAAAATGGGACAAAAGGAAAGAACTTTATTGAACTTGCGGGATAAAGAGGGTTCACACTTTTGCAAAAACGAAAGTAAAATTTGGATTACACCCTTGAATAATCCGAACAAACAAACAAACAAAACATTAATCAAAGCCTACTACCAAGACTCCCCTCGGACAGGAAGAGGAGTAACCGTCCAATTGTTGGTCTTGGCCTCAGGCCCCACAAATTGTATCTCTGCTCTGCTGGAACCTTCTCCAGCTTCCACCGTACTGACATCCGCGAATATCCTCTCAAAACTCTGATTCAGGTCTTTATTTATACCGATCAAAGGTCCTCGAATCTTTGCGACCGGTGACCCCTTGGCACTTGCTTTGACAAAAGACCTTGAGAGGCGTGGTACTGGTTTAGGCAGAAACCAGACCCTCTTCTTCATTTTTCGCGCTTGCTTCCTGTCTGCTGCGGTTGGTTTGAACCCCAATCCGAAAGTTTCCAGATTTTTAGGAAGGGAGACAGGTTGGACTATCCCTTGAAGCTCGACTCCCAGGCCGTTTCCTGTCACAAATCCATTACCCAGCATTTCCGAGACCATCATGACTGTAGCGGCAGCTATCTTCGGGTGTGGGATGATTTCTCCTTCATAAATTTTGTTGGCCGACCCTGTATCGAAAATCTGGTAGACCCAAGGACCTTTGTCATCGGCGGTCTCTATGAATGGTATAATGGTTCCGCCCATGGTGCATGTTGTATCCTCGCCGTGTAACACGACCTCTTGTCTTTCCCACTCGAACTTCACCGTCTTATGTAGGGTGGAAGGCACCGCTTTGGCTGCGTGAATCCAGGGTCGTCCTAACAGCAGGTTATAAGAAACTGTGGCATCTAACACCTGGAATTCCATGGTAAACAGGACTGGCCCAATGGTCAGTTCAAGTACAACATCCCCCACAGTGGCTGTTCTGTTTCCGTCAAACCCCCGGACACAGATGCTATTCTTCCGGATTCTTCCGCGGTCGATCTTTAACTGGTCCAGAGTGGATAATGGACAAATATTGGCGCTTGAGCCGTTATCCACCAATACTCGAGTTACCACCGAGTCTTCACATTTGACAGCTAGGTATAGAGCTTTGTTATGCTCCGTACCTTCCACTGGCAGGTCATCATCTGAGAATGTTACCCTGTTCACCTCGAAAATCTTGCTGGCAATGGTTTCCAGGTGGTTTACAGAAATCTCACTGGGTACATGAGCCTCGTTCAATATCTTCAACAGGACCCGACGATGTTCCTCAGAATGGAGGAGTAATGACAATAGTGAGATCTGGGCCGGTGTTTTTCTCAGCTGCTCAACCACAGAATAGTCTTGTACTTTCATCTTCCTCAGGAATTCTTCAGCCTCTTCTTCGTACACTGGCTTCTTGGTTGCCACTGGGTTGGTTTTCCTTAGCTCCACCGGAGCAAAACATCGACCTGATCGAGTCAGCCCTTGCGCTTCACAACTGACTTTTTCCACCTGCTTTCCTTTGTACATCACCACCGCCTTTTCATATTTCCAAGGCACAACCCTGCTGTCAATCATTGGCAGCTGGATCACAGGCTTTATGGTCACCCGTTCTCTACATACCCCTTTCAATACGACTGCCGGTGAGGGCGAGATCCCTGGTATTACCAACTTGCTCGGCTCGGGTTTGCTTGTCATGGCGGACGGGCTCTTTCCCAATATCACTACCGGCTTGATGCCTCCTCCCTGCGACTGTACACTCGTTCCTCCATTGGTTAAGACTTCTTGCGGGGCGGCCTGGATCATCATCACTATTTGTGAGGATTTTCTCAATTCTCCTCCTTCACACACCAACTCAATCATGTGAGTTTCGTGGTGCGCTGGCAGTGGGTTTCGGTTGATGTTAGGAGCTTCTGGTGTCTGGACCTCGATCTTATTGGTGTCAATAAGATCTTGTATGGCATGCCTTAATTTCCAGCACTTCTCGGTATCATGCCCGAGCATCCCTGAACAGTATTCACAACTGATTGATCGATCCAAATTCTGAGGTGGGGGATTTGGTTCTCGAGTCTGGACAGGACTAACCAAACCCAATTGCGCAGCTTGTGGAACAAAGCGGTGTAGGTTTCTCCCAGCTCCGTGAAGGTTCTCTGCTTCCGCAACCTGTCATTCCTAGCATCTGGATTTCCCCGAAAGCCTATCCCTGAAGGGTTTCTATATGCCCTTGGTGGAGGGTAGGTGTTTTGCGGTGGGTAGTTATTATGTGGAGCTGGGTATGTGTTGTGGGGGGCCGGTGCGCGCCATTGTGGGCGAACCGGAGGCTGAGTGTATGCCTGGGCTTGGTGTACGAAACAATGTGGTTCTCGAGGTGGATAGAAATTTTGTGGTGGGCTGTATGGGTATTCTGACCTGTGAGGTCTGGGTTGGTTGTAGCATGGCCTGCCAGCCCTGGACCAACTGCCTGCCTCGATCGTGGCAACCTCTTCTTTCTTTCTTCTCAACGCACCTCCCGTGCCGTTTTGAATGGCCTGGGTTGTGGCCTTGAGTGCCGAATAGTTCAAGATCTTGTCAGACCTCAAACCCTCTTCTATCATGACCCCTATTTTGACCACCTCGTTGAAAGACTTTCCAACCGTTGTCACCAAGTGACCAAAGTAGGTTGGATCCAATGTCTGCAAAAAATAGTCCACCATCTCTCCCTCTCTCATGGGAGGATCGACTCTAGCTGCTTGCTCTCTCCAGCGGAACCCGAACTCGCGAAAACTTTCCCCGGGTTTCTTCCCAGTTCTCAATAACGTGAGACGGTCAGGGACTATCTCTAGATTGTACTGGAAATGACCCGCAAAAGCCTGCGCCAGATCATCCCACGTGTACCACCTGCTGAAATCCTGTCTGGTATACCATTCCAGTGCAGATCCGCTCAGACTTTGGCCTAAATAAGCTATTAAAAGCTCGTCCTTGCCTCCTGCCCCTCTCATTTTGCTACAGAATCCCCGCAAATGTGCCATGGGATCACCGTGCCCTTCATACAAATCAAACTTGGGCATCTTGAACCCAGCCGGGAGTTGGACGTCTGGGAAAGGGCACAGATCTTTGTATGCCACGCTGACTTGATTGCCCAGCCCGTGCAAGTTCCTGAAGGATTGCTCCAGGCTTTTGAACTTCCTCAACACTTCATCCTGTTCAGGGGTCTTAACCGGCTTCTCAACCTCTGCCGGTACTTCCAAATGGGGATTGTAAGCCTGTGGTTCGGGTGCATGGAATGTAGGCTCAGGGGGATAGTATTGGGTATCGTGAGCCTGAAACAATGGCTCACTGGTCGTTCTCTGCAAAGGGGCTGAGGTCGGTCCCACAAAAATGGGAATATTGGGTGTTGGGAGAGGTTGATGGGGTGGTGGAGCTTGGGAATCATGAGGGCTTCTTTCTTGATGATAAAGGGGATTTGGACGGCTTGTGGAAGGGCCCGAGTGAAGGTATTCTGGCATGTGTCCCAGTGTTTCAGGGCTCTTTTGTGTTTTGGCTAGGGCTAGCTGCATTGCATTCATCTCTAGTCCCATCCTTTCAATCTTTTCCATCGCTTCTTTTAGCAACTGGCTCATCGGCCTTTCTTCCTCATTACTATTCTCTGAAGTAGTCATGCTTGTTGCTATCGGTCCTTTGGATCTGGTTTGGTAGGAGTGTGTTGCCAGAGTTCTTTAACGACTAACTTGTCTGAATCAGACAGCAACAAACTTTGTTAGCGTTAGAGTTTAACAGATTTGATCATAACACACAGAGGATGCAATGCACCTAGGCAGTTAACCGTTTCTACATGCTTTGCTTCAAACAACATGCGTCATCCCGGTTTGCTCATTCGTCCCCCCTTTTAAGTATTTTGGAAAAACCCTGTGTTTTATTTTATTATGTATTTTCTTTTCTTTCTTTATTAGAAGCGGTCGAATCTTATGGGGATTGCCTACGTATCACGTCCCCGCGTGAATCAGACCAGGCGTAGTTCTGTCTCAAAGTAAAGACACGTAGAAATTCTTCCGGAGTCACTTAATTTCATTATCAAAATTTGCTATTACACATTGCTTCAAACAAAACAGCAACAGCACAGACTCCACGGTTCTTTGACCCTATTTGATTGAAGGAAAAATAGAAAACAACATATGGGAAAACATCAAAGCTCAACTAAAACAAGACTCGACCAGAGGTTAATTTTCCAACTTAGGGACCCGCGAGGCATCATTCGGCCTTTTCGCGGTTCTAGGTGCGAGATCCCTTTCGAGCTGCTCCAACTCGTGCATGGTATGTTTGACATAACCCATCACTGCTGGGAGAACGGTAACGCAGGTCATGTTTTCACACCGCCGGCACCTTCTGATGATGGCATGGGCAATGGCCCCGATCTTGTCTCTGGTTTGTTTCTTTTCTATGAGTAGGTGCCTTATCTGATCACTGCACGTCTTGAATACCTGTGAGTCCTGTATATGTTGATCCCTCAGCTGCCGCACTTCTTCCTTCATTTGGGCCAACAAGTCGTAACAGTATCTACTCTCCATTTGGAAATCCCTGGCCTGCTTAACTGCTTTAAACTCAAGTGTAGCCGTCTCCCTCTTTATTTTGGCAACAGCCTTCTCGTGGTCACGTTTCAATTGGTTCAAACATCGGCGATGCTTATCTACTCTTGTTCCCCACCGTGCCTTGAACTCTGTCATGACCTTTTCGGATTCTTCTAACCTGTTTCGCCATTCCGTGATCTCTCTTTTCAAACCCTTTATCAACCGCTAGTCTGATCGACTTCTGGGTTGCTCATCAAGATACAATCTCAATTTTTGGACTTGGGCCTTATGTTCTTCATTCTCTTGGATCAACCTATTCTTTTCGCTTCGATCCGCCGCGATTTGTACGCTGTTATCGAATTTCAGACTATCTATTTGTAGCTTCAAATCGCCAATCTCTGCCCGATAACCCTTCTCTTTTGCTAACCAGTTCCATTGCCCTTAGGATGATTCTACGAAATCTTTGAGATGCGGCCTCTTAGCCGGTCTTTCGTAAGACAGGCTACCTCTAAACCAAGCGTGATATCCTGGGGCGACTTCCCCTTTTGTCGTATCAATCACACAAGTGTTTGCTGTCAGATGTTGGCATTCACTCCAGATTTGGCGAACTTCTTCTTCAGGGAAATGACCGTTCGGACTGATTTCAATCACTTGGGTACTCAAATCTTCATCTTTCGGTACCACTTGGTACCTCCCAAGTTGCCTCAAAACCCGATACGGTGCATAGGGTTGGATACTTTTCAGCCCCATCAACAGAAAGTGAGGCCGGGTTGCCGGCATGTATATGATTTCCTCGATAGGTGACCATCCGAGCGTCCATTGGATTTGGCTGGCAGTGAGAGTTCGGAGAAATGAGGTCCATGATGTGACTCCCTCAGGTAAATTGAGCCCTTTGATTCTCGTGTAGAATTCTCCAATACAAGTTTTCTCTGGCGAACCATAATCCAAAAGTGAGGAGCGATGGCATAAATGATCGGTCATCCACATTTGCAACAGTAGGTTACATCCTTCGAAAAAGTCACCCCTGGCTCGACAAGCAGTGAGAGCCCGGAAAATGTCCGCCATAATCATAGGCGCCAGAGTACTTTTATCTTGGGCAAGCAAAGTATTGACGACCCCGGTTATCTTTAGATCAATGTTTCCATCTTTCCTAGGGAACACTATAAGACCCAGAAAGGCTGTCGTAAAAGCCACTAGCCTGTGTTCGTCCCACTTTTGTCGGTTGCCTTTACTGCATAGTTTGAAATCCAGCTTATTGAACCCGCCCACGTGGCCGTATCTAGCATATATGAGGTGGAGACTGCAGAATCCTTTGGCAAGATCTGGATGGTGGAACGTTCGAGGTATTTTTAGGAAATCCAGAAACCTGTGTACCGTGACAGCTCTAGGTGCAATCAAGTATTTGAATCTAAAAGGGGCTTCATCACTCCCGATGTATCCTGCTATTTCTTCCAACGTCGGGGTGAGCTCGAAGTCCGAAAAATGGAACACGTTATGTGCGGAATCCCAACAAGTGACCAACGATCTGATGATATCACCCCGAGGCTGAACGTTTAGTAGGTCTGGGAGACCTTTCAGATATTTCCTTACTTTGTCTTGCCCTCCTTTGCCTAAGTCGTTCCACCATAACCGCAACTCAAACGGGATCTTGGTCATTACTGAAAAAGGTTCGTTTTGTACCGTGCTCATCCTGCACATTTATTGGGGTGATTATGCCAAGTGAATAAAAATAAAACTTTATTTCGTGATTATGCCAAATGAATAAAAATAAAACTTTATTTTGAAAATTAAGGGTCTAAAAACTTTCAAGACTTTTGGCAAGACAAATATTTTTTGCCACAAATAAAGACATATATTTATTTACATATATGTATAAATCTTTGCTTTTAATAAAACAAAACTAATAAGACATGTTCTTTTCATTTTCTCAAAATTTCGGCAGAGTTTTGACGGTATTTTGGCATTGGCTTTTTTTTCAAAAATAAACAATTTTCTTTTCATTATTCAAACACCGGTCAGCACGTGGGCTCGAGACAAATAAATGCAACGAAAAACAAATAGGATGCATTAGGATGGTCC
The DNA here is from genome assembly GCF_000715075.1 of Nicotiana tabacum. Taxonomy (NCBI): domain Eukaryota; kingdom Viridiplantae; phylum Streptophyta; class Magnoliopsida; order Solanales; family Solanaceae; genus Nicotiana; species Nicotiana tabacum. The sequence goes on from NC_134087.1 coordinate 74,533,551, forward strand.
TTTCATATCAGGTTGCTAGTCCTAGACGGACCCAACCCCTGTGTTGAGTCCCCTAAGTCAAATGCAACGTGATGCAAATAAGCGTTCCTACTAGGGATCCAGCATGAAGTCACGTTATTCTATGTTCAAAAAAACCTGGGTCAGTGTTCTAGACAGTGTACCCGAGCGGACAACTCGAGTCGAGGAGGGGCAACTTACCGGGAACCAAAAGGCCGTCCGGCTTCGTAACTTATCTGTCCTCTTTCTTATTTCGGGTATTGACACTAACAGAATAGGGAGTCTCGACCAGCGAGCTTCTCCCCGGAGGTAAGAAGAGATGGGTTTCGGCACAATCTATATACAGTTCAGATAATATCAAAGCGGTAAAAGCAGCATTTAGCACATTAGGCTCAAACATGTGAAAATCAGATATAACCAAATATAACAATTTATCTAAGCTCGAATTTCTAACCCTGAACCAGTGGTTCTGGGTTACAAAGTCCCCAGCAGAGTCGCCAGAGCTGTCACACCTCCTTTTTACGCACCCGACGGGCGCAGGGGAGTTTTTTCCAATTAAAGGACAATCGAAACGGGATTTGTTTATTTATTTCAGAGTCGCCACTTGGGAGGTTAGGGTGTCCCAAGTCACCAATTTTAATCCCGAATCGAGGAAAATAATGACTCTATATTACAGTCTGCGTACCAGAAATCCGGATAAGGAATTCTGTTAACCCGGGAGAAGGTGTTAGGCATTCCCGAGTTCCGTGGTTCTAGCACGGTCGCTCAACTGTTATATTCGGCTTATTTATCTGATTTTATACAAGTGTGAACCTATGTGCAAAATTTAACTTTTAACCGCTTTTATCATTTACCGTTATTTTTATCAAGAATTGCAACGTTATAAAATGTATCTCGAACCGCGTTACAATCAATGTACCCGTGGCCATCGACACACTTTGACTCCGTTGAGATTTGGATTTGGGTCACATCAATGTGCACCCGAGTCTAAGGAAATTAAATTATCAAAGGCGCGCCTAAAGCGACTAGCGTATTTATTTTTGGGTAGGACCGTGGAATTTTACTAAACGGTCCGTCCCGAAGTCTAAACGAATTTTTTAAAGCAAATATTTACTGAGGGCCCCGCAAATTGTATTTTTATTTGGCGAGGCTCATCTCATTCTTATTTTTTAAAAATGAATTGGCAACGTCATGGACACGCATCTCGAACCACGTCGCAATCAATGTACCCGTGATTAGAAACCCATTTCGACTCCGTTGAGAATTGGATTTGGGTCACATAAGTGTGCACCCGAGTTTAAGAAGGTAAGATTTATTAAGGCGCGTCCTAAAGAGTCTAACGTATTGTTATTTTAGGAGGGTTGTGAGATTTGCTAAACAACCCGTCCTGGAAACTAAATGCTTCAATAATATACATTTAACAAGGGCCCCGCATCTGCGCGTTTTGTTTATTTTCATCGAGGCTCATCTCGTTCTTATTTTAAAAGGATATCCTATAGCAACTACGTTTCTTGTCGTGTTTGTCTCTACTAGTTGAAAACAGTATATAGTCCTAGTTAATTATGTGCTTGCAAGTTATCTATAACAACATTCAGAAAAGCTTGAAAATCAGAAATGAGGCTGCATGTACAGTCAGCCGAACAAATAATCCCGGGCCCAAATCCAGCCCATGCGTAATAGGCCAGACCTGGGCCACTGCTCGTTCGATGCGGGCCCGCCTGGTCTGTTTTGACCTGGGCTCGACCTTTATGAGGTTGAGGCCCTGAATTTGTGTTTTTTGTTTTAAAGGTGTGGCTTATCAATTATAATGAGGCAGTTTATCAAAAGAAATGAACTTAGCTAACAATGGATGGCTTCATGCTTAGCATGTATTAAAGAATATGCTACACGATTATACTAAGTCTAAGATACAACCCAACACATTGAGAATACTTTTAACTAGCAGCATACGTATACAAACTGATATTCAATTACCATGCATTGATATCTACTAGGCGTGCAATCTACTTCCGGCATCCAAACAAGAATAAAATTATTCTACATTACATGATATTTAATGCAACAATCTATGTATAAAAGACATTCTTCAAGTTTTCTCATTTGTATTCATCCTCAATTTTCCAATTACATCTGACAGTGTATTAGGTGTGTACCTGGTATAGAGAACAAAAGAAGAAAGGAATGGTCAGTCGGGCAGTATGCCACAAACACAGCAACAGCAGATGCACAGCAACAGCACAGCAACAACCAACAACCAAAATTGTTTTCCACAGTCCACAAACAACCAACAATAATTCCCAGAACAAAAGAGACCAGCGGATAGTCGAGCACCAAACAAACAATCCCAGGAAATAGTAAGGAAACAACAGGAGGGACAAAGTGTTCAATGCAGCAGACCAACAGTTTGACAATCACAAGCAGCTCAGTCAGTGCCAAAGAAACAGAACTTGGCCAAGACAGCTTGACCAATATGGACTCTTATATAGCTCTCAGACAGTGTTTGGTTACAATGTTTTTTGAAACTCTCTTATGTATTCAGTCTTTTTCTTTAAACTCGCAAAACCTTTCTCAAGACTAAGAATTCCAGCCTCAAGACTCAAAATTCTCCTCCAGACTAAAAATTCCAGCCTTTTGTTTTCTCTCTTTTTGAAGACTAAAAGTCCAACCCTTTTTTGAAGTTCTGAAACAGCTTATTTATAAGCTAATCGACCTAGTGCAGCTAAGCTGCCTGCCCTGCCAATTGGCAGAATGCCCCTCCCCTTTAAGCCCATGCTTAAACATCTTTTAGTGCCAGCCCTTTGCTCCCCACGCCTGGTTTTCTTTAATCAAGAGTTATGGGCTCAATTTTTATTCAGTTTAAGCCCTATACTCTTATGTATTGTTCCCCATTGGTATTAGTTTAATCCTAAATTAGTACCCTACTTGTCAGCTCATTTAAACTAATCTTTCTGTCCTTTTTAACACCCCAGAATACCCCTGCTTAACCTTGATTATTACTGCCCTGCCCATTGCATCATCAGGGTATTTTGAACTGATGAAAGTTCAAATTCAGGACTGCCCTGGACTAAAACCTTTTCAGTCATTTTTACAATGCAGACAAACTCATTTCAAACAATGCTGGGGCATTCAGTCAGTGGCAAAGTTCAATTAGTCATGCGATATTATTAGCTCATTCGATTCATTAGTTATAGAAAACAAATCGACGACATTTATCGAGTCGACTATACTAATTATAACAGGTAATAATCAGTCGTTCAAATAAACAACACATACAGGGACCTAAGGGGCTTCGGACAACTTGATCAGTCACTAGGAACCTATATAAGTTATTCATGCGACGACTATACTAATCGGACATGCTTACCATAGGATACATTTAAATCATACACAGAAAACAATCGACCAAATAAAAGGTCTTTACAGAGATGAAAGAAATTAAGAAACTATCAGAAAATAACAAACAATTACCACAAAGCATGCTAATGACTTAATCAGCAGTTAATATAAACGAAAAGGGAAAGAAAAACTTACCGAAAAATGTTTAAACCAAACAGACCCAAATCTGACTCAACTCTGCCCATTTGAGGCCGAACAAATTTTAACCAGGGTGTTCTCACATGAGAACACCTTGGTTAAGATCCATTGAACCTCAAACCCCTTTCAAGACCGGCCGGATTCCCCAGGTGCATGTGTTCTAAGGTCTGGATTTTCAGATCTGGATTTTTAGGAGTTGTGGGTAGATTCGGACCAAACCAAGCTTGGTTTGGTCACGAGGAAGGTCAGGGGAGTGTCTTGTATGAAGATGGGGTGGTTTGGCATAGGTCCGGGTTCGACTCAAATCTTCAAATGAAGATTCGAGACGAATGAAGGTGATTCGAGGCAAGAGGGTAACAGATCCATGTTCAGGAGAGTGAGGGGGTCTTAGGGTGTTCAGGAGGTGGTCACCGGCATTCGTGCCGCCGGCTTTAATGGCGAGGGAGACTAGGGCGGCTTGCTAGGGTTTGGGGTTTCAGTGTTTGAGCTTGGGGACGATGAAGGGGGGTTCGGATAGGGGGCGTGGGGTGAAGGGTTGAGTTTATATATGGTCTAGGGGTTTAGATCCTGGCCGTCGGATCAAATGAGATCTATGGCCAGGATCTATCCACTTAGGGAAGACGGTGTCGTTTGGGTTTTGGTAGTGGGTGAGGCCGGGTAAGGCTGGATCGGGTCAAAACTGGACGGGCTTAGGGGAAAAACCTGGGTCCGTTGGATCAAGTGGTTGGACGGCTCAGATCCATTACCCTAAGCGACGTCGTTCGGGGTTGAATGATTGGCTTGATCAGGACCGTTTGTTTGAGTCAGATCAACGGCTCTAATAAGGACGCTGATACGGCGTCGTTTGAATCAACGTTTGGGCAGGCCGGATTTGGACTGGTCTGAGTGCTGGTTTGGGCCTGGTTTTGTTTCATTTCTTTTGGGCCCAAACCGATTTTCCTTCACTCTTTTGCTTTTAAACAAAAATGAGATAATAATAAAATAGTTAAATTAAAATCAACAACAATGTAACATTTCCACACAATTATCACAAAAATATTTAAGTAAGTTAAATCACAACCTAGAACGAACGACGCACATATATTTATATTTTTTGAATTTTCTTTTAACGACACATATTTTTTGTATTTTGTTTGATAATGACTAAATGCGAAATGGACAGACCTACAAACGACTAATAACACATATCACGGAAAAATCGAAAAATTGTACAGCGAAGTCATTTGTCATTATTTTTATTTTCTTTTGGAGCGATTGTCCGTGAAGCAAAAATCACGTGTTTACAGTGATGAAAGCCAAAGTACGTCTTGCTTCCCATTTGTTTCTGTTCCCGCCGTGAGTTAGCCCAAGGTTCGGTTCCTCGAAACCCTGCGGGGCTCCGTACCGCTGATACAAGAAATGGAGATCACAACATCCTCTCGATAAATCGTCATGTTGTATCTTCCGACTGATGCTTAGTAGATCCAGAAACGCATGCGGAGACACTGGCCTTGGCGAAAGCAAATATTGCCCTCTTAACCTCTCATTCAATCCCGCGTATCCGGCGACTTCCTCAAGTGTTGGTGAAAGTTCAAAGTCAACAAAACGGAATACATTGCGGGTTGGGTCCCAAAATGGTATTAGAGCTTCAAGAATATCTGTCCTTGGCCTAACGCCCAACAAATTTACAAAACCTCCCAATATTCTTCCTACTACCTCTTTGCTATTGGCTTCCAAATCATTCCACCACATGTGGAGTTGTAGGGGGACCTCGCTGAGGGCCGAGAATGGTTCATTTTGCTCTGTGCTCATCCTGCACATTTATTAAGGTGACCTTTTAGGCGAAAACAAAAACCTTTATTTTGACTCTAAACAAAAAAAAAATCTTTGAACACAAAAACAAACAATATATGTATTTATATATATGTGTATATATATATATACATATATGCTTTATGGTATATCATTTTTGGTAAAAATGAAAAAGGGAGTTGGACCCGATGAGGGTTGCCTACGTATCTCACATCCGGTGAGAATCAAACCGACGTAGTTCGGGTTATAAACTAACTAGTTTATTATTTTATTTTATTTATTTTTTTCTTTTTCTCTTTTTTTTTTTTGAAAATAGAGTAAAATAAAATAAAAACTCATTCCTCATTCCCAGCTTTTCTCTTTTCTCTTTTCTCTTTTCTCTTTTCCTTTTTTTCCTTTCTTTTTTTCATTCTTTTTTTCATTCTCTTTTTCGTTTCTTTTTTTTTTTTGCTTTTCTTTTTGTTGTGGTCGAATCTTATGGAGATTGCCTACGTATCATGACTCCGCATGAATCAGACCTTGCGTAGTTCGGACCAATAAAAGATAAACAACAGTAAACATTTTTCAATTTTCATATTAGAACAAACTGAGTTTCAAAGGTTTGAAGATGACCTACAAACTTGAAACTCAGGCAACCCACATTATTCTAATCAAGAGATTTATAAACTCAAAAACAAAAGGCTAGCTCCCTTTCTCTGTTCGACAAATGCAACCAAACAGTTATTTTTGCAAATGTGGCCCCTTCCAATTTTCACATGAATTTTGAGGCCGGGGAGGATTATTTTGACACTTTACAAACTTGTTCATTCTTTTACGAAAACAACCTTTCGACAGTTGAAAGATACTCTAAGGCTATTTCGGCAAGAACGGTTTAAGACGCGGCCGAAGCTGGTTCGGCTTATTATGACAAAATTCAAACGGTATTCACCTGACCGCCGACTCTTTGTTTTTTTTTTTTTTTTTAAAAAAAATTATAATAAAACCTGGTGTTGCAAACACGGCCCTTCAGCGCCTCGGGGACGAAGATTTTTAAAGCTGTGTGGGTCAACTAGACCAAACTCCTAAACATGACCCAAAAGGTGGCTGTTTATGCAAAGTCAGCCTTCCGGCGTCCCTTTCGGGAACATTCGGCTATTTATGACAAACATCATCACCCGATTTATTTATGACTCTTTTTATCATTTTTTCAAAAAGGGAAAACTCAATATTGCAGACACGGCCTTTCAACGCCTCGGGGACGAAGATTTTTAAAATTGTGGGGGTCAACTGGACCATGTCTTAAAATGACCCAAAGGTGGCTGTTTATGCAAAGTCAGCCTTCCGGCGTCCCTTTCGGGAACATTCGGCTATGTCTTGATGAAACAGCGTCACCCGACTTCTTTATGACAAAAATTAAAATTTGACATATATATATATATATTTTTTTTATGATTATTATCTGTTTGTTTTTGGCTTTTTAGCAAAACGGTGGGGTTGGACCCGATGAGGGTTGCCTACGTATCTCACATCCGGTGAGAATCAAACCCGCGTAGTTCGGGCAATCAGGAATAAGTAGATGAACTAACTCCTTTTTTTTGTGAATTTGTGAAAGAACTACTTTAAAAGAAGAAATGAAGTATATTTTTTGGATTTTTGATTGATCTTTTTTTTTGAAAGAAATACTTCTAAGATGACAACATACAAAATCTTTTGAATTTTCATGCTCTTTTTTTTATATATATATTTTTTTATATTTATTGTATTTTTCAAAAATGTGGCATGGGGGACATAGGGAATTCCAAGACTTCTTGGATTCCGCAAATGTTCCCCATGTGCTTTTCCCAAAAATGAAGCATGGGGGACATAGGGAATTCCAAGACTTCTTGGATTCCACAAATGTTCCCCATGTGCTTAATTAACATAATAGCATGCTTATCAAAAATAGTGCAACTTTCTTATTTAACGTGATCAACATGATAAGAAGTGTCATTTGTCCGCAAATATCATTGGTCCGCCAAATGACCCATTCACCCTTGAATAAATACAACATGTAGCACATAGGATGCCAAAGAGGGTCTATTATTTTCAGGTTGCTTGTCCTAGACGGACTCAACCCCTGTGTTGAGTCCCCTAAGTCAAATGCACATGATGCAAATAAACATTCCTACTAGGGATCCGGCATGTGGCTTTGTTATACTAGGTTTAGACCTGGGTGTTTGTTCTAGACCTGGCTTACCCGAGTGGACAACTCGAGCCGAGGGGGGGCAGCGTACCGGGAATACAGAAGCTTCACCGGCTTAGCAACTTGTCCGAACCTCGTTCTAAATTAGGTTTTGACACTATACAGAAAAGAAGTCGTACGAAGTACACCCTTCTTCATGATTTAGAAGACTCGGAAAGGATATGGGTTTCGGCACAGTTTATATACAGTTCACGTAATATCAAAGCGGTAAAAGGCAACCAATTAGCACATTAAGCACAGATCATGTAACAAAATCAGATAAATCTGAACATAACAATTTATTCTAAGCTCGAATTTCTAACCCTGAACCAGTGGTTCTGGGTTGAGAATCCCCAGCAGAGTCGCCAGAGCTGTCACACCTCCTTTTTCCGCACCCGCGAAGGTACAAGGGGAGTTTTTTTCAATTAAAGGACAATCGAAACGGGATTGGTTTATTTATTTCAGAGTCGCCACTTGGGAGATTTTAGGGTGTCCCAAGTCACCAATTTTAATCCCGAATCGAGGAAAAGAATGACTCTATATTATAGTCTGCGTACCAGAAATCCGGACAAGGAATTCTGTTAACCCGGGAGAAGGTGTTAGGCATTCCCGAGTTCCGTGGTTCTAGCACGGTCGCTCAACTGTTATATTTGGCTTGATTATCTGATTTTGTACGAGTATGAACTTATGTGCGAATTTTAACTTTTAACCGCTTTATTATTATTGTTTTTACAAGAATGTGAACATCGCTTGAAACACGTCTTTGGACTGCGTCACATGAAATGCACCCACAATCCGGAACGCATATTATTTGATGTTTTGAGATTTGGATTTGGGTCGCATGAAATGCACACCCGAGCTTAAGAAAATAAATTATTAAACACGCGCCTAAAGAGACTATCGCGTTATTGTTTTGCGGAGGCCGTGAAATTCGCTAAACGACCCTCCTGAATTCTAAGTAATTTTAAACAAGTATTTACTGAGGGCCCCGCAATTTGTGTTTTTATTCGGCGAGGCTCATCTCATTCTTATTTTTTAAAAGGAATTTGCAACGTCATGGACATGCATCTCGGGCCACGTCACAATCAATGTGCCCGTGACTAGAGACATATTTCGACTCTGTTGAGATTTGGATTTGGGTCACATAAATGTGCACCCGAGTTTAGGGAGATAACATTATTAAAGGCGCGCCTAAAGCAACTAGCGCATTATTATTTTGGGTAGGGCCGTGAGATGTGCTAAACGACCCATCCCGGAATCTAAGTATTTAATACATATATTTTGTGAGGGCCCCGCAATTTGTCCCTTTTATTTGGCGAGGCTCGTCTCATTTTTTTTATTGTTATTATTATTATTATTATATTTTAAAGGGATGCCATTTTTACGCCTTTAACCATACTAAACCTTACAGCTTCTTTACAACTAAAATCTCATAACTTGTTAGAAGTTTAATAAGAAGAGTTTTAGCGAATGAGTATTTCGGGAGTAGTAATAACATGTACTAATAATTTTGTCCGAATGAACTAAGCAAAGGACCCCGAACAAATTAACGTCAAACTTGTGTCATAGAACAACTAGTCAAACTTAATTAAATGACATCAAATAAACAAGAATCATATAACGCAAAATGAGCAAAAATGCATACAATGAAAACATAAGCAGAAAATTATCATACCAATTTCTATATTGCATTTTCGAACATTTGACGTAACATTTTCTTATCTAATACTTGAGGTTTACTAACCTTTGAACCTCGGCAAACTCAGGGCGACAAACACGATCCCGACGGGACTCAAGCCGAACCTCACTGCACGAGGAACAACGACGAAACCTCGGGACAAACTCGACGTACCGGACCTCGACGAACAACGACGACCTCAATGGAGGCGGAAAGCTCGGCAAAAAACAATCAACGCACGAGATGTTAGCTGCTGGATTTTCTCAACGCAGCATGTTGGCTCGAGAGAATGCAACAGGAGGGGTCGTTCAGGTATGAGGAAGAAGCAGGCTGTGGAAGGTCGTTTGGACAGTGGTCGATGGAGCTGAACGACGAGCAGCAGAGGTTGTTGGGGAGGCTTGGTGGTCGACGGACTGGTGGAGCTGGAGTTCCGACGAGGGGGTGGCTGACGGGTCTGCTAGGTTTTTATAGGGTTTGATGGTGGTTTTTCGGGAGGGGGCTGTTTGTTGGTAGTAATGGAGGAGTGGTCGTTTGGTGGTGGTGTTTGGACAGTGACGGAGGTGGAGGGAGCTAGTAGTTGATGGACGCTTGGTGTGGCGTTGTGGTCGTGAGGGAGTAGGGGTTTCGACCGGGGGAGTCACTGGTTTTGGTTCATTTCTGGGGCTCGAGGGGTCGTTTGGGCGGTGTCGATGGAGGTTTCTGGGTGGTGTGGTTGTTTGGTGGTCGTCTGGAAATGACGACGGGGGGGGGGGGGCTGGTTGCTCGGTGGTGAAGGTGGGAGGAGGAGTTGGTTTTCTGGTTTTCAAAGGAGGAAGAAGAAGCATCAACAGTGATTTTCTCCAAAAAATTCAAAAGTCCCCCTTTTCCAAATGTTTGTCCGTGTTTTGTAATGGGTTTGTCAAGAAAAATGAGCCTCACGCGTGGTGGGGTTCGAGACTTATGTCCCCCACGCGTGGTGGGGTTCCCCATGTGTCCTGGACTCGGTTTATTATGGGCTAGGTCCGAAAATTAGGCCTAAAACCGGGTAGTTTGAACCCGAATATTATTCTCTTGCCCGGACCCGAGAAATAGGAACACGTTGCTTAACTAGTCCTATGTAAGCAAAATAACTACCAAAAATAAGACTAGTATTCAAACAAAACTATATCTTTTTAAATATTTTTTTCAAGATTTAAAATAGCTACAAAATATTAATAAAACTATTTTTGTAATTTTCGTTTTTTAAATATTAAGATAAAATATGAAGCAATATTTTTTTGTTTTTTTGAAAGTTAAAATGACTATAGAATATTAATAAAACTATTTTTTTGTAATTTTCGTTTTTTAATAAAGACAAAAATATAAAGTAATTTTTTTGTATTTTTCCAAAATTAAAACGACTACAAAACATTAATCAACTTATATTTTTTGTAATTTTCGAATTTATATAAAGTACCAAAATAAAGTACAATTTTTGTATTTTTCAAGTTTATGAGAAATACATAAACTAAAATTTATATATATTTTTTGTGATTTTTTTTCTTTTTGCAACGAAATAAAGTAAAATAGTTAAAATGGCTATATTAGACCCAATTTCATATTTATGCTAAAGAAAATGTGAAAACCCTCGGGGAGGGTCAAAAATCACGTGCTTACAGTAGTAAAATCCCCTAAGGGTCCAAAATAGTTGGCATGAGGCCCAAATATAGCATTCAACCCAAAACATGATAACACTTTCCAAAACACAATGATATCAAATGGGTTTCAATCAAATACGTGACTTAACAGTCATACAAGACGGACTAAGTCACAATCCCCAACGGTGCACGACCCCACACTCGTCATCTAGCGTGTGCGTCACCTCAAAGTAGCACAACAATGTGAAATCCGGGGTTTCATACCATCAGGACAATATTTACAATCATTACTTACCTCAAACTGGTCCAAACTCTAGCTCGCGATTCCTTTGCCTCTCGAATCGGCCTCCAAATGTTCCAAATCTAACTAAAATCAGTATATTATCATCAATATACGCTAAAGGAACAAAGCCCAGGCGAAAATAATCAAATTAGCTCAAGAATCCCGAAATTGCTCAAACCCGATCCCGGGCCCACATTTTGGAATCCGATAAAAATTACATCAGTAGAATCCTTATCCTCCCACAAGTTCATACATACCAAGAACATCAAAATCGGACCTTAAATGACCCATCAAATCCCCAATTCAACTCTCCAAATTTTCTTCCATTTTATCCCCAATTTTCATCCCAAATTTCCAATCTAGATAATAAAAATCAAGATACAATCACGGAATTTAACCAAAAACAAGTGAAAAACACTTACCCCAATCACTTCTCTAAAAATCCCTTCAAAAACCGCCTCAATCTGAGCTCCATAGCTCCAAAAATGCAAAAATGGCCGAAACCCTCAAATAGAGTACTTTATAATCTACCCAGGCATTTACCCTACGCTATCGCGGACAAAATACGATAGCGAAGCACAAAATTTTCCAGCCTTCTTTTACCCTATGCGATCGCGGCCATTCCCCCGCGATCGCGTAGAACAAATTTTTCCAACAACCTTCTTTAACTCTTCCGGACAGCCTCTAGTATAGTGATCATACCTTTTTGCACAAAACTCCAAATTACAATTGGTTTAACTTTCTGAAAACTAGACATCAAGGACTACAACTTTTATTTTTGGATAATTTTTAAATTGCTTATATATTGAGAGATATAAGCTTCTAAAGTCGGGTTAGTGTAGCCGAGATTTTACTCTATGCAATCGCGGAAAGACTTACGCAATCGCATAGCACAACTCCATTTTTTCAAAATTTCTCTATGCTAACGCGGCCAGATCTATGCTAACGCACTATAGACCCCTGAAGTTAAAAATCAGCAACTAGAAATGGCCTAGAAATGGTCTGAAACCACCGCGAAACTCACCCGAGGCCTTCGGAACCCCAACCAAACATGCTAACATATCCCATATCATTATTCAAACTTGTTCCAACCTTCAGAACACTCAAAACAACATCAAAACATCAAATCAACCACGGATTCAAGCCTAAGAACTCCAAAAACTTCCGAATTCTAATTTCGATCAAAAAGTCTATCAAACCTCGTCCGAATGACTTGAATTTTTGCACACACGTCCTAAATGACACAACGGGACTACTCTAATTTCCGAAATTCCATTCCAACCCCAATATCAAAATCTCCACTATCAACCAAAAAAGGCAAAAATTTCAATTTCGCCAATTCAAGTCTAAATCTTCCACGAACCCCCAAAATACATTCTGGATGCGCTCCCAAGTCAACAATTACCTAACGGAGCTAACCAAATCATAAAAATCCAAATCCGAGATCGAATACTAAAAAGTCAAAACTTGGTCAAACCTTTCAAATTTAAAGCTTCAAACAGAGAACTGTTCTTCCAAATCCATTTCAATTACCCTAAAACCAAAACCGAGGATTTACATAATTCATAACTCATAATACATCACACGGGGCTAGTCATGCCTTAGAACTGGCAAGCGAAATGCAAAAAGCTCAAAACGACCAGTCGGGACGTTATAATTTCTCGGTCATTTTTAGTTGCTGGTTTTTGGCTACAGCAGTATGCTATGCGATGCGGGGAATTGGTTGCGATAGCGATGAGTAAAGTGGGAGAAAATGGCCAGTGATTTGCGATCTCGTAAGGCCTTTCGCGATCGCATAGAGGAAAGTTTCAGCTGCAATGTCCCGACTTTGAAGCTTGTATCTCGCAATCTATAAGAAATTTGGAGATGATCCAAAAAAGAAAGTTGTAGCCCTTTGTGTTTGGTTTTCAGAAAATTAAATCATTTGGCATTTGTAGTTGTGTACAAAAAGTTATGAGTGGTACACTACAGCCTATCCAGGAAGAGTTTGGAAATCGCGAAGAAGAAATTTGTATTGCATAGGGCTAACTTTGGAATTTTATATCTTGTAATATATAAGGAACTGGGAGATGAGTAAAGCATGAAAGTTATGGCCATTATACTAGAAACTGTCTGGAAGAGCTGGGCATTTGTTCTTCGCAATCGTGAAGCATTTTCCGCGATCGCAAAGCAAATTTTGGGCTGAGAAATGTTGTGCTTTGCGATTGCAAAGAATTTTCCACGATCGCGAAGAGTAAATACCTGGGCAGAAGCTATCTTTTGAGGTTTCAGCCATTTTTAACATATTTGGAGCTATGGAGCTCGGATTGAAGCGATTTTTGAGGCGATGGATTGGGGTAAGTGTTCTATATCCGAAAGTAATTATACTTCATGATTCTATGGTTATATTTATCATTTATTTTGTATTTAAATGGAAGAAATCAAGAATTTTGCAAAACTTTTCAAGAACGAAAATTCAAGATTTGGAGGTCAAGTTGTTATCGGAATTTGATAAAATTAGTATGGTTGAACTCGTATCGGAATGGGTTGTTGGATTTTATGAGTTTTTTGGGAATCCGGGCATGTGGTCCCGAGGGAAATTTTGTCAACTTTTCGAACGGAGTTAGAAATTTATCTAAATTGAATTATTGTGAGTATTAGAGCATATATTTATGGATTTTCTCATTTATTGGCTAATTTTGGAGCGTTATGCATCGATTTGAGTCGTCGAAAGGGCTTAGAAGTCGATTTTGGAACTTCAGAGCAAGGTGAGTCTCCTTTCTAACCTTGTAAGAGGGAATTATCCCTATATGTGAATTAATTGGATATGTGCTTCTATATGTAGAGGCTACGTACGCATAAAGTGACGAGAGTCCGTGTTTAGCTACTATTATGCATAAGTTCGGGTAGTCTAGGACCCAAAAGCATGTTTTACTTGTAATAATTGTAATCTTATTGACAGTTTAAATTGCTTTAATTGCATCGAAGTGGTAAATGATTTTCTAAAAGAGTTAAACTTCGTTTTTTCGACTTGTAAAAGAGAAATTGACACTTCCTTGAATAATTGTATCCCTGATGAAGTTTTGATTGACTGTTTAGATGTGTGTTACTATGTGTACCTGCGTCGCATGTATGATTCGCGAGCGGGATGATTGTTTATTTATATTTGACCGCATCTCATGTATGATTCGCGAGCGGGGTAATAGATGCATCTATGGTTCGCGTCATTCGACTCTCTGGCAGTGCACAGTTTAAATATTTGTTGAATTGGGTCGTACGCCCTCGGCATGATTTGCGCATGCTTGTATTGCTTGCCTTGAGATTTATAGATGTTGATATTTGTTCTCCCTGGCTTGAGATAAATGTATAAATGATGAAAATGAATTTGGAAATTTTCTATTAATAAAAGAATTACTTACTTTCTTCATGTTATTGAGTTACAACCATCTTTATGAAAATCCTCGATTTACTGTATTATTGGTATATTATTATTGGACCACTAGTAAGTATCGAAGTCGACCTCTCATCTATACTTCTTTGAGATTAGGCAGGATACTCACTAGGTACACGTTGTTTTTGTACTCATGTTACACTTGTTATGCATTTTTGTTGCACAGATACATGTACATCTAGTGGCCTCGTTGGGCACAGCGGCATGGCTGACACAGAGATTTAGGTGAGCTGTATCTCTCAAAAATACCCGCAGCCAGCAGAGTCTCTTTCAAAGTATAGTAGTTATTGTACTTTATTTCCTAGAAATTGCTCATGCACTCGCGACACCAGGTTTTGGGATGATTATGGGGTATTTTGTATTAACTTCTAAACATTTTTATTTATTTTGTAATGATTATCTTTTACTAGTAAATTTGAAGGAAAATCATAATTTTCAAAATTATTAAAATGAGAATTTAATTAAGTATTTATGGTTGGTTTGCCTGACAGCGGTGTCCGGCACTATCACGACCCTTAGTGGATTTTGGGTCGTGACAACATGGTATCAGAGCACTAGGTTCCCTTAGGTCTCATGAGTCATGAACGAGTCTAGTAGAGTTTTGTGGATCGGTACAGAGACGTCTGTACTTATCTTCGAGAGGCTACAGGGCTGTTAGGAACACTTCCCTTCTTGATTCCTCATTGTGTAGTTTGATTCCTTTGAAGCTTATGCCTTCATTTCCTTCCCATTCAATCTTATGCAACGTAAATCGATGGTTCTAAATCGGGAATCGAGGAATTGTAATGGTAGCATATGTGGTGCGTGATGTTTCCTCCTGCATATTTGACTAGGCAGCGAAGGATGAGGAAGGGCATGTGGGAAGTGTCTTGTGGTGATTAAACTCCTAGAAGGCCAAGTGTGGGAAACATGAGTTGAGTAGTTGCCTGAAGGAGTGAGTTTGACCAAAGTGGGATAGTGACAGAGTAGCATATGGGTTCAGTGGCAGGATAACTGCACGCCTTGAGGAAAAGTTTAGAGTGATTTGGGAATTTTAGTGGACGGTGATTGGGTTCGTAGGCTTAATTTAAAATATTGACTATTATATGGCGGGAGATTGGATGCAACAGAAAGGGAGTTGCTTGATACGAAGAAGGATGCAATATAACTTTGAATTAGAAGATATTGTCGTGCATTTAGTTGATGTCCATAAGAAGTGAACGGACTAGTACAGTTGGTGAATGAGCACAGGATCAGGATGGGTTATTGATGTTGTAGTGATTGTACCCCGTGCAGCGACGTTGGAATATGTCGGCGTATAATTTCCACAGGTGAGTTATCTCTTGTGATCAGGTCAACGGTCGTGTGGTTGGCGAAGCTCATGCGAAGGATTTTACTAACTATCTAGTAAGAGGTCGAATATGTGAATGTTGCTACAGATTCAAAGTGTTCATGAAACACTAACTGAAGGATTTCGAGGAATCTGGCGATTTGATTATGCAAGGTCATGTCAATAAGAGATAAAGAATCTTGATGGGTTCCAGAGTTGTGTAATAGTAGCTTCAAGCTAAGTGGGAGAGTCCCACCACCTATGATTGAGTTGCATGGTTATCTACTTGTGAGGTTCAGGTTATCGGTGTATTTGTGAGTTATTACAGCTAAGGGAAAAGAACATAAGTGGTAATTTGAGTAAAGGAATTGATAAATATGTGCTATAGTTGGCCTTATTGACCCATGTTCAGGCTTTGGGAAGATTCAGGATTTATGCTTCGTATAGAGGTGATTTACAAGGGAAGTGATTCAGTCGAGTGCTTCATTGAGATGGGTGTTCATATGCCACCGGAGCCGTGGAGTTGATTATATTCGGGACCAAGCCAGAATGGGTGACTCTCAACAAAGGTCCTGGTGAATTCAAAGGTTAAAAATGCGGTGCCTAAGGATTCAAGCTCGGAGTATGGTTAAGAATCGAGCTTTTGTATAAGATTATGATAGGAGGCTCGAAATGTTCTATGATATTTTCGACTTGCAGTGTCGTATTGGGAGGAAAATGAGAAAAAGACTTTGGATTCATAAAGGAATTATCAGAATGGGTGTATCAGTTGAAGATGCGAATGTGCGTGCAAGGAGGGTATAAAACGATTCAAGGGTTTGGAGACAATGTGGTCTCGTGGAATGGGGTCACTCAAGATGAGTGCGGATTTAGGCTGGTGATGTAAGGAATATAGCTATTATTATCTCTAAGTCAAGTTAAGGATGAATTAGAAGAAGTTAGATAGGTTAGCCATGGTTGAATTGGCACAATGGTGGCGGTGATCAGTTCCTTCAACGTGATTAAGTTATGCATGTGATTTGTGGCGGTACGTGCGAGGCCTGATAACCTCCGTAATTGATTTTATTTGGAAGTATTCAAGTATTATGGCCTTGTTATGTGTATGAGGATCCCGGAAGGGTCATGGTGGTTTAGACCACTACTTGAGGATTTAAATGTTCTACGATTATGAGAATTCACTTGCGTGTTTCTATAGTTCTCTTGGATTGAGTTAAGTAAAAAGTTTCTATATGATGAAGTGTTTACCCTAATAGTGGTTCAGGAGTTATGATGAAATTCTTATATTATCGCGTATTGGCTTGTTAGGTGCAATGAGCGGTATAAAATTTGAAAGTGAGGATCAAGGTTGCGGTTCAGTGTTTGACGAGGATGTCACGTGCTCGGATGAGCAGGAAGGGGATTTGGATATTTGGAGTAAGCTGGTATTATCTTCAGCGTCATCTGCGATCGGCATTTTGTGTCAAAGGCTTTGCATCTTGGTTATAGATTCTTGATATGCTTTACAATATTAGTGTGACCGGTGGTATGGATGTGCAGACTCGTTATCAAGTGCGGAAGGTCATGAGAGCGTACCTCACGGGAAGATTGTATAAGTGTGACATGTAGTCACTTGATTGATTGAAGATTTAAACCAAGTGTGAAGATTGTGGTAGTATTACTAATTTGCGAATTTATGCCTGGAAGGCACTCGGTTTATTGGGCTGTGGACTGTGGAGGTTTGCTCCAGATATAAGGGTTGTTCTTGTGAGTCATGGTAAAAGGGGGTTATATGGACCCTCGAAAGGTTATTAGCCTAGTAGGGTGCGGTCAAAATCAGCTCAAGGTCGATGGGTAGATTTAAATATGAATATGGGCTCTATATCAGGCCAGATGTGTTCATTTTAGCATAGCACTCCTTATGGAGGAGTATTCGGGCATTGGATGTTATCTCGTCGTCGACTATTTCATGTCATACTATAGTGTGCAATGTGAGTTGTAAAACATCTTGATAATTCGCTTATGTGTTGAGGTTCCACGTAGCGATGGTGTTATGTGAGCAGGATGGCTCTTGAGATTCAGATCATATATCGCACCCCAATTGTGCTTGAGTTTTATAGCGTATGGCGTTATCTGTCTCCCCAGGGATAGTATTATGCACTTAGCTTACTTGTGGCCGATATTCGGTATTTTGTAGTAATGAGCACTCTAGCTCGATATGTATCTCCTTATTTCAAGGGTATGTGTGGATCGGGTGGAACGCCACCACGGGTATATTGATGGGATCGGATTGCACACCGCAATAGTGTGATGTTGAGTATAGTCCCCTACATTCTATTTTGTGTGTTTTGTTTCCCATTTTTTCTGAGGGAGGTTTATAACACCTTTTCGGTTGTCTAATTAGTTGTGTGAGCTGAGTAGTCCCTTCCAGAGTTCATTTTTCTTATGTATCACGTTCAAGTCTGTAGCCTATTAGCACATTGTGGCATCATGTGAGACTTTTGGTCATATCTGGGGTGGCTTGTTGCCTGTGCTGCTCGTATTGGGTGAGATAAGACTATTGGATCTAGGATCAGTGCGATCGGATTATATAAAGCATATTAAAGATCAAATACCATTATTTGGTTCAGAATGAGGTAATGGTTCTTGTCAGGAGTATAGACTCAATGAGTTGTCGACTCGGTAGTTGGTTACGAATTTCTACACATCTCTTCCGTCGTGGCGGCATTGCGAGAGTTGGAACAGGACTTATATATGTCATGGGGTGCATTGTGAGCGTCAGATTCGGGAAATGTCGGCTATTATGATCAGAGAGTGTTATCATGGTCATGTGAATGATGTGGTGTATGGTGTGAATTCAGCAAGGGTGTGCAGTCATGTTTTGGTACAACATGTGGTGATTGATATGGCATTCACATGTTAGAAGCAGGCCTAGCAGAGAATTCCGGATGTTGGAACTGGGCTCTAAGGCTTATTTGCCTAAATGAAAGAGGATATCTTCAGAATTGATCGAGCTAATGTACTCAACTGAGTTGTGGTAGCACGGGTAGGTGCACAAGGTATTTAACTGTGATTTCAGACAACACCAGCACAATTCTCAGCACGTTCGAGGACAAACATATGTTTAAGTGGGAAAGAATGTAACGACCTGACTGGTCGTTTTGAGCTCTAGAGCGTCGTTTAGCGGTTTGAGGCCTTGAGTAGCTTCACTTCAGGTATTATGACTTGCATGTGTGGTTGAAATTAAATTTTGAGAAGTTCGAAGTTGATTTGGAAAGAAAATTCTCATTTCGGAAGCTTTAAGTTGGAAGAATTGACTAAAGTGTGATTTTTGAGTAAACGACCTCGGATTCAAGATTTAAAGGTTCCAACAGGTTCGTATGATGATTTTGGACTTGGGCGTATGTCCGGATCGGATTTTGGATGACTCGGGAGCGTTTTAGTGCTTATTGTGGAAGTTAGCATTTTGGAAGAATTTTATAAATTTGGGTTGAAGTGCATTTCAATGTTATCAATGTCCATTTGGGATTCCGAGTATGGGAATAGCTCTGTATGGTGATTCTGGTGTTGGGAGCACGTCCAGAAGTGGATTTGGAGGTCCGTAGGTCATTTCGGAGACATTTGGCAAAAGTTATAAATTTGAAGGTTTTAAGAAGTTTGACAGGGAGTGGACTTTTTGATATCGGGGTCGGATTCTGATTTTGAAAGTTGGAGTAGGTCCGTAATGTCGAATGTGAGTTGTGTGCAAAATTTGATGTCAATCGGACGTGATTTGATAGGTTTCGGCATCGAATGTAGAAATTGGAATTTCTTAGTTTTATTAGACTCGAATTGGGGTGTGATTCGTGTTTTTAGCATTGTTTGATGTAATTTGAAGCCTCGACTAAGTCTGTGATACGTTTTGAGACTTGTTGGTATGTTCGAACGGGGTCCCGAGGGGCTCGGGGTGAGTTTCGGGATGGTTTTGGACCATCTATAGGCTATTTTTAGCTGCTGATTTTTTGTTACAGCAGTATGCTATGCAATCGCGCGGAATTGGTCGCGCGATGAGTAAAGTGGGAGAAAATGGCCAGTGATTCGCGATCGTGGAAGGCCTTTTGCGATCGCGTAGAGGAAAGTTTCTGCTGTACTGACTCTACCTTGGAAGCTTGTATCTCACAATCTATAAGGAATTTGGAGATGATCCAAATATAAAAGTTGTATATCTTTATGTCTAGTTTTTATAAAATTAAACCATTTGGCATTTGGAGTTGTGTACAAAATGTTATGAGTGGTACACTACAGCCTATCCGGGAAGAGTTTGGAAACTGCGAAGAAGAAATTTGTATTGCACAAGGCTGAATTTGGAAGCTTATATCTTGTAATCTATAAGGAACTAGGAGATGAGGAAAGCATGAAAGTTGTAGTCCTTGGAGTCTAGTTTTCAAAAAGTTAAAATTGTACAAAAAGTTGTGGCTATTATACTAGAGATTGTTTGGAAGAGCTGGGCATTTGTTCTTCGCGATCGCGTAGCATTTTCCTCGATCGCGAAGGGCAAATTTTGTGCTGAGAAATGTTGTGCTTCGCGATTGTGAAGCATTTTCCGCTATCATGAAGAGCAAATACCTGGGCAGAAGCTATATTTCGAGGTTTCGGCCATTTTTAACATATTTGGAGCTATGCAGCTCGGATTGAAGCAATTTTTGAGGCGATTTTCACCATATGGATTGGGGTAAGTGTTCTATATCCGAAAGTAATTATACTTAATGATTATATGGTTATATTAATCATTTATTTCGGATTTAAATAGAAGAAATCAAGATTTTTGCAAAACTTTTTAAGAATGAAAATTCAAGATTTGAAGGTCAAGTTGTTATCGGAATTTAATAAAATTGGTATGGTTGAACTCATATTGGAATGGGTTATCGAATTTTGTGAGTTTTTTCGGAATCCAGGCATGTGGGCCGAAGGGCGATTTTGTCAACTTTTTGAATGGAGTTAGGAATTTATGTAAATTGAATTGTTGTGAGTATCAGAGCATATATTTATGGATTTCCTCATTTATTGGATAGTTTTGGAGAGTTGTGCATCGATTTGAGTTATCGGAAGGGATTGGAAGCCGATTTTGGAACTTCGGAGCGAGGCGAGTCTTCTTTCTAACCTTGTAAGAGGAAATTGTCCCTATAGGTGAATTAATTGGATATGTGCTTCTATGTGTGGGGGCTACGTACGCACGAAGTGACAAGAGTCCATGCGTAGCTACTATTATGCTTAAGTCTGGGTAGTCTAGGACCCAAAAGCATGTTTTACTTGTAATAATTGTAACCTTATTGACAGTTTAAATATGCTTTAATTGCATCGAAGTGGTAAATGATTTTCTAAAAGAGTTCAACTTTATTTTCTCGACTTGTAAAAGAGAAATTGACACTTCCTTGAATAATTTTCTCCCTGATGAAGTTTGATTGACTGTTTGAATGTGTGTTTCTATGTGTACCTGCATCGCATGTATGATTCACGAGCGGGGTGATTGTTTGTTTATGTTTGACCGCGTCGCATGTATAATTCGCGAGAGGGTTAATATATGCATCTATGGTTCGCCTCATTCGACCCTCTAGCAGTGCACAATTTAAATATTTGTTGGATCGGGCCGTACGACCTTGACATGATTTGTGCATGCTTGTATTGCTTGCCTTGAGATTTATAGATGTTGATATTTGTTCTCCCTGGCTTGAGATAAATGTATAAATGATGAAATAAATTTGGAAATTTCCTATTAATAAAAGAATTGCTTACTTGCTTCATGCTATTGAGTTACAACCATCTTTATGAAAATCCTCGATTTTCTATATTATTGGTATATTATTATTGGACCACTAGTAAGTGTCGATGTCAACCTTTCATCTCTACTTCTTCGAGATTAGGCGAGATACGCACTGGGTACACGTTGTTTTCGTACTCATGCTACACTTGCTGTGCATTTTTGTTGCACATGTACATGTACGTCTAGTGGTCTCGTTGAGCGCATCGGCATGATTGACACGGAGACTTAGGTGAGCTGCATCTCTCGAGACGACTCGTAGCCAGCAGAGTCTCTTTCAGAGTATAGTAGTTCTTTTCTGTCCAATTGTATTCCGGACAGTTATCGTATTGTACTTTATTTCCTAGAAATTGCTCATGCTCTCGTGACACCGGGTTCTGAGATGATTATGGGGTATTTTATATTAACTTTTAAATATTTTTATTTATTTTGTAATGATTATCTTTTACTAATAAAATTGAAGAAAAATTATAGTTTTTGAAATTATTAAAACGAGAATTAAATTAAGTATTTATGGTTGGCTTGCCTGACAGCGGCGTCCGGCGCCATCACGACCCTTAGTGGATTTTGGGTCGTGACAATAGTAACCGCAAATAGTGCTTTGCGTAGGAAAAATATCTCAACCGCACAAGGTAGACAACACTCACTATTGTTGAATATTCTATCACTATTAATAAATAGTACTTCACTATTGTGAATAATATTAGTATTAATGAGCAATAGTGTCCCACTATTATTATGAATAGTACAATGTACCAATACCGTACTTTTCTACCAGAATTACATTGTCTGTGCTCATCAGTTGTTGGATTCCTCTATGTTGCCTAACATTATTTTATAAATATAATAAATTATTATTTTGTTTCGAAGACTAATATTTTTTAAATTGTTCCTCCATGAATATAAGAGAATTTAAATGCAGAGAAATTCAAATATAAATGTTTACAATATCGAGAGTTAATGAAAATTTATTTTGAAAGATGTTGTTACCACTCGCGAATATGCATGTGCGCCATCATCCGGAGTTTTATCTGATATCATACTTGGAAGTAATTGGTTTCAACCTGAGAAACAATTTGATTTGAAACTCCAACAAGTAATGAGGAGGTTATTATGGAGGATGACTTAAGAAGTAATACAGGATAAGGATTGGGTTATATTAACATAGAAGAACCAGAAGTAACTGGGAAAAAAGATACAAATGAGAGTGGCTATAAAACTAAAAAAAGGAAGGCATCATCAATTACATCTGAAAAGGAAAAAAGTAAAGTCAATACTAGTTTAAGGATCACGTCATCAATTGAGAGAATTGTAGAAGCTATGAAATTGCGTTCTGCCATTATTGTGGGCTCTGTTATTCGTAATTTGCCCGATATTATTATTGGTAGTAATTTATGGAGGAAAACAAGTATGTTACTAGTCAAGCAATCAATAAGAGATGTTTATCGCATAAGAAAACTCAGAGTTGCAATTGCTATGATTGGAAAAGATGTCTGAACTACACAAGGACTAAAAATATTTGATGTTTTAGTTTTTACAATTATTTTTGTGCTTTATTCTGGTTACTGAAACTTATGTTTATGGGAATATTATATTTTATATGTAAAATCCTTATTAGTTAAGTTATGTATATGGATATATAAGTTATTATTAATTAAGTAATGTTGTTTGTAAATGAAGTTCTTATTAGTTAAGTAATGCTTGTTTTGATCTTTTCTTACAGATGTCATTGATTAAATATAATAATGAGGATGTTGATGAAGACGTTCTTATAATTTGTGATGATATTGATGATGTGTTTGATTTGGGAATTAGTTGTGTAACCTTTGTAGCAGAGTATTACTTAAGATTTTGTTTAAAGACTTCATGCAAAACTTCTCTTCATACATGTTTTTATTTCATTAAAGAGATGTTTGAAGGGCATGATAAGCGTTGTATGATATGTTTAGAATGAAAAAAATATATTTTTCTTCTATTCTACAAAATGTTAAATGAATAGTTATGGTTTAGAACCAACAAGATACATGGTCGTAGAGGAGAAGGTCGCTATGTTCTTAATGATGGCAGGACATGGGGTAGGGAACAAATATTTCAAGAACGATTTCAACATTCTGGGGAGACAGTTAGTAGATATTTTCATCAAGTTTTACTAGCATGTTTCAAGTTGGCTATGGACATCATTAATCCAAAAGATCCAGCTCTTTTTGATGTTCACACTAAATTAAGAGAAGATAATAGTCACTGACCATATTTTAAAAATTGTATTTGAGCTATATAAGGTACGCATGTACCTTGTATTGTTCCTTCTAAGGATGAAATAAAATACATCGGTAGGAAATGTTTTACTTCATAACACATAGTGGTTGTATGTGATTGGGACATGTGCTTATTCTTTGTATAGACTGGGTGGGAAAGTATTGCACATGATGCTAGAATATTTGATGAAGCACTTAGAAGACAAAATTTTAATTTCCCCATCCTCCAACAGGTAAGTGACCCTAAAATTATGTCTTGTAACTTCCTATGCTGCAAATATTATTTTCATATCAATTTATTACTAATATTTTTCTTACTTGAATTAGCTAAATATTATTTAGTTGATTCATGATCTCCAATAATATTGAGCTACTTAGGACCTTATAAGAGCGAACGTTATCATCTCCCTAATTTTGAACGTAACTCAAGTTTTAGAAATCCGAATGAGGTTTTCAATTTTTTCCATTGTATCTTGAGATTTACAATTGACCGAACATTTGGGGTTTGGAAAAATAAATTTTTATTTTACGCTCAATGTCATCTTTCAAGTTTGACACTCAGGTTCATCTTGTTACATTTACTATGCCCTTCAAGATTTCCAAGATTCTATCCAAGATTGGTTTGAGACTTATTTTCATATATTTTAGGACTATATTTATTGATTTCATAGTTAGTTAAGGTTATGTTTCCTTTTCCTAAGATTTTTGAAATCACTTTCCAAGAATGACTTGGTTTTTGCTTCCTAGTATTTTTCTTTTCCTAAGGTAGTTGGACTTGTTGTCCAAAGTGGTTTAGGACTTTATTTTCTTGTTTTTTTAGCCTTAATTTCGTGACCCCTCCTACCTATATAAGGGGCATCTTCTTTATTTTTAGACTCAGATTTCAGATTATTATCAACAAAAGTTGTGAGATTTTTCTTGCACTCTTGTGTGTGGCTACTCTTGGATTTATTCTTCAATCTTTAAGACTCAATTTAAGGTGGTAAGATTAAACTCTTTCGAAATCTTAGATCACTTTTAGGTATTCAAGAAAGGTGATAAGTTTAGGCTTATTGTTGTTCTTGTTATTCTAAAGGGTCGGGTTTCACAATCTATCTCTTGTATTTTAATTCTCTATCAAAGGCGATTAGTTCATTGTTAGCTAATTGTTGTTGTTAGGATTCAATTTCAAGAATAGACTCTTGAATTCAAGAAACCCTTTCTTGAATTTAATTAGACTCTTGAATTCAAGAAACCCTTTCTTGAATTTAATCTATCTTTAATTTTCCGTCTTTTTTTCATTTCTTTATTTTCTTTTAGCTTCTGCACGTTTCTTGATTTTCTTGTTTTTCTTTAGTAATTCTTGAATCCCCTATCGTGTTGTTATCAAGTGGTATCAGAGCATAGACTAATCAAGATTTCAATCTTGATAATCTTGGGAGGTTCTTGAGCAACAACAAAAACCCCAAAAAAAAACAAAAAAAATGAAAATTTGCCCAAAAAGGTGTTATTGCTCATTATTATTTTTAGAATGCAAGCATTATTTGGTTTCCAAGTCAAGAAAGGAAACAAGACGAGGGGATCCTTGTTCTTGAAGATTAAGAAAACTTCTTTCTTTATTCTTGTGGGTTTGGGGTTTCCTAAAATTCTTTCCTTTTTTTTCTACTAACCAATTCCTATTCTTCCTAGGTTTGGTCATTCACTTTTATTTCTTTTTCTAACTCCATATTCTTATCACTAAGGGTTGTGACTAGGTAGGTTTATTAATAAGTCTAAAGATTAACGACCAAGAGTTGTATTGAGTGGAAAAAGACAAGAGAGGTGAGAATATTAGAAGGAAAAAGCAATATTTGAGAGAGACATAATTCTTCTAATCTTTGTTCAAGATGTTTCAAACAGGCAGTTATTGTGAAAGGAGGCAAGTTATGACTCAACAACTTGAAAAATCGAACTTACAGTATACCGAATGGAAGGAAAACAATGGTAAAGTTATTTTTCAAATAAGAGCTAAAGTGATGTCTGCAATTTGTGCCCTTAGAATTGACAAAGAGTTTGGCTATAACTCAATTAGCACTTATATGGTTGAGAAATTGAACTTGCCTTATGTTGATCATATTGAACCCTACATGTTTGGAGGAGTAAAGATAGATAAAAAAGTGTTATTACTATTCTCTATTGGAAGGTATGAGGATGCAATCTGGTGTGTTGTGATTCCCATGAATAATTATCATGTTTTGTTGGGAAAGCCATAGTATGTTTACAGAAGAGCTTCATGTAACATGGGAAAAAATAGATACTCTTTTGAGATTAACGGGAAGAAACTCATTCTTGGACCTTTGACTCCCTCACAAATTTGTGAAGATGAAAAGGCCGTTAAAGAGAATAAGGAAAAATATGAGAGATAAAAGAATGAGAGGAGTAAGGGAGTGCATGTCGACATCCCAAGAGAGGAAAAAGGAGAGGATGTGTTGAGTGAAGAGAATGGGATGTCAAGTGAGAAAAAGAGTGAGCTTGAGGGAAAAGAAAAGAGGAAAGGCAATGAGATAACAAAAGTATGTGAGGTAGAGAGAGAAAAATATGAGGGTTTGAGTGAAGAAAAAGAAAAAAACTTTAGTGAGAGAAAAGAGGCTTAGGGTGAGGAAAAAGTTAGTCTTGAGATAAAAGCCAAACAGAGTGTAAGTAAAAAAATATGCTCTTTACTTCCTAACCCATTAACTCTTTCTTGTTTTAGTTCTTGTATTTTTGTGCAGCCACATGCTGAAAGACCTTCTAAAAGGATAGGTGAGGCGCAAGAGATCGTGGTAAAGGAGTCCATTGGATTCCAACATGAATTAGGAGAAATCAATTCTTGTTGGATGGTGGAAGATAAAAGATTGATTAATTTATTTGTTGTTGAACTTTTTGACTATTTTGATCCTTATTTACAGGTTTATGAGATGGAGTTGCCTAAATGCATTGCTAAGTTGGAGTCATTGCATAAAAGAATACAAGGTGAAGATGTTTCATTGGTAAATAAGTCCAAGTATGGTATGTATAATTGGTTTATTCGAATTCTTGGCCTTTCTAGAAAACCTAAGGTATTTTTGGAGGTAATGAACTATACTCTAATTTCTTATATTAGTGACTTTGTAATTTTTGTGGATGATGATATTTTGATGCATATCAAGTCATTAACTGTAATATATAAGTTCAAGTGCAAGAGTAATTTTCTTCCTTTTGAAATTGAGTATGACATAGATGATTATGCATTCCAACTTGGTGGAAAGAGGCATGAAATTTATGAGAAGAAACTTTCTAATGAGTTAAATATTCTTTATTCTCTTATTCAAGTGCCTAATGAGTTTTCATGTGATAAATTGCTATAATGTAAGTTTTGTTATTTGATGGGAAATCATTCCTCTAGTCATGTTTATTGTGAGCCTGTAAAAGTGCTTGCTTCTAGTAAAAAGGATATGCATGATTATTGTGACATTAGTCATCAAATACTCTTTCATGAACCTATCTATGACTCTTTCTGTGACGGTTTGAGCAATTATGTAGAATCCATTGATATTGCAAATATTATTGGGGAAAGTTATAATCATGAGCTTGAATATATTGAAATTTTTATTTTGGAATTTATGGGTTCTTCTAACCTTCTTGTGAATTTATGTGCTTCTTTGAATAGCTTATATGTAGAAGAATCCATAAAATTTGTAATTAATACTTGGCTATATCATAAAAGTGTCTTTTTTGATACATGTGGTAGAGATACTTGTTTTAAATGGACGCGTGATCAATCTTTTGTAATTTCATTGTCATGCACATTTTTTTACTATCGTAAGAGAGGTTTTTATGGGACAAATCTAAGTAGGCATAAGTTTTATTGGGATGATGATATCCATATGATTTATAAAGGAATATTTACACCTATTAGGCTTAATTGGGTTAAGTGTACACATGGTCACTATCTTATTTTATTTTTACTATTTTTTCAGATTAGTGGATGCCATTTACTAGTGCATGTCTTCGTTTTCTTGCAAGGTCGAAATTCGAGGACGAATTTTCTTCAAGAAGAGGGGAATGATAGCATACTAGGAAGCTCAAATCTATTCAAGAACAAGGATAAAGCTTTGGAATCTCAAAGAGGGTCTTTAACAAGATCTCAAGCTAAAAAGCTGCAAAACAAGGTCATTGGACTTCAAGCGCGATCAAAGAAGTTGTTAGTTGAGAGTAAGAGCTTAAGGATAAAGTATATGAGTTATCTAGGTGTTATAATTATTTTATGGCCCAAGTTCATGTCCAAGAAGAGGTGGATTAGATCCCAAGAAACATCCTCTGAAGAAAGTCCAAATCAGGCCACTGTTGGACAATTTTGGCATCTAAAATGTGTCCAAACTTGAAACCCATGAAGTCCTACATAAAATCACATTTTTAATAGCATAAAAGGACTTACTTGATGTTCAAGAAGGGTAAAATAGGCGTGCTACATGTTGAGTGCAAGTTGGTGCCAAGTTGCTTACAAATTTCCTTCAAGATTTTCAAGATTTCCAAGATTCTATCCAAGATTGGTTTGAGACTTATTTTCATATATTTTAGGACTATATTTATTTCTTTCCTAGTTAGTTAAGGTTATGTTTCCTTTTCCTAAGATTTTTGGAATCACTTTCCAAGAATGACTTGGTTTTTGCTTCCTAGTATTTTTTTTTTCCTAAGGTAGTTGGATTTGTTGTCCAAAGTAGTTTAGGACTTTATTTCCTTGTTTTTTTGCCTTAATTTCGTGGCCCCCTCCTACCTATATAAGGGGTATCTTCTTTATTTTTAGACTCAGATTATTCAGATTATTATCAACAAAAATTGTGAGATTTTTCTTGCACTCTTGTGTGTGGCTACTGTTGGATTTATTCTTCAACCTTTAAGACTCAACTTAAGGTGGTAAGATTAAACTCTTTTGAAATCTTAGATCACTTCTAGGTATTCAAGAAAGGTGATAAGTTTAGGCTTATTGTTGTTCTTGTTATTCTAAAGGGTCGGGTTTCACAATCTATCTCTTATTTTTTAATTCTCTACCAAAGGCGATTATCTCTTTGTTAGATAATTGTTGTTGTTAGGATTCAATTTCAAGAATAGACTTCTTGAATTCAAGAAAACCTTTCTTGAATTCAATCTATCTTTAATTTTCCGTCTTTTTTTCGTTTCTTTATTTTCTTTTAGCTTCCGCACGTTTTTTGATTTTCTTGTTTTTCTTTAGTAATTCTTGAATCCCCTATCGTGTTGTTATCATGGTCGATCCACTATGACGTTGTATGTGGTGGCCTAGTCCACGATGTGGAATGTTGTCTCTAGAGTTACGTCGCCGCCCAAGACGGGGAGTGTGATTTACCTGGATGTTCGCTCAACTACATTATTAAAACCGGTAAGTATGATGTGGCACGACACTATCTTATCCTCGAGCCTCATTTGGGCAAGGACTCGGGGATGAATAATGCATGCGCTGCTTCCATCATCCACCATTATGAGTTTGACATCGGTATCTAAAATGCGTAAAGAACAAGGGCATCATTATGAGAGAAAGTCAAACTGTCGGCATCTGACTCATCGAAGATGATACTTTCTTCGAGTCCGTTATATCGTTCGTGGGTGATCGACCGCTTGAGTTTGTGAGTGGTGGTGAACGCCATGTCGTTGATAGAGGCATCGTCACCGCCACCGATTATCATGTTGATGGTACGAGCTGGTGATAGCAGTTTTGGCGGGCCATGATGTTCACTTTCTCTGGCAAAGTTGGTCCTCCCCTTGTCGGTTAATAGTTCTTTGAGGTGCCCTTTTCGTAACATGTTTACGACTTCCTATCTAAGGGCGATGCAATCTTCTGCTTTGTGTCCGCATTCCTAGTGGAACTCACGGAGGGCGTCGGACTTTCTGGTGTTCCGGTCTGATCTCATCTTTGGCGGCCACTTCAGTTTTGCTCCGAGTTTCTCAAGGTCGTAGACTATTTCTATAGGTGATACACAAAAATTGTGGGCAGATAATAAATGAGGCATACCTCTTTTGTCCCGATAAGTCTCTGTCCTTGATTTGGACAGCCTTCTTCATAACGAGGGGAGGGTGCAGCGGCCGTCCTAACATATGGTTGGTGCCGTTCCTTGTTAGGTAATGGAATCAGGTGATCTCTTCGGGTACTGTCTCTTTGTTCTTTTCTGGATTCAGCTTATACCAAAGTTAGCGGGTGAGTTGGTCTGTTGAGATCGTCCTCGTTTGCCCAGACCTCGGCACAATAAGCATTGTGGATTTTGTCCCAAGTGGTTAGAGGATACTTCATCAATCGACTCAACACTTTTCTAGTTGCTCTTGAACCCTCTCGATTCAACCCGTTCTGAAAACCTACGACCGTCATCCCTTCAGATACGTTTGGTAGAGTCATCCTTACTCTGTTGAACCGGGAGAGGAAGTCCCTTAGTCCCTCTCCTAAGGACTGCTTAATAGCAAATATGTCGTTTACTCTCGCCTCGGCCTTCTTGGCTCTGGCATGGGTGGTTATGAACTTATCAGCCATTTCCTCGAAAGTTTCTATGGAGCGTGCTGGTAGCTGCGAATATCATGTTAGTGCCCCTCCTGTGAGGGTCTCGCCAAACTTCTTCAGCAAAATAGAGGACATTTGTTCCTTGGCAAGATCGTTGCCTTTTACGGTAGTAATGTAGTTCACATGATCTTCAAGATCGGTTGCGCCGTCGTATATCCTGAGGTAGGGTAGCATTTTGAAGGTCTTTGGTATGGCATATGATGTTGCATCATCGCTGTAGGGATGCTCTACGAACCGGTTGGCGTCCCTTTTCGGCATCAACTTAGGAGCGCTCGGCATCTTGTCAATCCGTTCTTGGTGTTCTTTCATCTGGTCTCAGAGCCCCTTTTTTTCATTCTTCATTTATTCCATCCTTTTTAAAATGGCAGCGAGGGAATTGTCACATGCACTATCAATGACATTGTGAGTTATATCTATTGTTGGAAGGAGGGGTTGGTTGCACTACTCGTCTGTTTGTTGTATCATGCAAGCCCTTGCGATTTCTGTAATTGCACCTGAGGCAGGTTTGTTGAGGACGCTTGCTAGCGTGTCGATTAGCCATGCCTCGAGGATTTTTTTCACAGCTGGGGGAATCCCTTCCTCTGTAGACATGGAGGCCTCTTTACCGCTGGGTTTTATAATGTTTCAGTGTGGGAGCGGTGACCTCTCTCGCCTAGGGGATGCGCTGGGCATCGTGTCTTCACCTACCGTTTCACAACTTTCATTGATGACATTTAAGAGGTTGTTTGGGAAACCATCTGTTATTCTCGTCCTTTCCTCTTGGTTACCTGCCATGTAGGGTTTTGTACACACAAAGAAAGGAGATCTCAGAATTGTTTTATGTTAGTGACCTGCGTTAATTGTTGATCTATAGGAAATTAAAAATTTAACTAAGAATCCCCCACAGACGGCGCCAAATTATTTGACCAAAAAATATATGTCTTGGTTCAAATAATTAAATTTGTGTAAATAAGGATTAATCTTAGCTAACAATAATATCCTTATATGGGGTTTTCAAAGAAGCAATAAATACTATGCAAGTACGGTCGAATAGTGGCAGTAGTATGTAGTGGATATTCCACAAATCAAAAATAACAATATAGCATTTAATAACAATAAACAGCAATAAATGACATTTAAGTAAATAAAATGAATGTGTCACCCAAGAAAGGATGGAATGAGGGGATGTTTTTTCTGATAATAATGAATGATAAACAATCCCTTGAATATTTGAGTTATTTTTGGATCTAGGGGGAAAGTGCAGAGAAGAATCTCAGTGAAAAGGTGATGTTTGTATCTTAGCAAATGAGATCCGATTCTCTTTCTCAAGTCAAAGTGTGTGTTTTACAAATGAATAGCACCTCTCCTCTATTATTGTCTATTTTTCTATTTATATGGGACATGTTCTTAAGAAATTCTAATAGTACAAGTGCAGACAATATCAACTAGAATATTCTCTTTAATATCCTATCTTGAGAACTAGCTGTTATAGCTCTGTCAACGGTACTCGGCCTCGACCTCGACCTCGACCCTTATTGACACCTCGACTACGGCTCTCGTTGACTCTTCGATCACATACTTCACTGCTTCTTGGGCCATTTCGACAAATGACAACTTGGGAACTCTTTCCTTAGTATTATCTTGGCTTAAATATTCTAAAGACAAATTTTGAACCATACAATACTAATTCAATAAGTACATAATATGTATGATCTTGTAATCAGTGAATTTGAATAAGATATTTTCTAAAATCCGATCATAGTAGTTTAACATTTACTACCTTCTTTGTAATTTTTGGCTTCTTACTTTGAATTTTTACTTCGTAACAATTTTGAAGTGTTATTAGTGATGGTGCAACTTTGTGAAATTTGATGAATTTGGCATCTTTTCATTTTCTTGCTTTTGGATTATAGAAAATGACTCCACAGGCAAATCAAAATGCAAAAAAAGTTAGCTCTGAAATTACTTGAGTATATAATTCTGTAAAACGCGATCACATATAGCGACCAACGTTGGTCGCTTATCTCAATATACCGACCAAAACGCGTCCAAACAGGCTTGGTAGCTATATTGGTGGTCCCTTTACCTTAGCGACCAAAGTTGGTCGCTAAGGTAAAAGGACCAAATGTTCAGTGTAAACAAAATACCGACCAACTTTGGTCGGTACAATATTTTAATAATATAAATTTAGTGACCAAAGTTGGTCTGTATATTTAACTTACTATAATTTTTTTAATTATTATAATTCAAAAATTAGCGACCATCATTGGTCTGTAAATGAAAATATATATTATCTTAAAAAATATATATTTAACAATCTGATTTCATAGCGACCAACTTTGGTCGCTTCTTTTTAATTTTTTAATTTTTTTTATATATAAGCGACCAAACCTTGGTCGCTAATTTCCAGGATTTTTTTTAATAGGGTAGCGACCAACTTTGGCCGCTTATATTAAAATCTGGGTTCATTAGCGACCAAGCTTGGTCACCAATTTTTAATTTTTTATTTTTTTTTAGATATAAGCGACCAACCTTGGTCACTAATTACCAGAATTTTTTTTAATATGTGTAATAATTTTGGCATAAAATGCCTGTTTTGGCAACTACACCACCTGCCAGCATACCAAAATCCCTAAATAACAATATAATTCAATTCATAAACTACAATTTCAATACTAAAATATTCACAACAACCCAACAACAATAACAACAACACAATTCAAAAAACACATTAAAACAAACAAATTAAAGTTCAATAGAACTAACAAATTAAACTAACAAAACTAAGTTAACGCTTATTACAACTAGTTCAAAACCGGTTCTATTTGTCTAGTTCAAAGTATATAAAAGTCAAGGAGTATTTTGTACAATATTATTATTTTCACCGTCTAATGAATTTTCATCAACAAGACGGTATAGAGAAGGGTCTACTTGTCGAGGACGAGAAGAATGATCACGGGGAGGACGGGAGGAACGCTCACGTTCAAGTCGAGCCTCTGGCGATGACTCATGAGACCGGGGAATCGGAAAAGCTCCAGAAGCTAGGAGAGTTTTGAGCTGAGCTTGCATGCCATGGTACTGAGCTTGCATGCCAATGTACTGAGCATCTCTAAGCTTTTCTCTTTCCTTGGCCGCTTCTAGCTCGGATGTGAGCTTTGTCACAGTCTCCCGCATAGCGGAGAGACTCTCCCCATCAAGTTGCTCGCCTTCCGAGGAAGTCCCTATTCCTTGCATTCCACACTTATAGCGATGGAATTTCTTAGTAGGAAGCCCGTATACCTTCCCCCCATTTTGGACCGCCAGCAGCCTCCATCCATATTCTTTCAGCATCCTCGTCCGAAGGTTGAATTGGCTCGCCCGACTCATTAGGTAGCTGACTGTGTGTGAATTCCTCCACGTCAGCTGTGAAGCGACCCTGTAAGAAAAATTACATTGAATTATTAATTCAAAATTTATATAAATGTAAATCAAAATACTTAATGAAAAGTGAAAACTTACATGTACAGTCGAGGCTCGGCCCTCGACCCACGTTTCTTGATCCGTCTCTTTCTTCTTCTTTACAATATGAGTCTCCTTGAATAGCTCATCTTGGTTCAATGGACGCTCCAACTTCTTTTCCTGAAAACTCATAAATTTTAGTTAATAAACAGAATAGATATACTTTCAAAATTAAAATAAATTAAGCAATTACGTACCAATCTTCTTTTAATTGTCCCTAGGCTGATCGCACCTCCAGTGTGCAAGGAGCCTCCCTTCTCAGATGTGCAAGCTTTCTTTCCTTTTTCGCTCTTCTCTAAGAACTTTGCGGTAAGTCATTGCCTTTGCAAATCCTCCCATAAATTTTGAAGCAACCAGTCAGGCTTCTGGTTCAACTTTTTAGCTTTGGAGAAACTATGTGACAACCGCTTGCGAGCTTTGTGATGAAAATTTGCAGCCACTTCCGCGCTATAGCGGTGTTCCCATACACACTTGCTCTGTATTTCAAAAGTTAAATATTAAATGGAAATATCATAAATATAAATAATTATACTGCTTAAAAGAATATTTATACCTTAAATTGATTGAAAATTTGCTCCTTCAGCGAGAACTCCAAGTCGCATAAGGGTCATCATAAAGCTTTCTGGTGGCTTTGGTGATTATCCTCGTACAGTTCATAAACTAAAATTCCAATACACAAACTAAAAGTTCAATTCATATCCTAAAAGTTCAATTCATATCCCAAAATTTTAATTTATAAACTAAAAGTTCAATTCATATCCAAAAAGTTCAATTCATAAATTAAAAGTTCAAATCATATCCTAAAATTACAATTTATAAACTACAAGTCCAATTCATAAACTAAAATTTCAACACATAAACTAAAAGTCCAATTCATATCCTAAAAGTTCAATTCATATCTTAAAATTTTAATTTATAAACTAAAAGTTCAATTCATACACTAAAATTTCAATTCATATCCAAAAGGTTCAATTCATATCCTAAAATTTCAATTTATAACTAAAAGTTCAATTCATAAACTAAAAGTCCAATTCATATCCTAAAGGTTCAATTCATATCCTAAAATTTTAATTTATAAACTAAAAGTTCAATTCATAAACTAAAAGCCCAATTCATATCCTAAAATACTCAATTTATAAATTAAAAGTTTAATTTATAAACTAAAGTTCAATTCATATACTAAAAGTTCAATTCATATCCAAAAAGTTTAATTCATACACTAAAATTTCAACTCATATCCAAAAAGTTCAATTCATATCCTAAAGTTTCAATTTATAACTAAAAGTTCAATTCATAAACTAAAAGTCCAATTCATATCCTAAAGGTTCAATTCATATCCTAAACCCTAGATTCTAACTAAACTATCAAGACAATACAAAGTATAATTCAAATCTAACTAAACTAAATTCAACACTAATTAGTTAATAAAATTAATTAACAAAACTAATTAAAACAAGGCCTAAACCCTAATCCTCAATAAAATACAATGTTCAAAGAATTGAAACAATAAACTACAATATTGAAATAATTGAAACAACAACTAGAAATAACAAAGATTCAAGGTTATAATTCAAAACCTAGGTTTTTTTTAGGTGGAGAAGGAGAGGGGGGGCAGTACACTGGTGGGCGGCGGCAGTCCGGCGGTTGTCGGCGACGGTAATGGTGGTGCGGGGTGGGGGAATGGGATTTGTGTGAGGGAAATAAAGAAGGGGAGGGGAAGGTGTTGAGAGAGAGTTGCGGAAATTTTAGGGAAGAAAATAAGAGAAATGGGGGGGACCCGTTTTTGACTCTGTTATTAGAAAACGCGACCAACGTTGGTTGCTATTTTTGGTCGGTAATTAAGTTTTGACCGTTTGACCAAAATAGTGACCAACGTTGGTCGCTATTTCTAAAAAAAATTAAATAAATTTTTTCTTTCTTGGTTTTTAAATATTATAAGCTAAAAAAATATTCTTATTAGCTATAAATATTTATTTTATTTAACTACAATTATTATAAATAATTATAAACTATAAGCATAATCTTTAAAAAAATTATATTAACTAGGTAATTACTTTTAATAGATTATAATAGCATCTATGTAAATGAATTTTTTAAGTTATATTTAAGTATATGAGTAATTTCATACACACGCATAAACTATATTGTAATTGATGATCAATCTTATACATTACTATGTACGAATAATTAATGAATTGATAAACCAATATAATATTATTCTATTAATTGATATAATAGTATTTATTATTTGTATTATAACAGAGTTAATGAATTACATTTATTCATCACTAGGTTATAAGTCGATGAATCAATTATAACAGATTAATTGATATAAGTCGAGACGTTTTGTTTTTAATATTCAACGATGCATCTGAGTAGGTTATAAGTCGATGAATCAATTTACAAGTGTATCAATCCCTAAAAGAACCCGACCCAGTGTTCCTAGCACTTCATGTTCTTATATATATAACTTGTTATAGTATATGTTAGTGTGTGTATATATATAACACACACACTTCGTGCTACTTTAACTACATATATAGCATGTTATAGTACATGATATTGTATTCATTATTTGTATTGTAACAGAGTTAATGAATTACATTCATTCATCACTAGGTTATAAGTCGATGAATCAATTATAACAGATTAATTGATATAAGTCGAGACGTTTTGTTTTTAATATTCAACGATGCATCTGAGTAGGTTATAAGTCGATGAATCAATTTACAAGTGTATCAATCCCTAAAAGAACCCGACCCTGTGTTCCTAGCGCTATATATATATATATATATATATATATATATATATATATATATATATAGACACACAGATACTTCACTGTAATACTATAACGTATATATAACTTGTTATAGTATACGTTAGTGTGTGTATATATATAACACACACACTTCGTGCTACTTTAACTACATATATAGCATGTTATAGTATATGCTATTGTATTCATTATTTGTATTATAGCAGAGTTAATGAATTACATTCATTCATCACTAGGTTATAAGTTGATGAATCAATTATAACAGATTAATTGATATAACTCGAGACGTTTTGTTTTTAATATTCAACGATGCATCTGAGTATGTTATAAGTCGATGAATCAATTTACACACAGATATATTTGATGAAAAATTATATATACTAATTAGAATCTTGACAAGTCTATCAATCCCTAAAAGAACCCGAGGTCGGTAATAACTGGGTCCCACATTAGCGACCAAAGTTGGTCGCTAATTTCAATATTTCTTTGACCAAGTAAGTCTGATCAGCCCGGTCAATATGTTTACCACTTTACCGACCAAAAAGCGACCAAAACCTTGATCGGTAAATTATTTAAAATAAGTATTTAATAATTTTCTCCACATTAGAGACCAATTTTGGTCGCTTTTTTGACCGGCCAACTTTGATCGCAAATTTTTGGTCGGTAATTTTCAGATTTCTAGTATTGGAGATTTTCAAGTTGAACTTTGTCTAGAAACTGAGGTTTGCATTTGGAAGGTTTCAAGACTTGTGGTATTTCAATATCAATTAGGGAATTCTATATACATCAGCATTAGGAAAATGAAGGTAACAAATTTAGATTCGCAGGAAGTCTCTTCAGAATAAAGAGATCATGCACATAAAAGGTTCACAAATTGCAATCATTTTTGTAGATGATAATAGAGTTTGTAAAGGGATCGGTTAGATTTAGAGCCAAAGGAGAAAAGAACAAAACCTTTATCTATTATAAATACGGTACCCAGGTCAATTTGCACATACCTCTACGAATTTTACGAGGTATAGTTGCTACTTCCACCAATATAAATAACAGGTAACTCCTATAAATAAAACTTTCTCCTTATAGATAGAGTAGCTAAGAATATAATAAGTCAAAGGTTTTGGTACTATATATTCCTACATAAAGGCAACATATTGCATCAAAGGGAGGGGGGGATGTACAATTGAACGATCTAATAACGTATATAAGCTTAGTTTTAAAAAAATTAAGAAAATTGCAACATTGTTACCGATAACGCGCAAGTAATTAAATGCATATTGCTAATCTTCTAGATGGGAAACTATATATTAATTCTCTAATTAAAACAACAAATAAAAAATAAATAACATACTTCCTCTAAATTTGTAATTTTTTCTGCATTTATATGCCACAAGAGAAAAGTGGTCAAAGGGATTGAGACAAAACCGGGGAAAGCAAGAAAACAACACAATACCCCTGGCTTAAGACTTGATCAACTCCCTTCCCCTAAAATTGGGGTTTCCTTTCTCTCCCTCTTCCTTCCTCTCTCTCTCATTGTTTTCCTTCACTGCATTTAATTCTTTTGATCTTTTGTTCCCTTTGGGATGTTACGTTTAAGCTAATCTAGCTATAGCTACATTATAACAAAAGAAAAACAAAAATATATAATCTAACATCCCAAAAAATGGGGACCTGCATGTCTGTACAAAATGCAAGTTTCTTGAAAAGAACAAAAATGAGACCTACTCCTATTGATCAAGAAACTTGTTCCAAGAACTCTAGCCGCACATCCGTTCCTAAATCCCAGAAATTCTCTCGTCCTATAAATGTCGTTAAGGATCCATCTGGAGATGACATTTACAAGAGGTATCGTTAGATATATAGTTTGTAAATTGTAATATATATAAACTTGGATTAAGAGACTTGATATATAAACTTGGATTAAGAGACTTGATATTTTTCGTTTTTATGTAAAACCTGAATTTAAACAGAAAAATATAAATTTAAGTTTTATATTGAAATGAACATGTCTGCTTATGAAATAAGATGATTATTCTGAATCAAAGGCGGACCGGAAATTTTAAGGCGATGGGGTACATGATTCTGCTCAACCAATGCCCCCTAAAGGTTTTAGTAATCAGGATGTCAACTGTCAAGTGACTTATGTTTAATCATTTTCAAAGAATACACATTATAAGATTTGTGCCAAAGTTTAGGGTCCAGTGACCCTCAATAGTACACGTAGATCCGCCATTGTTTTGAATAGTCTTCTTTTAATTATATTAATTGATGCGAGAAGTCATGTCTAAGTTGGTTTGGAGTATACAAAGACTTTCTTGCATGTTGAAGGACTTGTATGTATTTTTACAAACAATACGTTGCGTCTTGGTTTATGTGATTCTATTTCTTCTAACAGGTACGAGTTTGGGAAGGAATTAGGAAGAGGAGAGTTTGGGATAACATACCAATGTGTAGACAAGGAAAGTGGAGAGAATGTGGCATGTAAGACAATAGCAAAGAGCAAGTTGAGGACAGAGATAGATGTGGAGGATGTGAGGAGGGAGGTGGTAATAATGAGGCATTTGCCTAAACACCCTAATATTGTTAGCTATAAGGAAGTTTACGAAGATAAAGAGGCTGTTTATCTTGTTATGGAACTTTGTGAAGGTGGTGAACTCTTTGATAGAATTGTTGCTAGAGGACATTATACCGAAAGAGCTGCTGCTCGTGTTACCAAGACTATTCTTGAGGTTGTCCAGGTAATTATTAAGTATTCT
The DNA here is from genome assembly GCF_000715075.1 of Nicotiana tabacum. Taxonomy (NCBI): domain Eukaryota; kingdom Viridiplantae; phylum Streptophyta; class Magnoliopsida; order Solanales; family Solanaceae; genus Nicotiana; species Nicotiana tabacum. The sequence goes on from NC_134087.1 coordinate 74,572,967, forward strand.
CTTCTCCATTTGCCTGTTTTTGAAGAATTAACCTAAATAGACACTCATATGACCTTGGCATAATTGGTAAAGTTGTTGTCATGTGACCATGAAGTCATGGGTTCAAGTCGTGGAAACAGCCTCTTGCAGAAATGCAGGATAAGGCTGCATACAATAGACTCTTGTGGTCCGGTTCTTCCCCGAACCCCGTGTATAGCGGGAGCTTAGTGCACCGGGCTGCCCCTAGCCACCCACTCAATAGCATATAAAAACACATTAACTTAAAATAGCCGGCCACCTAACCGGTTAAACTAAAAATAGCCGACGAATGTGTAATAGACATATAATCTATGCATACTGGCTAGAAAAAGTAAGCAATGAATATGACCGGCTATTTGTGTAAGATTCCTAAACTAGCTAAAAGTAGCTGGTAGATGGATAATATATGTATATTTTATGTATATTATGTGTATAACCATATATAATTAATATATAGACAATTTTAATACTAGCTAGGAAAAATAAACAATGAATCTGACCGGCTATTTGTTTAAAGAATCCGAAAGTTGTTTACTCTTCTTACAATTTTATGCACTTAATTATATGCTCAGTTATTTGCAATTGCTAAACAAATCTTTTATGCTTCGTGATAGGTATGCCACAAGCATGGCGTAATTCATAGAGACCTTAAACCTGAGAATTTTTTGTATGCCAATACAAGTGAAAATGCTCAGTTGAAGGCCATTGACTTTGGCCTTTCTATTTTCTTTGAGCCTGGTAAGTCTTTTAAGAGTTCATATCCAAAATTATAGTATGTGAATTTGTCTTATTAATTCGTAGAAATGACACCAGGTAGCCACTCTAAAATACTGTTATTTAGGAATTAGTCAGTGTGTCCTAAATTCCAGTTTTTCAGGACAAAAACATCCCGAATTGTCCTGATGTTACGATTTTTATAGTTTAAAATTTCAGGACAAAATAAATACCGACTAATCTCTAAATAACATTGCTGAGAATGTATATCTGTGAACTTAGCCCAAATTAGTGAACATTAAAATTTTATCTTTCAGGTCAGAGATTTGGTGAAATAGTTGGAAGCCCATATTACATGGCTCCAGAAGTTCTTAGAAGAAATTATGGACCAGAAGTAGATGTGTGGAGTGCCGGTGTTATTCTTTACATTTTGTTATGTGGCGTTCCCCCTTTTTGGGCAGGTAATTCACCATTTAAACTTAATTACTTCACCATTCTGATCTTCTTTATTGTATGTTTTTTTCCTAATGGCGTTGAATAGTTCTGCTAGTTTTACAGATTTTGTGAATTGTCTAATTGTCTTTTCCTTATATATGGGGTTTCTTGGTTTGTGATTAGAACAGAAACCGAAGAAGGAATTGCACACGCAATAGTAAAAGGTACAATAGATTTTAACAGAGATCCTTGGCCAAGAGTATCAGATGAAGCTAAGGACCTTGTCAAAGGAATGCTTGATCCAAATCCTTATAATAGGCTGACAGTTGAAGAAGTCCTTGGTAAGTGTTACTATCACAATATCATTTTATTAGACATGTGTACTTTAATATGATAATAGCAAATAACCTGTCAGGTTAGTAATTCCACATTTGTATAGATGATTAGTTATCTTTTAGGTGATCTGATAATGCAAATATTCACATTTTTATAAATATTCAGAACATCACTGGATACAGAATGCTGAGAAGGTCTCTAATGTATGTTTGGGAGAAGGTGTGAGAGCGAGGATTAAGCAATTCACTTTGATGAATAAATTCAAGAAAAAAGTTCTTAGAGTAAGTTCCTAATTAAACATTTCTCTAATGTTTCTCTTTTTATTTTTCTTTCTCTTCTCTTTCTTGGACGTACAACAAGTGTAACATGAAATTTGATATATTTCACGCATAATTGTATTTACAGGTTGTAGCAGATAACTTACCACAAGATCAAGTTCATGGAATTAAACAAATGTTCTATATGATGGACAGTGACAAAAATGGAAACCTAAGCTTCCAAGAACTCAAAGATGGTCTACATATGATGGGGCAATCTGTTGCTGATCCTGAAGTCCAATTGCTAATGGATGCTGTAAGCTATATATAAACTCTGTATATGTTGATATACCACATATATACCTTCTAATTAAGAAATTTTTGTTTTGTTATAATGTGAAAAGGCTGATGTAGATGGAAATGGGATGCTAAACTGTGAAGAATTTGTGACAATGGCTGTACACTTACAGAGGTTAAGCAACGACGATCATCTCCGCCAAGCTTTCCTTCAATTTGACAAGAATCGAAGTGGATATATTGAGTTTGAAGATTTGAAAGTTTCTTTGTTTGATGATCATCTTGGCCCCAAGAATGATCAAGCGATCCACGACATCATATCTGATGCTGATTTGGATAAGGTAATTAACCTTAATACATCTCATGTTGTCAGTGTATAGAAGTTAAATTCTATTCTATTTTGTTTATTGGGTTGCTTCATTTTGCTAATATATATACAGGATGGAAGGATAAGTTACCAAGATTTCAAAGTCATGATGTCAACAGGAATGGATTGGAAGATGGGTTCACGCCAATACTCAAAAGCAATGCTAAATGCACTCAGCATGAGACTTTTCAAAGACAAATCCATCCAACTGAAAAATTAACTCTTCCATTCTTGGGTTTTTCTTATATCATTTCCCTAGCTAATTAAACTCATGAACCTGAGAAGAAAATGAAGAAATGTAAAGAAAAAGAAAATGAAAAGAAATATACAGGGTTTTGTTCCACTTCTTTGATTAATCAAGTATACATATGGCTTGTTTTAAACTTTCTGTTTTTTAAAGGCTAGTAATTCTATGACAAATGACTGATCTTTCTGTTATTAAGGAGAAGACAGATCTAAGAAGCTTTTATACTATTCTTTTAGCTTCTATTTTAAACAAAAATTCACTCTTAGTCGACCTTATTGCTATAGTAGATAAAGCTTCGTCACTTTACTATTATAGTGAATAAAGTTTAGGGTGATATTTTCAGAGGCAAAACAAGTCATTCTCCGAAAACATTTTCGGGTTATACCGAGCAGACTGAGATCAGTTAAAAATGCTGACATGCTACTCAAATACGTGAAAGGATTATCTGCATAAAAGAAACTTAGAGCAATTCCCATAACAATGTATATAAGCAGCATATATCATTATATATACACACAAGGAACCCTTATACACAAGTGACCAGTAAGAACAACAGCACAGTTATGTTTGCAGCCACTGCCCACTTTCCCTGAAAGAGATGAGCTGATAGTCCTGCACCTAACTATCACAGACTATTTACAACAAAACCATTAGTTTCCCCTTGAAGATGCACAAGAGCAAACTTCATTTTCAGGGGATCTTTTTTACCTCTATGCTGTTCTCTGACAATTGGCTTCAATTAGAGAATCATCAACCCCTCGTTTGCCTCTTGTGAGTATCCGTCTTTAACATACCCATCTGAACATCATATTATCCCACAAAATCCCAGTATATAGTCATCCAAGTATTCGCTTGAGTCTCATGTCCGAGTGGAGCTCTTACCCCTACCACCTCCTTTGGCCTTGCTGCTCCCAGCTACGTTCTTTGAGCTGGCTGCCTTACTACAAGCACCTTGGGAATCCACATCTGCAAGACCATTCTCCAGTGCTCTAACCAGATTCTCAAAGTAATTTCGGGTAACACTGTTGCAATTACATAAAAACAGGTGGTCATTAACAACAACATGTTCGAGAGAGGCGGACTTCCACAGGAGAGTCAAATAAGTTTGTTACACAGTAGTGTTATCAATCAATCAATCAAGAGGCTAATCTCTTTTGTTTGGGCCGGTAGCTAAACGAAAGTCCTCGCTTTCTCTTGAACAAGGGAAGGGCAGCATATAGCATTAGCTTCAATTGAACAAGCTCAACCTTGAAAAAGAAGGTGGGAGGCCAACGTTGAATGCTTCAACTTAGCCACTCAGTAAGATGTTGGAGAAGCGAAATATACGAGATCACAAACGTAGATTGCTCGCGGCCAAATATGAATTGAGACGAAAGCTTTATAAAACCCTTTGTAAAGATACCGATCTCCCTAGTGATATGCGGGAAGGGGTTTTCAGATCTATTTAGGGTTTAAAAGAAAATCTCAAATTAAAGCGTTGTTTTAATGAAAAAAATCGCAAACGAAAAAAGAATAATAATTTATGCATAACTCAAGATCAATAATTCTTAACATGAAGAATTATACAAAGAAAAGAGTTAAAAATTATAATTAAATGAAATAGTTATCGTTTAGTGATGCCCAATTCAAAAAGGTGCTCATGGGTGAAGAGAAACACACTTTAGTGATTAGATGCTCGAACTTGAACCAAAGCGCTACGCTAAGTGAGGCAAAGTACTCAGCCTACTTTTGCATCTAGCTTGAGGACTTAGGTGTGCCACATGCACCTTTGACAATACTGTTACACATGCGTTAAAATGGTAACATCTGAAGGAGATTATCTGAGCATATGGCATCACTGCTTAACAATAACTTCAGAGTAATAATATGTCCGATCATTTATGTAAAGGCAGAATTTAGCCTAAGAAAGCATAAATGGTTAGATCTTGGATGCACAAGCCATTCCACCACTCTAACCCCTAATTTGTTCTCTCCTCTCACATCCTCATCTATCTCCTCACTTAGTTCTCCGCCTCCAGCCTAGAGATTCATCTTGCCCCAATTCCCTGCCTTACCACCCCCACTACACCCGGAGTCGGGAGGGGCGGAGCTAGTGCTTTGGTAATGGGTTCGGTCGACCACAGTAACTTCGGTTCAAGCTCTGTATTTGTCTTAAAATATTCGTTGAACATGTAAAATTTATTAATTTAGAAACCATTAACTTAGAAAAGACCAAAATCCCGAACCCATAAGCTTCAAATCTTGAATCCATCTCTTTGGTTTGTTTGGGGGGGGGGGCGCTCTCCTGGTTCACCCTTCACAATTTTGCCGATTAACCTATTCATTTTTGTCTAAGCTACAGATTTATTTCCCCATGAGGATGTGCTGGAAATCAATTGATGAAACAAACAGTTCAGCTTTGTAAACAAGAAATTGTTGCATCAAATTGTTTTATTTTTGTACATAAGCGTAAAGTGTGAACATGTCCCAGTGCTTAAGGACTAAACGGTATTCAACCCATTCTGGCAAGATTGTAGTTCTCCCTTATGCAATGTAGCTATCAAATGCTTCCTAAGCCTGAATGAATCTAGGCTGATCAAGAAATTACCCGCAAATAATAATTCTCCCTAAAGCAAATCGAAGCACCAGCACTCATGACCCATCACAAACCAACGAGACTATCAACCATCATTGGACCAGCCTAAACCCCCTACCTATTTGCTCCGCAGCCTAGGGACTGCAAGTGCACAAGTAAATTTAATAACCACAAGGGAAAACACTTCCACTTCTCACAAGCTGAATCATATACCTGGACTATGCTATCTTCAATAACAATCACATTTAAGTAAAACTATTAAACGAGAACTCCTAAATTAATTCAGCAGAGTACCTCTTAACTGAAGAAATGTCCATATTTAATGCTTCTAGGCAACTGTCAGATAAATTACCTTGTTAGACCAGCGAGCTTCGTACGGAAATCATTGAAATCCTTGGACGGTCCTGTAGCATTAAGGTAAGTTTGGAGTTCCTTTTCAGCACATTGATGAAGCCTCTCTAAACCAGCCTCTGCCTCACCTGTACAGATGGTCGCATACAAGAAAGAAACAGAAGCATGAGACAGGTTCACTGTAGATGCTTCAAGAACAAGCAAAACAAAAGATCAAATCTTTAAATACCTTGTAAGTACTCAAAAAACTGCCTTTTTGCATGCTCATGTTCGGGTAGGTAGTATCCATATGCATAAGTCCATTTTAACACTCTCCTACATTCAACTATCTGCAATTTGTAACGGGAAACATCAATTGCTCCATATTACAAGCCCAATAAAAGAACAATTCCAAAGTTCAGAATAACTAAAGCATCAACTACTGATTACCGAATGATAATGTCCGACTTAAAAAGTCCTATAAATAAAACTATGAGCTTGCCAATATCAAAAGGTTTAGGCATCCCAGTGAGTAGGTTTAGGCATTCACATATCAAAAGGACAGAGGATCATCCCACTGAGCAGGTTTAGGCATTCACATATTACTCATTTTCAACCAAAGCTTTTATGGGGAAATAGCTGTAGAGAATTGCATACGAATGGGAAGCCCTATGGATGAAAATTATTCTTGCAAAAGCCGTCTATAAATAGAAACTATTTTTATGTCTTTCATCTGAATTTGCAACCTCATGCGAGGCGCATATGGAAAGGAATGTGATGGAAAGAAAGGATTACTCAAAAGGGACCAGATCCAAATTTCATTTGATGTGTGATGCTGGAACTTAACCTTGAAAAACGAATCCCCAACCCCGGATGTATGGTGCCAAGACTTATCTTTGAAAGACAATTCCCCTCGCCCTCATCCATTATCAAGGATAAGGAGGCCAGAGTAGTACAAGCTTTGGATACCAACTGTCCTCGGACATAGGTTAGGAAACCAATTCAAAACAGGGAATGGGATGAGGCTGATGATTTCCTACAAAAGATACAAGCACATGTACCACATCGAGGGTGAAAAGCCAATGTGGATAAGGCCAACCATGAAATGATTCCCAGGGAAGTCATATTATAAATTCTTATTGTTCAGAGGAATGCCAATTTGAATTAACTTATGTTTTGTATGATGTAAATGTGAAGAAGAAGAAGAAGAAGAAGAAGAAGAAGAAGAAGAAGAAGAAGAAGAAGAAGATTGCATTGTTCACCTGTTGCCAGGATTCTAAAATGAACTTCAACTGTGACTCGGGCTGGCACTGTATTTCACTAAGCTTTTCAAGCTGCAGAGATAAACCAAAAGCTTACATTAAACACATATTTGAGGAGATATCACAACGAAAAACAAATGCTATGCCTTGAGAGATAAACTGGAGCAAAGAAAAAGACTCTTTTCCAGCAAACAAATTCTTCAGCATTGAGACTCTTACGATGTCATTTCATTAGCCTGTGTATAGTAAGTGGAGCAAAATCACAACCGGGTATCAAATATAAATCAAAACCAAGTAGTACAACAGTAATACACACTGGTCCTACAGCAAACCAAGATCAAATCAAACAACAGCCACACTTGATAGATTCCAGATCAAATTTACGACTGCAGCCGAGTTTCAAGTATCTTCACATAAGCGAAAAAAGTACACCATCGTACCAAGAATAACTGTTGGATGTAGCAGATATCATTACTTACATGAACAGTTTGCATTTGATGCAGATCTGCCATTGCTTTTTGCCTCGACTGCCATTAGGAAAACAAGGAATATTAGGTTTACAAAAAGTGAACGAAAACTCCAATTTCACAAATTAATGTACGTTTCACCATTATCGAGAAGTATACGTCAAGAGGAACTCTCAATTTCACAAATCAATGGATGTGTCACCATTTTCAAGAAGTGTATAATCTGTTTTCAGAAAACAGTAAAAGAAGAGAGAGCTCACAAGAGATAAAAATCAGTGGCATCAGCTGATAATCTCATTTCTATTCTAGGCATCAATCATCAATAATTCCAAAAGGTAACTGTAGATTCCAATTCCAGTATCTACAAAGAGGAGAACCGGAAAGCAGCAGCAAACAGGGTAAATACCACATAACCCTAAATCCTCCTCTCACACTCCATAACAGATCTTCTCCATGCACAAAGGCTACAGAATATTGGTGCAACTTCAACCAACACTGACAGATTTAAATGTTCATAGAGAGAGATGTTTCGGCCAACTGCAAATCTCCGGCAAACAAGGCATGATAATTTGATTAAGCTGAGTTTTGGTACAATCAAAGGAAAGGTGATTGGATTAAATTTGGTCTAGGCAAAGAAAAATGTATCTCATAGCTGGCAGCAAACCCTTTGACATTGTCCAGACAGCCCCCGACACGGACATCTGTATGGGTGGGTAGAGAGGTTGAGAAGCTTCAACAGGCGAATGATGATTAGCAGACCGACTGTTACTATTGATGTGTGACCTAAAAATCAACAAGAAGCACACTCCCTTGACATGCATAAACAGGATGTGCCTATGCATGACTAATACAAGTATTTGTAATTCATTTTGGTGTTATTAACACCATAGACCATGGTGGACTGTCAAGCTCCGATTTTTACAAATTGTTTCCTCTTCATTGTGTCAACATGGTTTCTGCTTCAATTCTATAGAGATGCAAAAACCTATCCAGTTGGCAAACACCCCTCGCAGGTTCTAATGACTAAAAGATGTGGCACAAAAATATAGGAGCAGACTCACATACTACATTTTTGTATCCTGCAACCCAACCTAGAACATTGGGGAGCCAACTAGACCTTTAGGCCAACATTAAGGACATTTAGGAAAAAGATATCCCCCTTCTTTACCAGTTTCCTTTAGCAGTCAGTCTCAAAGACTAATAATTAAAAATGCCCATGGATATTGGGTGAAATCGATGATTAGAGAAAAGGGAAGTACTAACAAATAAAACCAACTAGAGAAATACCCACTTACACACAAACAAGAACTGAAAATCTTTAGCCAAACAGAGTTATTCATACCGATTGGTTGGTTGCCCAACGTTCGTAGTAATGTGTGTATCTCTCCAGAGAGTTTTTGGCCATCTCTCTCCTCCTCTCAGCTTCATCATACTATATGCAACAACGTATACATCAGTATATAGGACATCATCTATCACGTTCAGGATCAACAATTACAACAAACCCAAATTCAAAGAATAGGTTGTAAAATAATAAACTGCAATTCATTTATGCACAAACCAGAAAAAACAACTCACCACGCCCTCTTGTTTTGCTGATTCATAGCGATTACATGCATAAAATCCACCAGTCCTTTCCCCATGGTCTGACCACGCACCAAGACATAACCTACAAGATATAATACACCACGAGTAAGGACTTTTGGGTAATCACATATTCCAAAATGAGTATATCCGGTGATCATCTACTTTAACATGTATAACAAAGAACTTCAAGACATGTTCATTCATAGATATGTTTCTTTTCTTTTGCGCTCCCACAAAAAGAGTACAAGGTAGGTAGTGAAGTTCAAGAAAGAGCAATCTAATGTACAGAATAGGTCTAGGTGTCAAAGTCTTACCAGCAAAACTCAAATTTACATGGTGGCGTACAAGTCATGTGCATACACCCTTGGTTCTTCTCAATTGGCCGCTTGCACTTCGGACAGGGCTTGGAATTAGCCAAGATCCTGTAATCACCACAAAGGAAAAGTTAAATGTCAGACAAACAAGCCTGTTTTTATCTGCGATCTAATAAGTGTAAGATCTCAGCATATTAACCAAAACGATTTCAACCCAAACTGCAGTGGATAACAAGAAACACTGAACAAAATCTATAGAATTATAGATCAATATAACACGTTATCCACTCCGTTGACAATATATATCACAATTATTAAGTGTTGTAGACATATAATAAAAATACAAGTGTTCTATCTCTATCAACTTAAGCTTTCAGATGAGACGGTACATGTACATCAACATGATACTAGAGCAAAGAAGATGTGAATTTGAGTCCCTTTGCAATCGATCAGCAAAATATTTCCACGTGTTTGACCCAAAAAAATCAAACCATGCGTCTGGGATCGTGGTGACATAAACTAAAACAAACAAAAATGCTAAGCTGCTCAGAATCTTCAAAAGTACCGCCAAGTGTGTGTAGGATCCTCCGAACCTAATGCTTTTTGGAGGATCCAACAAGGGTGCGGCAGCATATTTGAGCAACATAGAAAAAATATCCACACTCTAATAACTAATTCTTTTAGATAGACAGTTCATACACTTCAACCTTGACATCGAGACAACGGTTGAACATAATCATATTTTTTCTACTATATTAGCATCATTGTCTCAACAGCAAGGGAAGAGCTAGTTAATAATCAAAGCCTAAATCTTTATTCATAGTTTTCTGTAGTAATTGGCACATAAATTCCTCTTAAAGTGTAGAGAAAGACCAAAAAAGTCCCACCAGCTTGTGGGAGAGAATGTTCGAGTTCTCCGGAAGCTCCCCTATATCTTTCCTTCCAAATGATCCTCATAAACCCCGAGTTGCTTCTCATGTTATACCCACTCCTCTGCCTCTTCTAAATTTTCAACCTTGAATCATGTCTTCTACACATCAGCATTATCAAATGAAGTCCGAACATGTTTCACACAGTTGATAAGCCTCCAGGAGCTGGGTAACTAAAGAAATAGATGATTGATGTCTTTTCGTGCATTTTAAAGATGAAGTACCACTGACATAGACTTCCTTCTTTTTTCCCTGTACCATCAACTGTTAAATGGCTGCTATGCTGCTGCTCATGCAAAGAGAGATGCATTCCTACTTATTCCAAAAATCATTTTTTTAAAAGGACTCAACAGTGAGAACAACCGATGAAGCTTTTTGTGCAACTTACCTTCATAAGTGCTCTTCGGATTCATAGTGAGAGAGGAATGTCACCACCCTCTCTCCCTGTTCTAAAAATACCTCAGTATGAATAACCCATGCTCTCTGGTCCACCGCAAGGAAAAAAACACTATCCAAAACTACTATTTCTCTTCTATTTTATGATGAACTCTACTCAACATTTTTTTTTTTGTGCGAGAGAGGGGGGGCAGGTAATGGTTTCAATGATAAGGCATCCAGAAATGCAAACTTATAAAAATTGGTTCTCATGTATAAGATATAGAATCGACAAACCTAAGAAGTTGCACTACATTATTTTTTTTTTGGAAAAATGGATAAATCATATATTTCATTAGTAAGAGTACAAAGAAGGTACTGCAGAAAAATCACATCAAGAGATAAAATTGCACGGCGTTACTTACATCCAAAATGTTTTTCCCAGCTACATGAATTCAAAAGGAAACTAGCTTTTAGGGAAGGGATTGATCTGTTCTCCTTGGAAAGATATCTTTTTAATAAGTCTACTTTTCTTTTTTCTTGAGCTATCATAATGGTTCATTAGACAAGGCTTTTTCGTTTTTTTATAAGGACATGGGCTTCTCCAAAGCTACAATATTTCATGTTCTAAATCAATAAATAAGATAGAAGTCCATAGTTGATTAGTACAAGTATACAATTGACTAGTGACCTTTAGCCCGGGCTAAGCACAGACCCAAGTGCATGCAATAAATTAGAATTATTTTTAGACTAAAACTATAGATTTAATACATACATAGATTTTATGAGATATACACTAAGTTATAATATTGCAACACTGTATCATGGTAGTTGCTCTTTCGTTCGGTTCAGTTTTTTGCTATTTAAAATTGTAATATTTGATTCTTTGATAGTCAGCTTAAAATTTTACCTTTGGTTGTGATTTTCAGATAAATGAGCTATTACAATTATTTCATATTTAGTCGATAAAATGTATAACATGGAGGAGCAAAGTTGTTTTCTTACTATGTGTGCATAATCAGTTATATTTCGTTAGATGAACTTAGCCTTAATTTGCCCTGTATTGACATTTGTACCTGGAAAAACCTATTTGGACTCCAAGGAATGTGTTCAAGAAAAAAAAAAGACGCAAAGGAATTCAAAAATTAGTTCAAATTTGACTATAAATATCAGATGTTTTATATAAAAACATGCAATATACAACAATTAAAATTAGTTCATATCTTTCCCTAATTTTTCTATTTTTCCTGAAACAAACAAAAACTAAGTTTTAAAAAGCTTTGCACAAGTCCTGATGCAAGTTTGTTCATCCATTAGAACTTCTAACTATCTGCCCAGAACTTGCAGAAGTTCTAAGTTCTGACCTGCAAGCTATTTTTGTAAAACTAATCTAAACGGTGTCACAACTTAAACAGTGGCACGAAATCAGCCTATTAGTGAAAATCACCCATATCTTTTGTGTGTAGAATATCAGTGTCATATGTAACTCTATGATTGAATTTACTTTAATAACTGAAAGTCTTTGTTACCCCCTTTATTCCGCCTTATGTGGCACTATTACTTTTTTTTTGATGAAGTAAGAGAGTTATCATTGATAGGCATCAAGTAGATGCAGAATAATTACAAAAGCAAAAGTAGTGTTAGCTCCAGTACAATGGTTGCTAAGCTAAGTTTAAGGAGCTAACAAAATCCAAAAAATTAATTGGGCAATTTACAGGTAGGGATGGCAATGGGGCGGGGCGGGTGCGGGAGGGGTGGGTTAAATTTTTTTAAAATTTTTAAAGCGGGGCGGGGCGGGGCGGGTTGCGGGGCAACTTTGGTTGCAACTGCAGAGGCTGTTGTAGTTGTTGCTGCTGCACGCCGGAAACAACAGGCTATGTGAAAAGCAGATTTCAATTATAGGGCTTCTACTAGTTGTACATAGAGACCTTTCTATTGGAAAAGTAGTGTTGTTGGTTTCATAGAGACCTTCCAATTGTCTTGAGAAAAAAACGGTGGAGGGTCCATTAGAAAAGAAAGTGAAAACAAGTGTGAGAAAAAGATTTGTTTTGCCAGAGAAGATGTTTTTTCTTATAGTTCTCCAGCTGTTTCGTATAATTAATTTAAAAAAATTAAAGAAAACTGAAAAAATAACTACGCGGGGCGGGTTGAAATTTTTGTGGGTCTTGCCAAACCCGCCCCGCACCCGCCCCGCCCCGCCCCGCCCCATTGCCATCCCTATTTAGAGGGGCAAGAGTACACCAGCTGTATAGGTTGGTTAAACAGATAGCCTTCAAAGTGTGTGTTGGGGTTGAGATTCCATCAAAACATCTGTGGTTCCTTTCATTCCATAAACACCAAAAAATAGTAGCTGGGATCATCCTCCAGACTTTTTTGATGGCTTTATCAACTCCGCAAAACTGCAGCATTCATAAGCATCTTTTATTGGCTGAGGCTGAACCCAACTCAGTCCAAAAACAGAGAAGAAGAAGTTCCAAAGTTCTGCTGCAACTGGGCAGTGTAGTAGAAGATGACTGGTGGACTCCAAGTTCCTCTGGCACATGTAGCATCTGTTAACCAACTGAATGCTCCTTCTGGTGAGGTTATCCTGGGTCAGACAAGCACCATTTAGAGCTGTCCAGAAAAAGCAAATCACTTTGATGGGAAGTCTAGTCCTCCAAATAAGTTTTCAAGGCCAGTTTTCAATCATTCCATTTTGAGAACTCACATGATTATAGCCAGCTTTAACTGTGTATATGCCTTTGCTAGTGCCTTCCCATGAGATTATGTCTTGCTGTGAATCTATTACACTATGGCCTTCAGTCAGAGCTAATAGGGTCAGAAAATCATCACTCCCAATCTTGTAGGTTCCTTCTGAACGTGACATTCCATGTGCTCCCTTCTCTATTATCAGCAATAGTGGAGTCATGATTGCATGTAATTGAGGCAAGTGCTGGATATGATTCTTTAAGTACAATGTTCCCCAACCATTTATCTTTCCAGAACTTCACATGTGCTCCACTCCCAACCTTGTATGATATGTTTTCGAAGAACTCATCCCTGAACCTAGAGATGTGCTTCCAAACACCAGTGCCGTGTGCTGATGTAGCTCTTTTTGTGAAAGAGTTGTTCTGAGCTCCATACTTAGCCGAGATTACCTTTTTCCAGCAACCAGAATCCCCTTCCCCATACCTCCAAAGCCATTTGAGAAGCATGCTTTTGTTGTGTAGCTTAAGATCGTTTATACCCAGGCGCCCATCGCCTTAGGCCGAGTACATCTGCTCCACTTTACCAAGTGGAATTTGTGCTCCTGGCTGTTACTTCCCATAGGAATGAGCTTCTTAATTACTGAACTTGGCGTAGGGAAGAGAGTCATGTAGTACGTAGGAATGCAGTCAAGCACACTGTTGATTAGTGTCAGCCTAACCCCTATGGATAAGTATTGCATTTGCCAAGTGGCAAGTCTCTTCTCAAATTTCTCAATTATGCCATTCCAAATCCCTGTTGACTTGAATTTCGCTCCTAGAGGTAAACTAGGAAATGTGCCAGTGCTGCAGCTGAGAATCCAAGCAAGTTCTTCTAGATTTGCTACCTCTACCTCATTGACCGGGTATATAACACTTTTCAACATATTGATGTGCAATCCTGAGGAGTGTTAGATTGAGATTCTGAACTTGTGGTTTGTCGGCTTCATAGAAATAATAAAGAAGGTGGGAGATGTTAATAGCATTCAAAGGATCTCTTCCCACTTGGAACCCCTGTATCCACTGCAATTGCTTTGCCTTGTCTAGCATTCTTGTTAAACCTTCAATAGCTAGAATGAAAAGGAATGGGGAGAGAGGATCTCCTTGCCTTAAACCCTTTTGTGCGGAAAAGAAGCCAACTGGTCCCCTGTTCACCAGCACCGAGTACTTCACAGTCTTTATGCAAAATTCAATCCACCTTATCCATTTAAAACCAAACCCCATCTTCTTTAACATGTTTATGAGATAAGACCAGTTCAACTCATCAAAAGCCTTTCCAATTTACAATTTACAGAGAATCCCAAGCAAGCCACTTTTGGTCCTCCAGTCCAGTACTTCATTTGCTATAAGAGATGCACAAGAGATCTGTCTACCCTTTATGAATGCATTTTGCTCCCCTGAGACCAGCTTCCCCACCACCTTCTTTAACCTTTCAGCCAAAACTTTAGCCACCAGCTTGTAGACACCACCAATTAAACTAATTGGTCTATAATCCTTCAGTTCCACTGAACCTCTTTTCTTGGGAACCAGTGCTATGAAAGAGGCATTACAGGATCTAACCATGTGACCTGTTTGATGGAAATAATTCATTGCATTCATAATGTCACATTTAAGGAATTCCCAAGCGTTTTGAAAGAAAGCCATGGTGTAACCATCTTGGCCAGGCACCTTGTCTGGCGCACAAGATCTTAAGATTGCCAACACCTCTTGCTCTTAAAAAAGAATTTCAAGGGAATTTCTTTCCTCCAGTGAAAGGGTAGCCAACCCTTCGAAGTCTACTGTTGGCCTCCATGGTTCAGATTCTGTGTAAAGCTTCTGATAGTAGTTCAAAATTTCAGCTTTTATGCGATCTTTGTCCTCTGTAATCCCCTCACCAATTTGAAGTCTTTCTATATGATTCTTCCTTCTGTGAGGGCTTGCCATTCTTTGGAAAAATTTGGTGTTTCTGTCCCCCGCACTTAACCATAAGCACCTAGATTTCTGTCTCCATGAAGTTTCTTCGGCAATAGCTAGCTGCTCCAATTCTAACTTCAGGTTGAAGGCCCTTAGTTTCTCATCTTGAGACTGCAGTCTTGATTCTGTTGCTTGTTCTAGTCTACTCAGTTCATCAAGAGCCTTGCTTCTTTTCCTGTCTACAAGCCCATATACTTCCATGTTCCAAGTAGAAATATCTTTTTTAAGCATTCTCAGTTTTTGAGTCAGTATGAAATCATGGGTGCCTTATATTTGGTAGGACAGCCACCATCCTCTGACCATGTCCAAGAAACCTTCTACTTGGAGCCACATATTTTCAAATTTGAAATAGGAAGGAGATGCTTCCCAGTCCCCGCTTTCAAGAAGAATTGGCTTGTGATCAGATAAAACTCTTGGCATTGCCACCTGCTTCACAGGCGTGAAGCATTCATTCCACTCCGGAGAGATTAAAAACATGTCAATTCTCGAGGCTTGGAGTTTTTCCTCCCCTCTTGACCAAGTGAATTGGCCTCCCTAAAGAGGAAGATCAATGAGTTCCAGGTCTTGAATTATTCTTGAGAACCCTGACATTGCCCTAGATATCCTTGAACAATTGAGTCTTTCACTTTAGAATCTGCAAACATTGAAATCTCCTCCAATTACCCACGAATCAGACCATAGCCCTCTAACTGCCGCTAGCTCCTCCCATAACTCATCCCTTTCAGGATTTGTGTTAGGTCCATAGACTCCTGTGAAAACCCACTTGAAACCTTCTTGGATATTTTCAATCTACATGAGATGGTGAAACTCCCCTTGTTGTATGTCAACACACTTCCAGTTTCTTTTGTCCCATAAAATGATGATTCACCCACTGCTACTTTTGTTTCTTGCAGACATGATATCTGCCCCCCATTTCTTAATCAAAGATTTCAAAGTACTCCTCTTTTTCCTTTTGTTAATCCCCCGTATATTCCAGCTGATGATTTTAACTATCATCCGGGAGAATTTTGATGAGACCTGCCCTTGTCACCGCTATCATTCAATTCCCATGTTAGTCAATTAGGTTCGACCATGTCAATTGGGAGTTCCTGGATTTCATTATCATGCGGGATGGATCAAGTTTTGCATTTCCTCAGTCAGATTTTCTGTCCTGGTTAATGGTAGCCCGTGTGGTTTCTTTGACAGCTCCAAGGGTCTCAGGCAAGGTGACCCCCTATCCCCATGCTATTCATTTTAGTGATGGATGGTCTGAGTAAAATGATGGATCATGCGGCGGTAGGAGGCTTCTTGAGGAGATTCTCAGCTCCGATCGGAGCGCTCAGTGCTCGGAGAGTCTCATTTGCTTTTTGCGGATGTCACCCTGGTTTTCTGTGAAGCCGATATGGATCAGTTGACCTACCTGAAGCAGGTACTGCTGTGGTTCAGATAGTATCAGGACTCAAAATCAACCTCGGCAAGTGTGAAATTTTCTCGATGGGTGAGGTTGCTAACATCGATGCTTTGTCTTATGTTCTCAGATGTAAGGTGGGTCTCTTCCCACTACCTGGGTCTCCCATTGGGCGCTTCACATAAGGATACTACGGTTTGGAATCCAGTGATCGAAAGGGTTGAAAAAAGATTAGCAGGCTGGCAGAAACGGTACTTGTCAAAAGGCGGTATGGAAGTGCTTATTAAAAGCACTTTATCGAGTATGCCCACCTATTACTTGTCCATATTGCAAGCTCCTGTGAGCATCACAGAAAACTAGAGCGGCTTCAAAGAAATTTTTTTGGGATGCGGCGGATGGAACTAGAAAGTTTCATCTAGTGAATTGGCAGACAATCACTTTCCCAAAGAAGTGGGGTGGACTTGGAGTAAAAGAACTTAAGGTATTCAACAGAGTTTTGTTGGGGAAGTAGTTGTGGAGATTCAGGGTAGAAGAGCATGCTCTATGAATGGAGGTCATAGTAGAAAAGTACGATTCCATGGGAGGGGGTTGGAGGACCAAGGCAATCACAACACCTTTCGGGTGTGACATGGGGAGGAGCATCATGAAAAATTGGGAAACCTTCAATGGCAACATCACTTATAGGGTGGGAGATAGAGGGAGAATCAGCTTTTGGAATCATAGGTGGTGTGGAAAGGATACTCTGAGGGTCACTTTCCCACGTCCTCAGAGTTTCAAACCAGAAGGAATTGATGGTTCAACAGATTCGCAAAGAGCATGAAGGGAGGGTAGTATGGGACCTCTCATTTAGAAGGAACATGCAAGATTCGGAGATTGCGGAGCTCCAAAATTTGTTGGCACTGCTATATGGGCAAGACAGGCCCCAGCCATCTTGTGATTCTTGGAGATGGGGGTTGCGTGGCGATGGATTGTTCACGGTAAAGTCCTTTTACCGGAGTGTGTTAGTGAGAGAGGAGGCCACTTTTCCATACTCCTCGATCTGGATTCCTAAGGCGCCCACGAAGGTGTGCTATTTTTGCATGGCTAGCGGCAAGGGGAGTGATCGTGACTGCTAAAAATCTGCGAAAGAGAGGAATTACACTTTAGTTGGTGCTACATGTGTAAAAGCTCAGGGGAATAAGTTGATCATCTTTTGTTGCATTGCCCTGTGTCCTCGGGTTTTTGGAGGGCAATCCTGAATCTTTTTGGTGTTCAATGGGTGGTGCCAAGCACGGTAAAGAAAATATTATATAGTTGAGCCGGTTTCCGTAGAAGAAGAAAGCAAAAGGCATGGAAGTTCGCCCTGTTAGCTCTCATGTGGATAGTTTGGGGGAGAGAAATAGGAGAGCTTTTGAGGGGATTGACTCCTTTTCCACATCTTAAAAATAGTCTTCTATCTTTGATCGCTTTTTGGTGCACTCATATAGCCCCTACTTGTATAGAAGATTGAGCGTCATTTGTAGAGAATCATGTTCTAATTTAAATTCTCTATTTTTTGGTATACTTCTTGTATACGAGAGTTTTCTCCCTTTTGATTAATACAATTTACCTTATCAAAAAAAGAGTTAAAGAGATATTTATTTGACCACTATTTTTCATATACAAGTATTTTTAATTATCGACTATCGTGACCTTGTTATGTAGTTCTAAATATGTAAGTTTTATTTCAAATAACAACAACAACGACCCAGTAAAATCCTACAAGTGGGGTCTAGGGAGGATAGTGTGGACGCAGACCTTACTCCTAACCGATGGGGCAGAGGCTGTTTCAGATAGACCCTCGACTCAAGAAGACAAAAGACGAGAAGAGATAATATATCAGTACCGTCAACAAAAACCATAAAAATAATAATAGCAACATAAAAACCAGAAAATAAATGGCATGCAATAACAATAACCAGTAAATAAGGCCCGATGCTATGAAAAACGGAAGGATAGTGAGAACACAACATTAACCACTAGCCGTTTAATATCAACCCTATCAAACTAGCCTCACCCCCGGTTCGAATAAGAAAAATGCTCGACTACCTTCTAACCTACAATCCTAATGCTCGACCTCCATACCTTCCTATCAAGAGCCATGTCCTCGGAAATCTGCAGTTGTGACATGTCCTGCCTAATCACCTCTCCCCAATACTTCCTAGGTCGCCCTCTACCTCTTCTCGTACCCGCCAAGCCAAACGTTCACACGTCACCGGAGCATCAAGGCTTCCCCTTCGCACGTGCCCGAACCATCTGAGTCTCGCTTCCCGCATCTTCTCATCCACAGGAGTCACGCCCACCTTCTCCCGAATATCTTCATTGTAATCTTATCCATCCTAGTGTGCCCGCACATCCACCTCAACATCATCATTTCTACTACTTTCATCTTCTGGATATGAGAGTTCTTAACCGGCCAGCACTCTGCCCCATACAACATGGCCGGTGTAACCACCGCTCCGTAAAACTTACCTTAGTATCGGTGGCACTTTCTTTTCACACATGACTCCAGATGCTAGCCTCAATTTCATCCACCCACCCCTATAGGTGTGTAACGTCCTCATCGATCTCTCCGTCACCCTGGATAACCGACCCAAGTTACCTGAAACTACCTCTCTAGGGGATGAGCTGTGATCCAAGCCTCATGTCCATGCCCACTTCCCTCGACTCGGCGCTGAACTTGCACTCCAAGTATTCTGTCTTAGTCCTGCTCAACTTGAAAGCCTTCGACTCAAGGGCTTATCTCCAGACCTCCAACTCCCGCCACATAAAACGGAGGTCGTATTTAGAATTTGTAATTATATTTGTTCTTATTTAAAAGTATATGTTCTAAGAGAAATTGCATATATAAGAGTAAATATTATATATGTAAACTTAATAGAAACATACTTATGGTTTTAGTGAAATAAGAATGGTGAGCTAAATGTAAGGAATGAGGATTCATATTGCAGCCCCAACTTGTTTGGGACTGAGGTATAGTTGTTTGTTGTTGTTGTAGAGAAATAACAACAATAAACCTAGTGTAGTCCCACAAGTGAGGTCTAGGGAGGGTAGAGTGTATGCAGATCTTACCCCTGTCTTTAAAAAGGTAGGGAGGTTATTTCCGGTAGACCCTCGCTCAGGAAGGAAAAAGTATTTATTCTTATATATTTATTAGTTTCTATATAGAACGGTATCCATTCTTATATACGTGTATGTTATGTTTATCATTTTACAACCATATTCAAAGCTTGATCAGGGGTTGTGGAACAAAAAAGCTTGATTAGCGCATTGCTGCAATTTTCCTAAAGGAACAGCCACTGGGAAGTGAAGCTATGGAAGTTTCAAGATTGGAGAAAAGAGAGAAAAAAAGAAGAAAAGTATGGAGAAAAGCAATGAACTGGTGCCCTTATCTAAACATTTGAGAAAACATTCAAAGAGTTGTTAGGTGTCCTCACACACCACCTTTTGATGCCATTGGCAAAGATCATAATTGTCCCTGTGAGGACGATGAAAACTTCTTGTTCTCATTTATATATACTACTCTCTCCGTCCAATTTATGTGACATCTTTCCTTTTAGTCGGTCCCAAAAAGGACACCTTTCTTTATTTAGTAATTAGTAACAATATTTTTTGTTAAGCTGCCCATTTTATCATTTTATAACCAGACAAATATCTATGGCTTATTTTAGACCACAAGTTTCGAAAGTCTTCCTTTCTTTCTTAAATTCCGAGTGTAATCAAATACCGTCACATAAATTGGGATGGAGGAAGTAATAAAATATTGATCATTCACCAACCCTTGTGTCACATGTTTACCTAGTCACCAGCTAAGTATCCCTTCCCCCTATAAGCGGTATTATGCTCCTCTGTTCCACTTTATATGAAACGTTTTCCGTTTTAGTCTGCTTCAAAAAGATTGACACCTTACTATATTTGAATACTCTTTAATTTTAAAATTCTTAGTTAACCCTTAACATGAAATGTTGAAAACCACAAGGTTCTAAAAATAGTTTTGGTATGTTATACTATTAGTGTTGTAAATAGCGAGCGCTACGTCGCTAATAGCGAGTAGCGAGGCTGTGTCGCCATTTTACTCTGTTGCGTTGCGATTTACGGAAAGCGCTCGCCTCTGCCTGTGTAGCGAGAGGTGAGTGTAGCGAGATGCGACTGTAGCAAAAGGGCAAAGACTAAAGAAAAAGGTCGTGATTAGGGCTTGAGCTCTCGGAAGTTTCTTTCTTCTTCAACCTTCGAACAACAGAGCAGCCAAGGAGATTTTGACCCAGCCCAGCCATCTTCTTCATCTGAAAGCTTCAAGTTTCTGCCATCTTCTTCATCCAAGTCGACCCAACCCAGGCTCCTTTCTCCTTTCTCCTTTCTCCTTTCTCCTTTATTTTTGCTCTGTATTTTGTCGAGCAACAGTGCAGCAAAACAACAGAACAAAGAGTCTGTTTTTGTGCTCTATTTTTCGAGCAAGCAGCAAAGGCTCTTTCTTTCTTTCTTCCCTTCCGCTTTCTTCTTCTCTTATTTTTTTTTTGGCTTTGTTTCGAGCAAGAAGCAGAGGCAAAGCAGAGTCTCTTTTTAGGCTCTGTTTTGTTTTGGCTCTGTTTTTCCGTTATAGACTTATAGTCTTATAGAGTAGAGTTAATTGCATATTGACTTGATAATTTTTTTCTATAAAACAGCATTGAAATTGCGTCAACCAATAGTAATAAACGAAACGATATAGCTTGGAATTATGCTATACAAGGCTCATCAAGATCCGCAATTAAATGTGTGTTTTGTGAAAAAAATATATCATGGTGGAATAACTCGTCACAAGCAACATTTGATAAGTGGATTTAAAATGTAGTACAATGTCCTCTTTGTCCGCTCGAGGTTAGGGAGGAAGTAAAAGCATTTGTTGAGAAGAAAAATGTGACAAGAACTCAAATGAATTTGATGAAGATGATGAAATGGATGAAGATGATCAAATGGGACCTCCCCCCAAAAAATAAAACTCAAAAGATATCTTCAAATAGTTCTAGTGGGTCATCCACGGCATGTACGGTGACAAAAGGTCCTCTCAATCTTTATTTCTCGGCAAAACAACAAGAAAAGGGCAGGTTTAGAAGCCAAGAAGATTTTGAGGGATCGCACCGTAAGTGCCTTTGCAGCATGGATGTACGATGCAGGGCTTCCTTTCAATTGTGTTAACTACAAAACTTTTGATAAATTCATTGAGGCCGTAGGACAATATGGCCCAAGAATGAAGCCTCCTAACTATGGCCTATTTGGTTTACAGGCGGCCATTAAAGCCAGAGACATAAGGTCGCCAAGTAACTAACTTTAATATAGATACCCTTATAGCTTTAATTTAATTTATTTGATTTATACTTATTAACTTTTAAAATATTTTTCTATAGTTGAATGGTGGATGCAATTTGGACATCAAACTCCAAACTTGCAAAAGTTTGCCATCAAAGTACTAAGCCTAACTTGTAGTGCATCTGGATGCGAGAGAAATTGGAGCATATTTGAGCATGTAAGAAGCAGATTTATTATATTAATTAATATATTCTATATTATATTATTATTATTAGTATCTATTAATTAATCTAAACAACTTATGCACAAATTCACTCCAAGAAAAGGAATAGGCTTGAGTTATCTCGTCTAAATGATCTAGTGTATATTAAATACAATAGAACACTGAGGCGACGTTATGAAGCTCGTGATACCATTGATCCAATTCTGTTGGATAACATTGACGAGGCAAATGAATGGTTAACTGGAGCCCCCAAAATCATGAAGATGAACAAGTGTATGTAGGAGATGATCTTGATTGGGGTATTGTTTCTATGGCAACTGAAGTTGAGGAGAATATCTATGATCTTAGAGGGAGTTCTTCAAGTTCAAATTACAAGGGAGAGGGAGTAGCAAGTTCAAGCCGGTCCCTAATTGATAAGACTCCGAAGATGAAGAAGATGATAGCCAATATAATGCTAACATTCTTGAAGTTCTAGAATTTGAAAATGTTGAAGAAGAATAGATGTTGCTTGTTTTAGACTTTTAATTTATTAATGTACTATGACTATCTATTGAGTTTTTAATTTTTGAATTGATATATTTATTAATATATTATTGTTATTGAGTTTTTAGTTATATATATAATATTTTATGTTTTTGTATAAATTGTCGCTTCATATCAAAAAGGCGAGCGCTTCATTGCGCGCGTCTCGCCTCAGTGAAGCGGGACCTCGTCGCTATTTGTCGCCGCACGCTATCCAAAACACTGTATACTATATATTTTGATGTGCCAATGGTCTTCCTTTCTTTCTCAAATTTTGTGCCCACAAAAGCACTATTACATACAAGTAAAAGGAGCGAGTACCTTGTTACTGATCTAAAACAGAAAAGATAATCATTCTGGAGAGGAATAACAGAAGGAAAACCATCAAATACAACAGCTTTAAACTGCACAAATATATTACCAAACAAACACCAAAAAGAAACAGAAGCTCTCTGTTTTTTTTCTCAAGAACAAAAAATTCTCATTCATCAAGTACTAACAGAGATATCAAAAGACGAAATAAGAGTGCACAATGAGCATAAGATAAATACTTACCAATTCATGTTTTCTGACTCGGCACTGTTTTTCAAAATCCATTTGGCCACAGTATCACAGTCCACGGGCCGATGAGCCTCTTCTGTACACTGCAAGGGAGCAATGAAAGAGTAAGAATGACGGTCTCATGAACTAAAAGATAAAGCTAATAGAAAATTGATGAGTCTTACATTCCAACAAAAACTGAAGGAACAACCGCAAGTAACGTCATAGCTTCCACTTCCAAGATCGTACTCTACTGCAGAATCACAACCTGGGGCAGGACACCATTTTGTCTACAGAAAACAAGGTAAACAAAGATATTACGCTCGTACCAACAAGGCAAATAATCAACAGTGATGGGAAGAGCCCTCACGACCCAAAAAAAAAATAGACATGTCAATACAAGTGATATATAACAACCAATGATAATTTAAGTACTCCATGGAAGATCCAAACCACTCAGAGAGATGGCAGCATCAATTAATTTATAAATGTGAAGGGATATCCCCTATACTAGATGTATACATCATTACTAGAAAGTTCATGAAAAAACAGATCATCTATACCAGAAGGCAGCAAAAAACTGCAAAGAACATGTACAAACTATTGCTTATCTTGAATATCGGATAGAAAAAAAAATGCAAAAGATAGAAACAAAAATGAGTGAAAGAGAGCAGGAGAAGCAAAATTATGTATAAGTGAGACTAAAGACCAAGAGATTTGTAGTTAGCGTTGCAACTTATCACCAAAATAATGCAGAAGGACAAAAGCACTGAACTCTGAGCAACTGCCTCGCTTAGAAACATACAAGAATTAGCCAATTAGACAGATGTCGTTCCCATTACAATTGTTATGCAGGTCCTCTACCAGATTCACCTCATTCCTGCCTTTGTTTCAACATATATATATATATATATATATATATATATATATATAATATTTATATATAATTTTTAGCTAGCGGATATACCAATTTTATATTTTGCCCCACTAAATTCATATGCAGCGTATACATGTGCTTACAGAAGTATAAAAGAAGCATAACCACTTCGAAAGGAAAATCTTAGGCCAGCGGATAAATATAATTCAGAAGAATATGTGAGTAATTCACATGGAGCATATCGTTACTTCATCAATGGTTCAACCAAATATTCATCGGTAGAACAAAAGAATCTGAACTATACAAGTTCTCAATAACATCCATTAGTTGATTATGGCATTGTTCCTGGTCACAGTCTTGATAAAGTAATGGCAACTAAATAAGTATTTTTCCTCATCGCATGCTGAATAAATAAATGCATACAGAGTGAGTGAGCAAACTAAACAAGCACCTCTCCTGTGATATGAGAGACTCAAATTCACGAACATATTGATGCACAAATAATCCTTTTGCACCATGGTGCAACGTCCAACGTAATATGCCTAGCTCATTAAAAACCAAACTTTGACCTCATGTGAGAAGCACATGAGACCTTTCAATTTGAGCTCAATGCACGGCCTTGCCTTAATTTTCCTAGCATTAAGACCACACCAACCTGGCAGCATTAGACACCTACCTTTCTATTGTCTTCAATATAGGATCTAAGAAGGTAACGATAGTACTTGTCCTTATCTTCACCAGATGCCAACGAATCAATCATATTTTGACCAATGGCAGCATCACATGATGGGTCAGGACACCGCAGTGTTAAGCATCCAGGGCCATCATTAATGGATGTGGTAATGTAAGCTGCCAGAACAAGCACAAAACCATTAGACAAGAAAATAAATGGCCCACGCAAAGACATGGAAGGTAAACGACAACCAAAATTCTTCAGTAAAAATTTGAACACAATAAGAGATGCGGTGGATTGTTCTCCCTTGCTGATGCTGCACTAAAAGCCTCACTGGTAACCATTTAAGCAACAGTATTCATGATTGGTCCTCAATTTTTTAAAACAAGCTTCAATTTAATCACTCAGTGTACTCCCTCCTAAAGCTAAGATGATAAACATAACAGCCCTCCTTCATTAGATAAAGCCACCTCTTCTGATAGAATTCCCATCATGTCTCTTAGATTGTTAGACCAACTTAGTTATTTTCTCTCTCAAGCGTGGAAGCAAACATTGAGAACAAGGTCATCAACATTGAAATTTTGGTGATGCTATCCTCCAGACTAAGTGATAAGTCACTCTCTCCTATTATTTAGTATTCATCACAACTTGGAGGGTACAATTTTATATTGCCCCCCTAAATCCCCATACACCACTTCACCATATTGCTCACACTATGTTGCCAGCATGGCAGTATTCAAAAATCTGACATTTGACACCCTCACGTGCATCAAAATTTTATATTGCTCCCTAAATGATCCACACACACCATTTCAACATATTGATAACACTAAGTTGCCACCCCGGCAGCATTTAGAAAGCTGATATTTGACACCCTCACGTGCATCAATGAAGTGGAACTGGAAACTAGATTGCTGCTTGGTAATACAAGGGCTTCCCCACTTTTCCAAGATGACCAGACAATAGATCTTAAGATGTGCATACTTAATTGATACACAGGTCATGGTTACTACTAGCTTGACACAATCTGGAAAGTAAAACTAGTGCCAAGCTTCTAGGGTTTGCACGTACAGATGGCTACACTTTTTAACAAGGGAGGATTTGTAACCCGGGAAAAAAAAAAAGAAAACAAGTAACCGGACAATAAACCTCAAAGCGCATGAAAGTTTAGCCACTTCCTTCAATTTCAGAGCAAAAGCAAAACTATAGTGGCCAAAAGCTTCCACAAGAAACAAACCTTTCCAGCAACTAGTACAGAAAGGATGACCACACTTAAGAGATCTTATGCCATCAGGAGGAAAGTTGTCAAAGCAAATCCCACACGCCACCTGCCAAGAGGAATCTTGGTGAAATAAGCAATATATATAGATTTGGGTCACCAGGAGAGAAAGCTGTATCAACCAATCATTGATTATTTGGCTAAAAATTGCATCCGTCTCTGCAAACATAGTAGAGAACTTACTTCCTTAACTTTTGAGAGATGGATAACAGACTTCTCCAACAAACCGACAGACTTGCGAACTCTTTCTTCATCAGCAAACCACTCCTCATGCACCTTGTTCACACTCCTAAAATCATCACAGTTCTAGTCTTTTAAAAACAAGTCAAGCAGGAGGAAAACCAAAAACCAAGTCCGTCTTAACTCATATACAAGCATATACAAGCGGAAAGCACAAGAGCATAGGATGATGCACCATTAACATTTCCAAAGATATTCATCAAGTCAAAGCTACAGAACACATGTCAATACAAGCAATAGCATCCAAAGGCACACAGAATAACTATTAAGTTGCTAGGTAGGGGGGAAAAAGATCAGGTTACCAGTTATAACGTCGAAGTAGTATACAGGCAGCTTCTCTTTGTAAGGACAGAAGAGCCGAAATTGTCGTTATATCATCTTCCTGTCGTTGACGTATATCTTCTTCCTTCAAGACTGTATAATATTTCTGCAAATTGCAACAGCGGCATGTGAATACAAAACCGAAGAGGTATTAATGACTAAGAAGAAGGAGAAACCAAACAAAAATAGCACAGGTAAAAAGGGAATTCTCACATATCGGAGCCTAAATTAAGAGATGCTACTTCTAACACATCAAAGCTGTCATAAATCAACTCTAGCCCAGGAGAAGCCCCTTTGTAGCACATTAAAGTGATTACTAGCTAAGAATATACCGTTGTTCCACACTTGCACCAGAATCAAAAAACAAAAACAAGCAAGTAAATATAACTGACACAGCAATTCACTATTCATTAGGATTCCAATAGACTGTTCATTTATGCTACAAACCATATACTAATTCCTTTAAAAAGTTGGAACATCGTCCAGAATAAAATTACATAAACCATAACATCAGAACTGATCAAAGTCCACAACCCCATCAATCAAGATAGTCTACTGTTCATCAAGCAATGCCTTTCCATAGTTTAGACAATAAAAAAGAGTAACTTTTGAAGTCACACGGCGCAATTATTCTATCCTCATGTACGAGAATACAATAAAGAAGCAGGTTTTATAGTGAAATTCACTTCGAAATAGACAACACAAAACCTAACATTGGGACCCATCATAATCCGCAACCCATCAAGCAAGATCATCTACTCGTCCCTTTCCACAGTTTAAGACCAGGAAAAAGACCCCAATTCCAATAACCACTCATCTTGATCTTACTGCTCTACATAACAATTTCTGAAAGTTAGAAGAAGTAGTGGGATGAAACGGGGCAAATTTCAGTACCTGGGAGCGACTGACAGCTTGGTCATTGGAATCATCAGATTCATTACCCATGAAATCATAATCAGCATCATCACCGTCACTATCCAAAGCATCACCGCCATAGCCATCACCGTCACTGTAGAAATCCTCATCCACCGACTCCATATCATTAGCATCGTGCATATCATCCTCAGACTCCATCGCAGTTCAACCCCTATAGATGATCAAACCAAAGGGAAACACCCAATTGCAGCTAAAATTGATGCTAAAAAAACCTAAAAGCGAGAGGTAAATAGGGCACCTTTTGGAGAGGGTGAAATTGGGGGAAAAAGTAGGTTGATTATGGTGTGGGGAAAAGGGGAGATTAGGAAATTGATTTTTTGTAGAATTGTTATTGTTATAATAAAATAATAATGTTTGAAAGGGAACAGTTGTCGTGTCCAATTCCAAAGTCCACAAAGGAAGTGAGAATGTGTGGTTTGATTAGAAAGGGGTTTAAATAGGAGAGAAGGAAAGGGCTTTAGAAGTTTGGTGGGGGTAGATGAAAAATTGGGATGTTTAGTGGTTTTTCCCCTCTCAACATACTTTCTTAAACAGGCTAGTAATAAAAGTCTTAAGAATTACTATAATTAATTAAATGCCACACTAATTATATATTTGCGTATTTAAATTTTTTACGCATTAAAAGGAATTGACTTAATTGAGTAGAGTTCATGAAACTAGGGGTAGAGCCGTCAATATGGGCTTAGTCCGTTGGGCCAGCCCAACCCAGCCCGTGATTTAGCAGGGCTGGGCTGAAATTTTTGGAGCCCGTTTAAAAATGAGGCTTTTAAGCCCGGCTCGAGTAAGCCCGTGAGGCTTGACTGAGGCTGGGTCGGGCCGGCTCGTGGGCCTAATAAAATATTTATTTAAAATATATAAAAAAATAAAAAGTATACTGCCTTTAGAGATGGAAAGTCAGAATTGGATCTTTACTAAGAGGAAGTAAAACTTGATCTTGAGAAATTTCAAGAGATGATGTTGTCATGTATTGGAAGGACCATTCTAGAAAATATCCCGATCTTTCAATAATAGTGCGCGATGTACTTAGCATTCTTATTACCATTGTACCATCGGAATCACCATTTAGCATTGGTGACGTGTTCTTACAAAGTACATAAGTTGTATTTATTATGAAAATGTCCAAACACTTGTTACTACTTGAAATTGGCTGCACAGGTTTTCCCGAACTCAAACTGGTAATATTTTTTTATGTGAATTTAAATATTATTAATTTTTAAAATTTAATTATTTTTAATATTTAAATAATTAATATTGCATATGAATTATAGATGAAAGTGAAGATGTTAAGACAACCTTGTCACAAGCGGATTCAAATGTGTTTGATGAAGATGATGTGTTAGATATCTCATAAGCATCATGAACGTTCTCTTGAATAGTTTGTTTTAAGTTTTGACTTTTAGTGAATGAAATATAGTCCTTTCTTTTACTTGGTTTAGTATTTATTGTGATATATTGGAACAATACAAAAAGTTATTAAGTTTTGCGAATTTTTTCCAATAAGATATTTTTTAACTTTTAAATATTTGTATTTTTTTAGGTTAGAACTTAAAAAAAACTATAAAATTATATTTTAAAAAATGATGGGTCGGTCCGTGGGGGTCCGCGGACCACATAGGACTGGGGTGGACTGGCCATTATAAGGCCCATCAAAATAGTGGGCTAGCCAGTCCAGCCCATCAATTGCTAAAGCTCACGTGGGTTGAGCTGGGCTAGCCCGGCCCGGCCCATATTGACAGCTCTAACTAGGGGTATAATTTTTATTTTCATCTTCGGTTAGTTTAAAAAAAAAAGATAAAATAAAAATTTGAGGATGCTTACAGCTTGTTTGGATGGTTGTTACCTATTGTATCGTATCGTATTGTTACTTTAATTACGATGTTTGTTTTGGTTGTTACTTAAATTTTATTGTATCGTATCGTTAAATCCGTCGTTACGTAACGACGAAATGTGTCACTTTATGTAACGACCGATTTGGTGTGGTTGCGTCGTTATCTTGTCTTTTTCTCTCATCTCACCCTTCATTATTATTAAATAATTTTATTTTATCATTTACCCTACCTTTTTATATAACAAATTTACCATGTATCATATTTTTTCTTTATAATATTGTAAGTTTATTCTTCATACTGCTGGTGTGTGATATCAAGAAACAACATCAAACGATACAATCTAACCAAACATTGTATTCATCAAATGATATATTACAATACAATACGATACGATACATTATGAAACGATGTGTAACAATCATCCAAACAAGCTGTTAGTGGTCAGCAATGTTTTAAAAGGCGGGGGCGTGAGACGAGGCATTTTACCTCTGAGGAGGCGAGACGTAAGCCCTGAGACATGGGGCATAAGTCTCACAGATCTTTAAATTTTACTAATTTCAAGAATTTTAAGATGGTATAAAATAAAAAATAATTATAAAAATTACTTAAGATCACAAAATTATAACAAATAATCTATTTAAAATATTTATAAATTATAATTCAACTATGAATAAAACGAAAAACATGACATATATCATAATATGCAAATTAACTGCAATGTCGTTACAACTCAAACATCAAAAGTAATGTATTCGATATGAAATCTTATATGTATCTCTTAAGGAATAAAGAATCTTGAAAGAATTTTGATATTATAATTTGATATTTTTCTTAAAATACTCCTTTTTATTTAACATGCTTTCTATTTGAAAGAGAATTTACATAAAAACATCATTCACAATTTAAATATGATTCTCTAGCATCATTTATTTTTAAGTTTCAACACGTTAATAAAGTGACACATAATTCACCATACAATATCAGAGCCTAGGAATTTTCGGGAAAATATGTAATAGATATGAAATATTCAACATAGATATGAAGCTTTTGGAATGGAACTGAGAGAAATAAGTACTAAAAGTACTAGACTTGAAGAGGTAGATATACCTCAAAACCTTGATTTATTAAATAAATGGACAATTCCTAAAGTTTCTATAAAAACCATTTATGATTATGGTTGGTTTGATAAACTTTTTTCTAAACAATTGATAAAAACAACTGAACAGTCTTTGGCATTAAATTCGTCTGAACAGACTATTCGTTTGTTAAACAAACACGATATAGATTTATATAAACATCATTATCATTATTTGCATATTGGTATGGTTCAAATTGCGTTTAAACCGTTAACCCTTAAAGGATTACCAGAGACCTTTTTAGCAGCTCTTAGAGATGCTAGAAATCTAAACTTCAGACAGTCTCTGATGGGTTCGATTGAATCTACTGTGGCTTATGGTCCAGTATATTTTAATACTCAACCCAATCTGCAACTATCTCTTTCTGATGTTAATATTCTTGATGCCTTGACTTTAAATGTGAAAACGCATGTTATAATTATGCGCCTGGTTCTGAACTTATATGTCTGTCTTATAGGATTTATTTTAAATTATTATCTATTTTGAATCCTAGATGTAAGTTATATGATACATCAGATCAGACCATACTGGTAGAAACAAACTTTGCAAGGTCCAAGGTCACCACTAAGAGACCTATTAGGTGGGAAGAAATTAATTTCCCAACTACTTGGACTTTAAATTCGGTTATATCCCCAAGTCAGATTACTAACGACTTGTCGAATACTGATTTTTTTGCATGTTGCTCAAAATCCGGATGGTAGGATTTGTATTCAATTTGATAATAAGTCTACTATTTATAATAGACATTCGTTTTCTAATCATAGACTTCTACCTGCTATTCAACATATTTCTCCTGTTGAACCAGTTTATGGTCCAGCTCGCAATCGTGCAGCCTCTTTACACACTATTGCTAGTAAAGTTAGTAATAAGCCTGTCGAAAGAGTTGAAAGGGTTAAAGTTAACCCTCAAACAAATATTGTTCAGGACAATGACAATATTTATGATAAGGATATTCCTTCTGTATCCGAGATGGATTTCGACCCCAATAGTACTTAATGATTCCACACCAAATCGATTTTAGCCCCGGTTCTCGGGCACGAAAATATATTCAAAGGGAATTTTTTAGTGATAAATGGAACCAGTTTAAAACGTGGTTTTTCGATACTTATAGTAAAGATGATTTGAATAATATTTCTCAAGAATTTTATGAAACTTGTGCCCTGCATAATCAAATTATGAATTTTGTTCCTTGGTTTATAACAACTTATTTGTCTCTTTATATAAAGGTATTAGAAATATCTTATAAAGATGGGAGTGGTAATATTATTAAAGCTATTTATCCTCCTCATGCCCCCTTTATTTTACCTAATAATACTGGTATTACCTTCACTGCTTTTCAAAAATTTATTGATGATAATGTTGTAGCTATTAGTATCGCATAAATTAATAAATTGATTTCTCAAAACAATTATTTGGGTTTATATGTAAAGATTTTAGGAGAACATATTGGTTCACTTGATAAAAAACTTGATGATTTGACTATTTTAATAAAGGAAATGAGTACTAAGAAAGGACCAACTGATATTGCCTCCACTTCAGGAAGTAAAACAGTTGATTACGCTATTCTTACTCATATTCAAAGACCTCCTGAGATTCAGGACTTTAAATTTAAATCTCTTGATGACTTAGCACAACTCCTTGATAAAAAGCTTTCTGGTTTGAAGGTTAGACCAATTGATTTATCTAAAAATTTTGCTGATAGACTTGAGACCGTTTCTGATTATAAAACTGAGACACGGTCAGAGTTTAATAAACTCAAAGGTATAGTTAAACCCAATAGTAGGTATGCTGACAAACCTAGGATGCAAACTTACTATTATCCCCGTCCTACTCCTCAAGATATGTTGATTGAGGAACGCGATTGGAATCAGACTAATACGTCTTATAGCGGTTCCGAAATTTATGAATGGAATCTTGATGGTTTAACTGATAGACAATTAACCATTCTCGTACATAGAATGCTTATGTATTCGACTATCTGCAAAAGTGTTAAAAGTACGGATAGAACTATTTGCAAAATGATTATTGCAGGTTTTACTGGCCAACTTCGTGGCTGGTGGGATAATTATTTATCTGTTGAAGAGAAGGCTTTCGTTATTAATGCTACAGCCGTAGACAAGGGTGTTGATAACATAGGTATGGCTCTAGTTAAGGGTAGAGAAGATGCAGTATATACCCTTATCCTTACAATTTTAGAGCATTTCAATGGTAGATTTACCTCAAATCATGAGACCATCAGAACCTTACTTAATGGGCTTAGATGTAAGACCCTTAGTGAATTTAGATGGTATGAAGATACTTTTATGAGTAGGGTTATGGAATTACCCGAGAACAAATATGAGCATTGGAAAGCTAAGTTTATAGACGGTCTCCCTTCCTTATTTGCTGAATGAGTAAGGAAAGTATTAAGGGGTAGTTACAGTGAAATTCAGTATGGTAATTATACCTATGGTAAACTTATAGGAGTATGTACACAAGAAGGATTAAACTTGTGTAATGAGCTAAAGCTTTCTAGACAGCTTAAGATTGATAAGCTTAAAGAGAAATCCCAATTAGGTGACTTCTGTACCCAATTCGGTTTACCCGAAACCTCTACTCAAAGTAGGAAGAAAAAAAAACATATATCATAGGTATCCTCACCCAGATAGCCCGTATAAGAAAAAAAGGTCTAGATATAGGCCTAAGGAAGAGCGTGATACTAGAAAAGCGCATCGGGAATCTACTCGATTTACGAAGAATAGATCAAAGAGAGATCTCGCTGATATTAAGTGTTATAAGTGTGGAAAGGTTGGTCATATTTTTCCAAATTGCAAGCTTCAAAAGCTGAAAACCTTAGAACTCAATGATGAGTTACGTCATAAGGTTTATGGCTTGTTATACACTCCAGGATCAGAATCTGACTATTACTCTAAGACTGAATCTGAAGATTAAGTTGATTTAATTGATTTATCTGATAGTGATAAAAATATTGATACTCTTGCACTGCTTGCAAAGGTAATATTTGTACTTGTGATAGTGACGAATTTTATAAATTGCAATCACAATTTCATGATTTAAATATGAAAACTATTACATCTGATAATGTAATAGAACTTTTAAAAGAAGTTACCGATGAAAAACTTCGTGAAAAAATTATTAATTTAGCTGCAAGTTCTAGTTCTAGTAGTTCAAAACCTTTTGAAAAATATAAGAACGAATTTGAACATTTTGCGCCTTATTCTTAGTCTGAATTTAATAAACGACTTCATAAGTCCAGTACGCCTAGCAGGGATGCTTCTTTTGATAATTTAAAGGAAGAAATTGAAAATCTGAAAAAGGATCATAGGCAGCCTTGGACTGACCAGCATACTGCGTTAGTCAGAAGTATTAAACAGCGTGTTAAGTCTTTACCTTGCTTAACTCTTGCTAATCCTACATGGCAAAAAATTATCGAGACTAATGCGTCGAACGTTGGCTATAGAGGGATTTTAAAACAAGTAAATCCCAACAATAAGAGTGAATACCTGATAAAATTTCACTCAGGTAAATGGACCGAAGCCCAGAAGAAATATGCTACTGTGGCTCATGAAATGTTGACTATTGTTAAATGTGTTTTAAAATTTCAAGACGATTTATATAATCAAAAGTTTTTAATAAAAACTGATGCTCAATCTGTTAAATATATGTTTGACAAAGATTTTAAACATGATGCATCTAAGTTAATATTTGCTAGATGGCAAGCTCAGCTAGCGCCTTTTGATTTTGAAACTCAATACAAAAAAGGAATTGATAATTCCCTTCCGGATTTCTTATCCCGAGAATACCTTGATTAATTATGAATTTTTATACGACCTTTCTAGAAGAAGAAGTATTAATTACTATCCTTAAAGTGGTTAGATTAAATCAAGATCTACAAAGTCTCATAATTGACTTAATAATTGAAGAGATCGTTGATAACCAGATTAATTATTATAATCATATTCTTAAATGAAATTCATTCCTAGACTAATATTATTAGGGATGAAATTCTGGATTATTGCTTCTCAGAATAATTGATTTATTATTTGTGCAGAATGGACCCTTCATGGGCCACCAGAGGCAGAGGTAGGGGAAGATCATCCCTTAGTAAATCATATTCTCAAGGATCGTCATACGAATCCTCATAAAATTCTCCAGTAATACAAGCAGGGAAAATGAGTTTAATAAACTCAAAGGTTTTCCATAAAGGAGATTCTTCATCAGGTCCGTCTATACATCTGGATGATATTTCAGAAGATGATCCATTATATGGTCATCTACAGGCATATTTGGTTTCCAAAAAGCAAAGTAATACGTTTGCTTCCATCGCTAGAGATGAAGACAACGATGATATTAAGTCTTACGTAAAATTACCAAAGAAAGAAATGATATTTCTCCTAGAAAACTCTGAGATTCAGAGAAAAGATGAACCATGGAAGATATTCTAGAGATATCTGATTAATGGATTATACTACCCGGGTGAATCATATAAAACTCGCACTTATTATGAGACTATTCTAATCAGTACAGGTAGTGCAGAATTCCAGCACTTTTCGGGTTATAACACAAATGAAAACGTTTATAACTTTTCAAAAATCATTATTAAACAGATTATATCTGTTGAAGAATGGGGGATTTCAACAATGAAAGAAAGACAGATAAGCCTTAATAAATCACCTATGAATTTTACTTATTGAGATTATATCCAAGCATTTGATAAGGTGCTTTATTACAACAATGAGAGGCATAAACATACTTGGTTTATTAAAGTATGTGCAAAGGTATTTACAGGACCAATCCCTAACTGATTTTTAAATTGGTGGTCATACCACAGTCCCACAACGAAAATCCTGCCTGAACCATTCCTTAAGTTATACAAAGAATGGGCAAAAGTTTCACCATTCCTAATCGAGTTATATCACGCAGATCATATCTGTTACCTAGAGAAAATTGATCAAATTTGCTTCTTTATTGAATTCTCTATCCCATGGATTCATAAATGGACTCCTGAATTAGGTTTTACGGAGGAACAAATCTCTTGCTTATATAGGGTATTTTACAACAATTTTTGGGACAAATTGATGAAGAATGATCCCAAAACAAAAATATTATATGGACAAGAATTATTGGATTCTATTAAAATACAAATCCAAGTATACTCGTCCACTCCACAGAAAGAAATATTTGATGACAACTCCGTCAAACATATTGCTCGAAGAATTTCAGTTCAAGACGGAGATAAAACCGAATTAGTAAATAAATATCTGGAAGAAGTAAAAAGAAATTTACTTCAAACTTTGAATCAATGTAAAAGATCAGACACATCAATGCACAATGAAACAAGTGGCGATGATATCGCAGAAGAAGATTCACAACCGATGCAGCCAGAAATAATATTATCTGACAAGGAGAAAGAAAAGGTGGAAAAATTCCTCCAACAAATGAACGATTTAGACAGAAGAGGACTTTGACTGAAAGCAGCCGAAGACCCCACACAACAGTAGATACACTGTTCCCAGCAGTAGAAACACTGTATAAGGGACCCAGATGTGGGACTCAATCTACTATTTAAAGATTCTTTATGTTTTTTTTCTTTCTTTAAATAGAAGACCTCTTCATTTGAAGAGGTAAGTGGTGAGAACCCCCTCTTTCTCTACTCCCCCTCTCTAAACTTTCTCTTTGTAAAGATTTAGCTTATTAGTTTGTAAATCAGTTGAAGATTAATAGAAATTTTTGAAGTTTAGTTCATCTTTAGGGCCTTGCTTCCCGGCCTTAAAGGTATTTAATTTATTATATAGTATTTTATATACTTAGTTTCTCTCCCCATCCGTGACTATGTCCTGCTAAACGGATTCATATCTATGTTGAAGAACTAATTTCTCTTGCATATTAACCATGAAGAATCCAGACTCTTTCAAAATATAAAGAAATTTTAATATAGTTTCTTGGCTTGGTTCCAAGATGGTGGTACAATCGACTCTGGTACTACTCTTATTGGCTTTGCCTTAGTGGCTACGTCTAGCCAGCTGTGACATTAAAGCCCGCTGAAGTTGTCAAAAGGGCTATCCCTTTCACAGTTAGAACTGCTAGACACATGGGCTCAATAAGAGTATGTATCGGACCTAGACAGGCCCCTTGCTTGGGTAAAAGGATAAATCCTATCCATACAGTCATTAAACTATAATAAAATTCCCGTATATTTCGAATCTTTACTGGTCGTGCGGACTACCACCAACCTTCAAAGGTACTGAAACAGCTAGATCTGGATGGCCGTGTGGACTACCGCCCGCCTAACCTGATCCTGGTGTAAATGCACACAATTCACCATACAATACCATGATAACTAATTAGTTGTAAATAGTTACTAGCTAATAATGAGCTATTAAATTAATAAGTATTTGTATCTCCTAAACAAGAAAAAAATAATTATAAAAAATTATGGACTATTATATAGTAAAGACATAACAAAAGTTAATAAATAAATACTTTTTAAATAATAGATTTATTTAAAATTAACTATCATAGCAGTCTTAGTGAATAATGTGCAATAATTTTTATTTTAATTATAACATAAAATACTCTCAACTTAATGATTTATTATTAAGAAAAAAGTAATTTTGAATAGTGAACGATTTATTAAGAAAATTTGAGGATTACAAAGTTAGTTACATACAATTGCATAAAGTTCTATTAGGTGAGCCCAGTACACCGGGCGTTGGGCGTGTCCGGGGCGTAAGCCCTCATGGCCGAGGCGTAAGTCTCACGGAACTAAGCCCCACACATAAGCCCAGGGCGTTTTACGAGTACTCCGCCCCCGGGCGAGCTCCGGGCGAGTCTCAATTCTGCCTTTTAAAACAGAGGTGGTCAGAGCGTGGGATGCTTCAAACAGAAATTAGGGGGAAAATAAAAAATATTTTTTTTGGATTTGTAATTGAAAAATAACCATAAATTCAAAAGTCATGAAAATAGCCGATTTTTTTAGTTAGTAGTAGTGTCATGAATTTTAAAATTTTGAAATTATTTTAGATTTTTCACTTATTTAAATTCGAAATTCATAACACTATCAGAGTATTTTCGGATTAAAAGTGACTACTTTCAAAAAAAATTTAAACACTACCTATATTTTCTAAAGTCGATCCATAAAGTAGCTAGCCCGTAAAATTTTACTAGTATGGGATTATTGGGTTCGTAAAATGTGGCTTCTACAACTTGCATTATTGTATTTGGGTTGTATTATTTGTTATTGAATCGAAAATCTAGGATTACTGCGTAGTGTCACTAGTATGAGAATGATTTCCATTTCCATAGTTTGGCGTTGTAAAGATTAGTTTGTCATGGTGTGTTGATTTCTTCATTATTTCTTATGTATGACTTTATACCGTTCGTCATTTTTACTCTTTATTAAAATAAAATTATAATCTAAGTTTTATTCCTAATATTTAGTACTTTAAAATAATTAAATTTTTTATTTATTAAATCATTATTATGTAAAAAAATCCTAATTATTAGGACTCTAAAATTTATTAAAAGTTTTATCTTATATCAACATATTTTTCTAGAATTTCAATACCTTGTTTTTAGTTCTAGGACGTTCAAAAGAATTTACTATAAAATTATTTATTTTTAATTATTAATAAATCTTTTTCAGCTATTACATCTAATACCTAAGTAACTTAATTGTCCATCTTTATTGATTCCTGCATATCTAACTATGACAAACAATAGTATACATGATTATGAAGGAAGCAATATGATAAGATATTCTGATTTCAAATTACTGATAAAAATTTGTGGTATACCTTAATTTTAATTTGTAACTTAAATAAATATTGTTAGATAATATCAAGAATAAATAAATATAATCCATTATATGTATCAATTTTCTTATCAATATTTATCATTTACAAGAACTTAAATTTTTTACTTGATGTTTATTTGTAACTAAAAACATGCTTTGAATGTTATTTATATATATTTATATCTATACTATATTAAAAGCACGAAGCCCATTAGCGAAATATCGTTTGCCCATTTTACTCTTTAAGAATAGATTTCATATTGGACATAATTGTAATTTATATTATTTTTCTAATTTTAGAACTTTATAAAATCAATTAATATTTCTGTTATTAAATCTTTCATTATTGAACTAAGTAAGAGATACTAATATTTAGGATTATTATCACACCCCAATTAAAGTTTTCCAAACGCATATAAATGTTTACATTGTGACTCAAGGTTTCTATTTGTTGTTATTGTATTCTTATCAATTTTGTATTTACTCTTAACATATTCACTCGATTTGAATTATTACACTCTAATAAAGTGGTTAAAGAAATAACTAAATTTTAGAAGTTATTATAACCAAATGTTGGTTGATATGATTAAAATAAATTACGTTGAAAATAATATAATTTAACCTAAAAAAAAATCAACTGAACCTCAAATCGATTTTTCTATCTTTTGAACATAAAATTCTTATTAGATAAAAATGCAGTTAAACAATTTAAAATTTGGGATGAACTATGTAACGACTGGACCAGTCGTTTTGCTTTCTAGAACTATGTTCCCCTAAATAAGACTTCCCGTGCTTGCTTTAACTGATTTATGACTTGCGGAGATGGTTGGTTAGGGATTTGGAAGAGTTTGGGTTGAAATCGGAACACTTGATTCCTTAAGGTTGGCTTAAAAGGCCAAGTTTGACTTCGGTCAATATTTTAAATAAACGACTTCGGAATCGGGATTTGACGGTTCCAATAGGTTCTAATGCTGACTAAAAGGAAAATTCAGTTTAGGGTTTAAAACCCTAATGCTGATTGCATGAAAAAGCTCAGTTTAGAGTTTAAAACTCTAATGCTGGCTGAAAGGGAAAAGTTCAGTTTAGGGTTTAAAACCCTAATGCTGATTAAAAGGAAAATTCAGTTTAGGGTTTAAAACCCTAATGCTGATTGCATGAAAAAGCTCAGTTTAGAGTTTAAAACTCTAATGCTGGCTGAAAGGAAAAAGTTCAGTTTAGGGTTTAAAACCCTAATGCTGACTAAAAGGAAAATTCAGTTTAAGGTTTAAAACCCTAATGCTGATTGCATGAAAAAGCTCAGTTTAGAGTTTAAAACTCTAATGCTGGCTGAAAGGAAAAAGTTCAGTTTAGGGTTTAAAACCCTAATGCTGACTAAAAGGAAAATTCAGTTTAGGGTTTAAAGCCCTAATGCTGATTGCATGGAAAAGCTCGGTTTAGGGTTTAAAACCCTAATGCTGGCTGAAATGGAAAAGTTCAGTTTAGGGTTTAAAACCCTAATGCTGACTAAAAGGAAAATTCAGTTTAGGGTTTTAAAACCCTAATGCTGATCGGCTGGGGATAAAGTTCGAGAATACTACATGATCTATTTTTTTTGAGTTTTCTTGTTTTAATAGAAGATAAAAGAGAGTTTTGCGGGAACTTACCTTTTGAGTGAATTCTTTATTGCCAAAATATTTCTTGTACCCGTGTACCTTCTTCTTTGGGCGACACCTACTTCTTGCACGGTTGTCTTGGATTATACCTGTTTCAACTTTTCAGACAAAGAACAATTGTTAGTTCGGAAATGACGGTCGGTTCGGTGACCTTGATCGTTCCCAATTGCTTTGTTGCGTCTCTATTTCTGTTGCGAAGTCCCGCCACTGATTTGATTCGAATGGCGAAACCTTTAGACTGCTCAGGCTGGTATTTCCGAATTCTCTGATAACTTGCTTCGTAAGGCTCTTTTTTTTTTTGTGTGTGTCCCGTTTTGCTTGGAGGTTCTCAACGGGGATTTTATTGGAGGTATTTTGTGGGAATTTGTACAAAAAGGAAGCTCTGTGGGGAATATTTACAAAGTGGATTCTTTGTGTGGATTTTTGTACAATGGGGCATGCTGGGGATTTATTTCAAAGCGGGATTTCTAGGATTTGTTGGGGTAAGCTTGCTGGGGAATTTTTACAAAAGGACTCGCTGGGATGTGCTGGGGAGATTCCATTTTTTTTTTTTGTATATTGGGGAGACTCTTGTGGGAGATTATACAATAGAGACTCTGTGGGGATTTGTACAGGGGGAGACTCTGTGGGGATTTGTCTGAAGGCGGAATTGCTGGGGAAGATTTCAAGATTTCTCTCTTTCCTCTTTACTCTGAAACACCATCAAACGTCATGATTCATCATGCTTGGGCAATCACACCAACGAGATGAGGCGCTTTCCTTCATGAGACGGGATTCCGTGCAAACAAACCATGCCACCTGTCCTTTCCGGTGTGTCCTGAACTCGGGGTTAAAATGCAAAAAGGATTCGAAAAGAAACAAAGAAAGGGGAAAACAAATCAGAAAAGGAATACCCTTTTCGGGACGAGAAAGACTTATCTGAGGAAGATAATGCGGGCTTTAAATGACATGACATGCTCTTTGGACTGGACGTCTGACCTTCTAAGAGCTTGCGTTTTCCTGAACCAGAACGGATCTGTGATTTCAAACTGGTGGCATTCTGCCGAAACTTTCTTGGGGTGGCGTCATTCTTTTTCGGCCAACAGCGCCCTTTGCGGGTTTTCGCTGGCTGACCTCTCTCATTTCTCTTCCTGTCATCGCTTGATAGCACTCTTTGCGAGTTTTTACCAAACAAGCTCTCTTATTTTGGTTTCTCTACTCCCGTCGCCTCGCGGTGCCCGAAGGTTTTCACCGCCGAGACTCTCTCATTTTATCTCTCTCAATTCAAAGTGTGCTAGTCTCCATTCGTGACGCTTATTGGTTTCCCACCATATTTGGTAATTGATTTGAAGGCTTGTGCTTGGTAAGGAGAGGTAGTGATACCAACTTCTCAACTGCTTGACGTGCCCCGGTTTCAATTTCAGGGTGGATGGGATTTTATTGTTGGTGTGACTGAACCTCAGGGAGAGACTGCCTACGTATCCTTTCGGAATCAAGTCAAACGTAGTTCAGGCTTCAAACAATGTTTTGTTTTTTTTTGTTTTGTAAGTGGCTCAAAAATTGGTGGAGAGAATTGGGTAGTGTTTGGGGAATAGTGGGGAATAAAACCTTCGCCATTTTCAAATGTGTCGGGACCACTGGAGTATGATTTAGACGTAGTACCTCTTGACTGCATCTGCATTTACTGCTGTGTCGGGGTCATTTCCTTTGATATCACCCAAATACAGTGCTCCTCTCGGCAATATCTTCCTTACGATGTATGGGCCTTTCCAATTTGGGGCAAACTTTCCTTTTGCTTCTTCATGATGCGGCAGAATATGCCTTAGTACCAGCTGACCTACTTCGAAATTCCGGGGTCGGACTTTCTTGTTGTAAGCACGGGCCATCCTTTGTTGGTATAACTGTCCGTGACAAACTGCGGCCATTCGCTTTTCATCAATCAACGTCAATTGCTCCAGTCGAGCCTTAACCCACTCGCTGTCTTCGATTTCTGCTTCGACAATGATTCGAAGCGAAGGAATTTCTACCTCTGCCGGTATTACAGCCTCGGTCCCATAGACCAAAAGATAGGGAGTCGCTCCCACCGATGTGCGTACCGTAGTGCGGTACCCCAATAATGCAAAAGGTAACTGCTCATGCCACTATCGGGAACTTTGGATTGTTTTCCTCAAAATCTTCTTGATGTTTTTATTTGCAGCTTCCACAGCACCATTGGCTTTCGGCCGATAAGGAGTAGAATTCCTATGCGTTATCTTGAACTGTTCGCATACATCTTCCATCAAGTGACTGTTCAAGTTTGCTGCATTATCTGTAATGATAGTCGCAGGAATACCGAAACGACAGATAAGATTTGAGTGCACAAAATCTACTACAGCTTTCTTAGTGACCGACTTGAGAGTGACAGCTTCTACCCATTTTGTGAAGTAATCGATGGCAACCAGTATAAACCTGTGTCCATTCGAGGCCTTTGGTTCAATTGGTCCAATGACGTCCATGCCCCAGGCGACAAATGGCCAAGGCGCAGACATGAGATGCAGTTCCGTGGGAGGTGCATGAATCAAATCACCGTGCACCTGACACTGATGACATTTCCGAACGAAGCTGAAGCAATCCTTTTCCATGGTCATCCAGTAATAACTTGCTCTAAGGATTTTCTTCGCTAAGACATACCCGTTCATGTGAGGTCCGCACACACCTGCGTGTACTTCGTGCATGATCTTTCTTGCTTCCTCGATATCAACACATCTGAGGAGATTGAGGTCCGGGGTCCTCTTATATAACAATTCACCGCTCAAAAAGAAACCACTTGCATGTCGCCTAATGGTCCTCTTTTGATCTCCAGTAGCGTGCTCGGGGTACTCTTGCGTCTTCAGGAACCTCTTGATGTCATGGTACCAAGGTTGCGTATTTGATCCCGCCTCGATTACACTGCAGTAACCATGCCTTTCCTTGATTTGGATTTCCAAAGGATCGACGTGGGCGTTGCCCGGGTAGGGTAGCATTGAAGCCAAAGTAGCAAGTGCATCTGCCAGTTCATTGTGACACCTCGGAATATACCTGAACTCTATTGAGGTAAAGCGCTTGCTGAGGTCCTCCACATGTTGTCGGTATGGGATAAGTTTGACATCCCGAGTTTCCCACTCGCCTTGAGCTTGCCGGATGATCAGGTCAGAATCTCCCATAATCAGTAAGTTCTCGACATCCTGATCGATTGCCATATGCATGCCCATAATGCAGGCTTCATACTCATCTGTATTGTTTGTGCAAAAGAAACGCAGTCTAGCTGTGGCGGGATAATGCTGACCGGAAGGCGAGATCAAAATTGCCCCAATCCCTACACCCTTGACGTTCACGGCTCCGTCAAAGAACATCTTCCAAACATGAGCTTCCTCCGAGATCACTTCTACGGTGTTTACCTCTTCATCTGGAAAGTAGGTATCCAATGGCTGGTATTCCTCATCGACCGGATTTTCGGCCAAATGATCTGCTAATGCCTGGGCTTTCATTGCCGTGCGAGTGACATAAACTATGTCGAATTCCGTAAGCAAGATTTGCCATTTAGCCAGTTTCCCAGTAGGCATTGGTTTCTGGAATATATACTTCAAAGGATCCAACCTGCTTATGAGGAATGTAGTGTGGGCTTGGAGATAATGTCTCAGCTTTTGAGCAACCCATGTGAGAGCGCAGCATGTCCTTTCCAGCAGATTGTATTTGGCCTCGTAGCCGGTGAATTTCTTGCTCAAGTAGTAGATTGCCTGCTCCTTCTTTCCGGTTATGTCGTGTTGCCCGAGGACGCAACCGAAAGAGTTCTCCAAGACTGTCAGATACAAGAAAAGTGGCCTTCCCGGTTCTGGAGGGACCAAGACCGGGGGATTCGAAAGGTATTCTTTGACTTTATCACAGGCTTCTTGACACTCAGTTGTCCACTTAATCGCTGCATCTTTCCTTAACAGCTTGAATATGGGCTCACACGTGCTTGTCAGCTGGGCAATGAACCGACTGATGTAATTCAACCTGCCCAACAGACTCATCACGTCTTTCTTTGTTCTCGGGGAGGTAGATCTCTGATGGATTTTATCTTAGT
Source organism: Nicotiana tabacum (assembly GCF_000715075.1). Classification (NCBI taxonomy): domain Eukaryota; kingdom Viridiplantae; phylum Streptophyta; class Magnoliopsida; order Solanales; family Solanaceae; genus Nicotiana; species Nicotiana tabacum. The sequence continues at coordinate 74,616,930 of NC_134087.1, forward strand.
TGGATCTAGCTCGATTCCTCTCCTGCTTACGATGAAGCCCAAAAGTTTGCCCGACGGAGCTCCGAAAGCACATTTGGCTGGGTTTAGCTTCAAGTCATACTTCCTTAGCCTCTCGAAGAACTTCCTCAAGTCTTGGATGTGATTATCCTGCGTCCTGGACTTGACTATCACGTCATCCACGTACACCTCTATTTCCTGATGCATCATGTCATGGAAAATGGCAGTCATGGCCCTCATGTAAGTAGCCCCAGCATTCTTCAAACCAAATGGCATGACCCGGTAGCAGTAGGTGCCCCAAGGCGTGGTGAAGGCAGTTTTCTCAGCGTCCCCTTCATCCATCAGTACCTGATGATACCCAGCGTAACAATCTACAAAAGACTGTATCTCGTGTTTGGCGCAATTATCAACGAGGATGTGGATGTTGGGCAGCGGGAAATTATCTTTAGGACTTGCTCTGTTCAGATCTCGGTAATCTACACATACCCGAGTTTTCCCGTCCTTTTTCGGTACTGGAACCACATTCGCCAACCATGTTGTATATTGGACTACCCGGATTACTCCCGTTTTCAGCTGCTTGGTGATCTCCTCTTTAATCTTGTCACTGACCTCAGTTTTGAACTTTCGTTGCTTTTGTTGAACTGGAGGACAATCAGGATGAATCGGCAATTTATGAACCACTAGATCAACACCTAGTCCTGGCATGTCATTATATGACCAAGCAAACACGTCTTTGAATTCAAAAAGAAGTTGAATTATCGCCTCTCGCGTCTTCTTGTCCGTGTGAATGCTTATCTTGGTCTCCCGGACTTCTTCCGGGGTTCCTAAGTTTACCGGTTCAGTGTCATTCAGATTTGGCTTAGGTTTATTCTCGAAATATTCCAACTCTCGGTTTATCTCCCTAAAAGCCTCCTCCGCATCATATTCTGGTTCTGGGTTCATTAATTCGCAGTTAAATAACTCACTGTGATCTGGGCGTGAAGTCCGCAAGCATGTCATATTTAAAGCCGCATTATTAGGACTGAAAAGGAAGATAAAAGGAAAACTAATAAAAATCAGAACAAAAGAAAGAATAGGAAAGCAATGATGATTTTTTTTATATATTTTCTTTGGAAAGTTGGAAGACAACAATGTTTACGACTAGGAATTCAAAGCAACAATTGAAAAGAAGAAAACGTTCAAGTTATGTCCTGGGATAACTTGTGACACAGGAAAGGTGGCAGGACATGTCTACCCGGACTTCCGTCTAGTCGGGAATGGCGTGGCCTCCCAGTTTTGGAGTTGGGCGCTCGGCCCCATGTACAACATCTCAGCAGTGCTCGTTCCTTCACCTGGTTGAACCATGTGGATTTCGTAGAGCATTTCCCTCATTGCCCCACATATCTCCTCGATTTCCTCAGCTGTGAAGACCTCATCATCTTCTTCAACGTACTTCGGCCTGATGAAAGTTGCATATAAATCCGGCAGTGGTTGAGGTAACTTCCAACCCTCATTTTTCCTTTTCTTTGCCCACTCTTCGTCTGCTGGTGTAGGTTTGAAGCCTAGTCCAAAAGGTTTCTTGATGACTGGCAAAGTAATGGGTTCTGTTATTCCCTGAAGGGTTCGTCCAAGTCCCCTCCCTGGCCTAAATCAGTGCCGGATCATTTCTTTGGCCACCATAATCGAGGCGTTAGACAAGAAAGGCTGGGGGTAGGGTATTCCCTCTTCGTGCTGCTCGGCCAGTACAACCTCGAAAGCTTGATAGACCGTATGTTCACTTCCTTCTCTTGGTTCAAGGTACGGGATGGATGGGTCCCGATAAATGGCATGCTCATCTTCCCTATGGACCACGATCTCTCGGTCTCCGTACTCAAACTTCACCATCTGGTGAAGAGTGGAAGGCACGGCTCCTGCCGCATGGATCCAAGGCCTGCCAAGGAGGAAATTATAGGATGTGTCCATGTCGATCACCTGGAAGGTTACTCGAAACTCGACTGGTCCTATGACCAACAACAGGTCTATTTCTCCCATGGTATCTCTCTTGATGCCGTCGAAAGCTCTTACGCAGACATTGTTGGGTCGGATTCTTCCAATCCCAATTTCCATTCTTTGTAGCGTGGAGAGCGGGCAAATGTCAACGCCTGAGCCTCCATCCAACATTACCCGCTTGACATAGTAGTCCTCGCATTTAACTGTTAAATGCAAGGCCTTGTTGTGTGCTGCTCCTTCCGGGGGTAAATCGTTTTTGCTGAAAGAGATTTGGTTGACAGCGAAGAATCTTTCTGTCATCCGCTCTAGTTGTTCCACCGAGGTTTCAACTGGTACATATGCTTCATTCAGGGTCTTCAGTAAGATCTTTTGATGCTCGGCCGACCTTATCAATAATGATAGCATGGACACTTGCTCAGGGTGCTTGCGCAGCTGATCTATCACTTCGTAATCCGGCATCTTCATTTGTTGGAAGAACACTTCCGCTTCTTCAACACTCACAGGCTTCTTTGGAGGGAAGCGCCTTTGTGTGGCGTTGTTCAGTTCTTGGGTATTTGAGTACCCTCCAACGAAAGTATTTTCTGGAAGTTCTCCCATGACCTCTTTACCTTTGTACATCACCAAAGTCTTTTGATAATTCCACGGCACTGTGGACGGGTTGGTCATTAGCTTTTGTGGCACGCGTCCGATAACCACTGGCTCATTCAGCCGAGGTGGTTGAATCGTCCCCCGGACCACATAGGCCCCTTTTGGCACGTACATAGGTTTTGTCTTTTTGATCCCAAAGTTCTGCGCCTTCTCAGCTCGACCTCGTGGTATGTAAAGAACTTCATTTTTTACAGGTACCACTTTCTTCTCTACCTTCTTTTCAGGCTTGTTCTTTATAGCTTTGACCTCTTCCCCCTTTTCTGGTTTCTGGTCTATTTCAAGCCTCTTCCCCGTGTCGATAATGGCAATTATGGCTTTCAAAGCAGGGTCGAACTCTTTGTCCTCACAAATCATTCCGATCAGCGGCCCATTATTGTGAGCGGGCAATGGATTGTTAGTCACATTTGGGATCTCTTCGTCCCTTAGTACTATTTTCCCCTGTTCTATCAAATTTTCGACCACTCTTTTCAATGACCAGCAGTCGTTTGTATCATGTCCCTCGGCCCCTGAATGATAGGCGCAACTGACTCCGGCTTTGTAAGAAGGCGATGTTGGGTTTTGCCTTGTTTGGGGAATTGGTTGCAAGAAACCCAATTGGACTAGCTTAGGGAACAAAGTAGAGTATTGTTCACCGATGGGCGTAAAAGTCCGCCGTCGAGGTGGCTCCTGGGGGCGGTAGTTATTCTGCGGGGGTTGTGGGTTATAGTGGTTGCGGTAAGGAGGCTGATTTCTGGGGGGTGGAGCTGGGCCTCGGTTGGCTTGTTGTGGTGGATGGTTATAAGGTTGGGCATTCATGACCATATAAGGCTGATGAGCATATGCCAAATTTGAATGGGGGTAATAGTGTTGTGGGGCCCTTTCCCGAAAATGGGGCCTGGGATGACGATACTCCCTTGCTTCAGAGGCTGCCATAGTCGTTTCTTCCTTCTTCTTCCCCTCGTCGTTCCTCTAGACCCGCTTTGGACGGCCTGGGAAGTTGCCCTTATGGCTGCTTGACTTAGAATCCTACCCGTTTTCAACCCATTTTCCACCATCTCTCCAATCTTGATCGCTTCCGCGAATGGCTTACCCATGGCCGACATCATGTTTTGGAAATAGTCAGACTCTTGAGCCTGGAGAAAGGTAGTGACCATTTCCACTTCATCCATGGGAGGCTTCACTCTCGACGCCTGTTCACGCCACTTAATAGCATACTCTCTAAAGCTTTCCGAAGGCTTCTTCTTCAAATTTGACAGAGAGTTTCGGTCTGGCGCAATGTCGATGTTATACTGGAATTGTTTCACAAAATCTCTGGCGAGATCATCCCATATATGCCACCGGGACATCTCCTGATCCATATACCATTCCGAAGCTATCCCTACTAGACTTTCCCCAAAATATGCCATTAGCAGTTCTTCATTTCCGCCGGCTCCCCGCAATTGGTTGCAGTATTTCTTAAGATGCGCAATGGGGTCACCGTGCCCATCGTATTTCTCGAACTTAGGGGTCTTGAAACCCGTTGGCAGGTGCACGTGAGGGAACATGCACAGGTCGGCGTAAGAGACGCTCTTTTGTCCGCTCAATCCTTGCATATTCTTCAAACTTTGTTCAAGGCTTCTCATTCTCTTGGCAATCTCATTTTGTTCTGCAATTCTGGGGTTCTGATCCTGCCCTGGTGCAAGCTCGCACTGAGGCGGTAGAGGATTAGTACTGGTAGCGAACCTAGTTGGTTCCATTGAGAACGATGGTGCTTGGAATGTAAAAGAGGATGAGTCAAAGCTTGGCTTGTACGTGGTAGGCTGTGCTGTAACCGGGCAAGGCGATGCAGTAAAGATGTTCATGTTTGCATCAGTGGCCGACATTCGGGGATGAGGCTCAGAAGGCGATCCAGCAGAGAAGGCAGAGGTGGCTGGGTACCCGAATGGGGTAGCAGGATAATTTATGGGGACATTAGAAGTCCCACTTGACCTGGAGAATAATTCAGGGAATCCGGGGACGACACTTGGCGGTTCTTTCCCATTGTTCCAGTCGTCCAGCATTTCCAACATGCGGAGCCGTAGGATTCTATTTTCCTCCGCGGTTGCGGATTCAGGTGTGAGGACGGCTGAGATTGAGCTTTCCTCAGAAACAGGGATCGTTTGCAATGGAATTTCTGAAGACATTTCCACACTTCCTTTTGACCTGGTGAAGTAAGTGTGAGTACTGCTTCTGGCCCTAACAACAGGTAGTTGAACACTTCTCCTTGACCTCGTGAAATATGAGTGCGAGGCCAGACTTTCACCAAACCAACCGTCCTTTCAAAAACCCTGGAAATGCTCAATGACAAACGCACGGTTAATTTGTAGCAAATAACAGATAGTTAATCTCACGTTGGGCATGATGCACCTATACAGTTAAGTGGATTACTATATGTTTGCTACGAGAGCATGCGTCATTCTGGCATTTTTCCTTTTATTAGTTTTTCTTTTCTTTCCTTTTCCTTTTTTGTTTTTTTTGTTTTTTGTTTTTTGTTTTTATTTTGCAGTAAAAGAAATGCGACCGGATCCGATGAGGATTGCCTACGTATCACGATGCCTACGTGAATCAGATCATTACGTAGTTCGAAAAACAAAAATGAGCGTAAAAGAAACAACTTCTTTATTGTTGAAAAATGTTCTATTACAAACTACATTTGCAAAAGAAAGCAAACTTTGAAAAATAAACCTAGACTCAAAATAGACTGAAAATCACCCTGATGGAAAAACAGGCAGAAGGTGCTAAGATACAGATTTGACCTATGAATGCATTATGGTTTTAAAAATTGGTTTCCGCGGGGCATCGTTCGGCCTTGCCGCGGTCCTAGGCGTGAGATCCCTCTCAAGTTGCTCTAGCTCGTGCATAGTCTACTTGACATAAACCATTACTGCCGAGAGGAAGGTAACACTGGATATGTTCTCACATCGTAGACATCGTCTGGTGATGGCATGGGCAATGGCCTTGATCCTATCTCTGGTTTGCTTCTTCTCTACGAGCAGGCGTTTTATCTGATCGCTGCATATCTTGAAGACTTGAGTATCTTGTACATGCTGATGCTTCAGTCGCCGTACTTCCAACTTCATCTGGGCTATTGAGTCGTACCAGTATCTGCTCTCGGTTTGGAAATCCTTGGCCTGATTAACTGCTTTGATCTCAAGTGCAGCCATCTCTCTCTTTATCTTAGCAACGGTTTTCTCGTGGTCGCCTTCCAATTGATTCAGGTATCTTCGATGCTTATCTGCTCTCATATCCCACTGCGCTTTGAGCTCTGCTATGACGTTTTCAGACTTCTCCAAACCATCTTGCCATTCTTTGATCTTGCTTCTTAGCCCTTTTATCAGGTGCTCGTCTGATCGACGCCTTGGTTGTTTATCTGCATCCAACCTTATCTGTTTGATCTGGGCTCTGAGCATTTCATTTTCTTGAATTAACCTGTTCCGCTCTCCCAGATCGGTGGCAATTTGCACGTTGTGCTCGTATCTCATGCCTTCTACTTGTTGCTTTAACCTGCTGATTTCGGCACAATAGCCTCTTTCCTTTGCTAACCAATCCCAATGCCTTTGCGATGACTCGGTGAAATTCCGGATGTGGGGTCTTTTAGCTGGCCTTTCATGCTCGAGTTCCCTTCTATACCATGCAAGGTAACCTGGCGCCGTTTCTCCTTTGGCTCGATCCCGCACGCAAGTATCTGATTTCAGATTATTGACCCTCATTCCAGATTTGGCGAATCTTTGCTTCTGGGAACTGTCCGTTAGGACTTATCTCGACTGCTTGAGTGCTAAGATCTTCCTCATGAGGTACTGTCTGGCATCTTCCGAACTGTCTCAAAACTCCGCCGGGTGCGTAAGGTTGAATGCTCTTAAGCCCCATCAACAAGAAATGAGTTTTAGCGGCCGACATATATAAGATCTCATCAACAGGCAACCATCCCAATGTCCATTGTATTTGGCTGGCAGTAAGAGTTTGAAAGAACGAGGTCCATGCCAGGACTCCTTTGGGCAAACTGATCTCTTTGGTTCTCGTGTAAGATTCTTCTATGCGGGTCTTTTCCGGGGAACCATGGCTCAAAATCTCGGAATGATGGCAGAGGTGCTCGGTCATCCATATCTGTAGGAGCAAATTACAACCTTCGAAGAAATTTCCCCCAGCTTTACAAGTTGTGAGAGCTCGAAAAATGTCAGATACCACCATTGGCGCGAGAGTACTGTCACTTTGCGCGAGTAAAGTGCTGACGACCCCAGATATCTTCAAATCAATGTTTCCATCTTTCCTCGGAAATACCAGAAGACCCAGGAACATTATCATGAACGCTACCCGTCTGTGCTCGTCCCACTTCTGACGAACTCCTTTGCTGCACAGTTTGTTGATTGGATTATCGAATCCTCCCTTGTGACCGTATCTATCATATATGAAGCATGGAGTACAAAATCCGGCTGCCAGATCCGGGTTGTGGACTGTTCTAGGTATCTTCAATGAATCTAGGAATTGGTGTACCGTGACGACTCTTGGGGCGACCAAGTATTTTTCCCTCAAGGGAAGCTCAGTATTCCCGATGTATCCGGCCATTTCTTCCAAAGTCGGGGTGAGTTCAAAATCAGAAAAATGGAAAACATTGTGCGCCGGGTCCCAATAGGTAACCAAAGCCCTTATGATATCTCCCCGAGGTTGGATTTCCAACAGACCCACAAGACCTTTCAGATATTTCTTAACCTCATTTTGTCCTTCAACACCTAGATCATTCCACCATAGCCGTAACTTGACAGGGATTTTGGTCATTATTGAAAAATGTTCATTTTGCATCGTGCTCATCCTGCACATTTATTAAGGTGATTTTAACAAAACGAACTGACTAAAAAAATTTTTTTTTTCATTTTTTTTTATAGAGGGGATCGAGTTTTAAACACGGCCTTTAAACATTTCGGGGGCGAAGATTTTTAAAGCTGTGTGGGTCTACTGGATAAAATGCTAAACAAACCCAAAAGTGGCTATTTATGCAAAGTCAGCCTTCCGGCGTCCCTTTCGGGAACATTCGGCTATTTATGACAAAACAACGTCACCCGATTTATTTACGACTCTTTAAAAATTTGACACATATTTATTTATTTATTTATTGATTTTGGCTATTTAGAAAAATGGGGTTGAACCCGACGAGGGTTGCCTACGTATCTCACATCCGGTGAGAATCAAACCGGCGTAGTTCGGGCATACCGTAAATAGAAGAATCGAATAAACCTAGAAATCAAGAATACGTTTTTATATATTATTTTTTTTTGAAAAGAGATAAAGACTAAAGAAAATATTTATTATTATTATTATTTTTTTTAGGGAATATTTGGACTATTAGTCTGAATTTACCAAAAAGGGTACTACGAAAGAAACAAGAAGACAAAATTTTTTATATATATATATTTTTTGATAACTTAAACTAAGAAGACAAAATTTTTTATTATTCTCTTTTTTAGAAAAATTCCGGTGAGGTTTTGACAATACTTGAACATTGGTTTTATTTTTCCAAAATAAGTAATTATCTCCCTACGCTGCTATTTTCCTTTTTTTTAGAAACCGGTCAGCATGCGGAACCGAAGCAAATAAATGCACAAAACAAATAGGATGCAGCAGGGTGGTCTTTTTCGTTTCAGGTTGCCTGTCCTAGACGGACCCAACCCCTGTGTTGAGTCCCCTAAGTCAAATGCAACATGATGCAAATAAGCGTTCCTACTAGGGATCCGGCATGAAATCGAGTTATTCTAGGTTCGTAACCTGGGTATTTGTTCTAGACTGTGCACCCGAGCGGACAACTCGAGTCGAGGAGGGGGCTACGTACCGGGGACCCGCGAGATCGTCCGACCTCTTTCTTATTTCAGGTATTGACATTAACAGAATAGGGAGTCTCGACCAGCGAGCTTCTCCTCGGAGGTGAGAAGAGAAGGGTTTCGGCACAGTTTATATACAGTTCAGATAATATCAAAGCGGTAAAAGACAACATTTAGCACGTTATGCAAAAACATGTAATAAAGATTAGATAATAAAGCCAAATATAACAATTATTCTAAGCTCGAATTCTTGAACCCTGAACCAGTGGTTCTGGGTTAGTCCCCAGCAGAGTCGCCAGAGCTGTCACACCTCCTTTTTGCGCGCCCGCCCCGAAGGGTTAAATGCGCGGGTGGAGTTTTTCCAATTTAAGTGACAATATTCGAAATGGAATTATTTATTTAATTCAGAGTCGCCACTTGGGAAAGGTTTGGTTTTTGGTGTCCCAAGTCACCGGTTTATCTTGAATCCCAAATCGAGGAAATTTCGACTTTTCCAAATGAAGTCTGCGAACCAGAAATTCTAAGTAAGGAATTCTGTTGACCCGAGGGAAGGTTAGGCACCCTCGAATCCCGTGGTTCTAGCACGGTCGCTTAAATTGTTATAATGGCTAAATATATGATTTAAATACATGTTGTGACTTATGTGCTTTTATTAAGTTTAAACCGCTTTTATTATTATCATTTTATTTTTATAGAATTGCAACGTCGTGAAAATGCATCTCGAACCACGTCACAATCAATGCACCCGTAGTTGTTAACACATTTCGACTCCGTTGAGATTTGAATTTGGGTCACATAAATGCGCACCCGAATTTAAGAATGTAATTTAATTAAGCCGCGCCTAAAGAGTCTAACGCGTTATTATTTTCTGAGAAGGCCATGAGATTCACTAAACGGCCTAGCCCGAATTCTAAATATTATGATTAGTTGTTGAAGGCCCCGCAATTTGCATTTTTTCTTTTATTTGGCGAGGCTCATCTCTATTTTTTAGAAAGGATACCCTAAAGTGGCTACATTTCTAATGCATTTGTCTCTAAAACTAGAAGAAAAGGTACATGCTAATTCAATTATATGCTTTTGCCTAATTTGGATTCTTGTCAATTTCTGATTATTTATTTACAGAGTGGAGAGATGTCATACCTTGTGAAACATGCTTTAATTGGACAACGAAGTTACATTCGAGATTGACCCAATGCTATACGTGCGTCCAAAACATTTCTTGAATTGAATTTAACTAGACTTATTTAGGCTGGATTAAGGGAACTAACCACTATGTCTTATTACTAATAGGGATTCGAACGCGCTTCTATATGCTGCCTAGCGGGTTCTGATAAAGGAAAACTAAAAATAACACCAAACATCATCGCGTAAAGAAACGGAAGTACTCTATTGCATGCATCTCATTTTAGTTAAACAGGAATCCGGTCGAGAATTCTATGTCAATTATCCATACATTCTACATATTATACTATTACATCTTGTACTGACAAACAACTATGAACTAAGATGCAAGAGGCTAAACTTGATTAAGTATTATCTAACTAATCTTTCATGACTGAATCACGCTAATCAATTTATACAACAGAAGTCAGTATATCACAAACATTACGAAACAGACATCTAAATCTTCTTCAAGAAATCCTCTCATTTCATGCTTTTGAACTGTTACAGTTAACACCAAAATTGGATCTGAAATGTGTACCTGGAGAACACTGAATACTGAAATGCAAAGAAGAAGTGAAGCAGAAAGGTCAGCAGCAGCAGGAAACCAAATAGCAGCAGCAATAGCAGGTAACCAAATAGAAGCAAAAACCCAGTGCAAGATGCAGCTGGAGCTAATGAAAAATGGTAGGCAGGTAGCAGCCAACAATGCAGTAGGAATAATACTCGAAGACAGACCAATCCAGGGGGAAACGAACAATGTGAATCAACCAATGAACTCAGCTGATACTTGAAAGAAAACAGAGTTGATTGAACAGGTTGAACAAGACTGAGAATCAGACAAACAAAACAGAAATAATTGCTGATTTTTCTGTTTATCCCTTTCCCTAAAAAATCCAATATCAGTCTGCAATTTTGAGCTTATACTTGAGTTATCAGAAAGAGACCTTTTCCAGTTTTTACTGTTTTCCCCAGAACTTCAGTTCTCAAATTTCAGTTTAGGCTCCCCTGTGTCTCTCTATGTATGTCTGTGTGTGTATACCCTTCAGTGTGTATTCCCCTCCCTCTTCTTCTTTCCAGCTTTCCTATATGCTCTGTGTGTATCTATTTGTATGTATTTCAGCTCTCTCTTTCAAAAAAATTCCTCACAGTCTGTCTATTTTTCTTTTTCCCCTCTAATTCCGTATATCTCTCTCCTCTCTGTATCCCTTCCTCCTTAGTCAGATGTCCCCCCCTTTTATATGCCTTCCTTACCCCTTTTAACAGCCTGTTTAGACTATCACCATACCCCTCCCATGTGCCTTCCATTTTCAGATTCCAATTAGTTATTTAAGTATTAACCCCCATCAACATTCCCTGGCAGACTTAACTTTTAAAAGGTTTAATACTTTTAAACTAAAGCAAGGTATGGGCAGTAGAATCTATCTGACAGCATATGCTGTCAAATTATTTAAAACTTAACAAAGACCTTTATGCAGGCCACAGGTTGTGCACAAAGCACATGAGGTGCACCAATGCACATGCTGTGCACGAGTGCACATGCCCTCCAATTCAGCATTTAAACCAAACATCCTTTTTACATTACTGATCCAAATCAACAGCTATAAGTAAACAAAACTGGTTCTCAGTTGATTCAACAAATGCTTAGCAGAAGTAAGTCGATTTGTTATTGTTTGGACAGTTGAAACTAATTGACGACACATGTCGACTCGACTATATTAGCATTAACATACACAATCGTAGCCAAAAATCAGACATTCAAAAGCATGGGACACATGACTCGACTTATACTGATTAAACAGAATTATACTTCGAAGAATCAGTTAGTCAGTACAAATTTGGAATACAACCAATACACATGCCTTATCAGAATAGGAGGGGGGGATTCAGACAAACACAGAGGTTCAAGTAAAGTGGACAAACAAAAGTTGATAAAATTAAAACAAATATGAACAGACTTTTAAAACAAATCACACGGACTAAAACAAATAAAGGAAAGAAAGCGGACTCACCTTAAAACTTGAAAAGTTAAAAATTTGAACTCGGATTTGGACAGACCTTTCTTAAGGCTGAACGGACTTTAGTCGAAGTGTTTCTCAGATGAGAAACACTTCGATTAAGGTCCATTAGACCTTAATCTCTTTGGCTCGGACGGACATGGGCCAGTGATGAAGAACTACAAAGTTCCAAAACTCAGATCCGGGATTCATGCTTCCCTGGTCAGATTCGGACCAAACCAAGTATGGTTTGGTCACGAGGGGGGTCTGGGGAGTGTCTGGTGTGAAACTGGGGTTAAACTGTGTAGATCGAGTTTTGACTCGAATCTTCGAATGAAGATTCGAGAAGGTGGGGAGGGATTCGAACTACATGGTTAACAGATCCATGTTCAGGATGGCAAGGGGGTTCTAGGGTGTTAAGGGGAAGGTCACCGGCGTCCATGCCGCCGGCTTTCATGGCGAAAGTATACAGGGGCGGCTAGGGTTTAGGGGCCTGGTCTGTGGAGACGAAGGCTGGGGTATTGGATAGGGGGGCAGGGTAAGGTTATGAACTTATATAGTTAGTGGGTGGATTGATCTCAACCGTTAGATCAATCTAGATCTACGGTCTGGATCTGATGGCTTAAGTGGAACGGTGTCGTTTCAAGGGTAAAGGGTTGGGGTCGGTCCGGGTGAGACGGGTCGGGTTTGTTGGTGGGTTATGGGGAATTGATCTCGGCCGTTGATTACTCTGAGATCAACGGCCCAGATCGACCTGGATCAATACGACGTCGTTTGGATACCCTGGGTATCAGCTGGTGTTGGACCGGGCAAGCCTGGCTTGGACGTTGTTTGTTTTGGGCCAATTTAATAAATTGGCCCAATCCGGAAGAAGAAAGGGCCCCTTTTTTTTCTTTTTATTATTTTACTTCTTTTTCTTATTTATTTTAAAGACTAAACAATCAACAAAAAAATCAAATTAAAATTAAATAACACTCAATACAATTATTTGCACACACACTAAAGATATTTCAAAACAGGTAAGATCAAACAAAACAAAATTACGGACAAGGATGCCTGTTTATGCCTTTCTATTTAAACCATGTTACGGTTCAGATTATGCATGACACGTACACATTTTTTTTAATTTTGTTTTAATAACGTAAATAAATAAAAATGGGCCAAAGTCACGAATAAATCAACAAAGTGCCGCACTGAAATCCACAACATTGTACAGCAGGACCAATTTTTATTCTTTTGGAGCGACTGTCGCGCAAAACAAAAATCACGTGCTCACATGTAGTATTAGGAGAGGGTATTAAGGTGGATCCCAAGAAGATTGAGGCAGTTCATAGTTGGCCACGTCCCACTTCGGTGACTGAGATCAGGAGTTTCCTAGGATTAGTGGGTTATTATCGCTGGTTTGTGCTGGGCTTTTCATCAATTGCAACACCTTTGACTAGATTGAACCAGAAGGGTGCTCCTTTCCGTTAGTCCAATGATTGTGAGGCGAGCTTCCAGAAGCTCAAGATAGTTTTGACTAATGCACCAGTCCTAGTGTTGCCTTCCGGTTTGGGGATGTATACTATGTATTGCGATGCTTCACGCGTTGGTTTGTGTTGTGTATTGAAGTAGGAGGGGCGAGTTATTGCATATGCTTCATGTCAGTTGAAGGTTCATGAGAAGAATTACCCTGTGCACGATCTATAGTTGGCCGCGATTGTTCATGCTCTTAAGATATGGAGACATTATCTGTATGAGGTGTCATGTGAGGCTTATACCGATCATTGCAGCTTGGAGCATTTGTTCAAGTAGAGGGATCTCAATTTGAGGCAGCATAGGTGGCTTGAGTTACTAAAGGACTATGACATCACCATTGTTTATCATCAAGGCAAGGCAAATGTGGTCGCGGATGCCTTAAGCAGGAAGGCAAAGAGTATGGGTAGCTTGGCATTCATATTAGCAGAAGAGAGACCACTAGCTTTGGACATTCAGTCCTTGGCTAATAGACTTGTGAGGTTGGACATTTCAGAGCCCAGCCGGGTCCTTGCGTGTGTTGTTGCTCAGTCTTCATTATTAGGACAGATCAATGCTCGACAGTTCAATGATCCGCATTTGGCAGTTCTTAGAGAGACGGTGCTACAGGGTAGTGCCAAGTAGGTTTCTATTGGCGAGGATGGTGTTCTGCGACTCTAGGGTTACCTATGTGTTCCTAATGTCTATGGCTTGAGGGAGAGGATTCTAGAGGAGGCACACAATTCATGGTATTCTATTCATCCAAGTGCTACGAAGATGTATCGTGACCTGAGGCAGCATCATTTGTGGCGGCGAATGAAGAAAGACATAGTGAAGTATGTAGCTAGATGCCTAAATTGCCAGCATGTCAAGTATGCGCATTAGAGGCCAGTTGGTTTACTTCAGCAGATGACTATACCTGAGTGGAAATGGGAGCGCATTACTATGAACTTCGTAGTTGGGTTGCCATGGACTTTGCGGAAGTTTGATGCGGTTTGGGTCATTGTTGACAGGTTGACCAAGTCAGCACACTTCATTCCAGTTGTGACTACCTATACTTCAGAGAGGTTGGCCCAAATTTATATCTGGGAGATAGTTCGGTTGCACGATGTGCCTGTTTCCATCATATTAGATAGAGGCCCTCAGTTCACTTTACATTTTTAGAGAGCTGTTCTGAGTAAGTTGGGGACCCGTGTGAAGCTCGGCACAACATTCCATCCTCAGACCGATGGACAGTTGGAGAGGACAGTTCAGATATTAGAGGACATGCTGAGAGCATGTGTGATTGACTTTGGAGGGAAGTGGGATCAGTTCTTGCCTTTGGTCTAGTTTGCTTACAACAACAGTTATCAATCCAACATCGAGATGGCTCCATTTGAGGCTTTATATGGTCGGCGATGTCGTTCTCCTATCGGGTGGTTTGAGCCTGGTGAGGCTAAATTGTACGGTATTAACTGGTGAAAGATGCATTGGAAAAGGTAAAGTTGATTCAGGAAAGACTTCACACAACACAGTCCAGATAGAAGAGTTACGCGGATCAGAAGGCGCGTGATGTATCATTCATGATCGGCGAGAATGTTCTCTTGAAAGTCTCGTCGATGAAGGGTATTATGAGATTTGGGAAGAAGGGAAAGTTGAACCCAAGGTTTATAGGCCCATTTGAGGTGTTTAGGCGAGTTGAGGAGGTTACTTAGGAGCTTGCTTTACCTCCTAGCCTATAAGGGGTTCATCTAGTTTTTCACGTGTCTATGCTTCAGAGGTATCACGCCTACTTGTCTCATGTGTTAGACTTTAGTACTATTCAGCTAGATGAGAGCTTGGGTTATGAGGAGTAGCCAATTGCCATTGTTGATAGACATGATCGCCAGTTGAGATCTAAGAGGATTTCTGCGGTAAAGGTTCAGTGGAGGGACCAACAAGTCAAGGAGGCAACCTGGGAGTCTGAGGAGGACATGCAGAGCAGATATCCACACTTGTTTGGCACTCCAAGTATGAATCTAAATCCATTCGAGGACGAACGTTTGTTTAAAAGGTGCAGAATGCAACGACCCGACCGGTCGTTTTGCTTTCTAGAACCCCATACCCCTAAATAAGAATTTCCATATTTTCTTTAACTGATTTATGACTTGCGGGGATGGTTGGTTCGGGATTTGGAAGAGTTTGGGTTGAAATCGGAACATTTGGTTCCTTAAGGTTGGCTTAAAAAGCCAAGTATGACTACGGTCAATATTTTGAGTAAACGACCTCGGAATCGGGATTTGACAGTTCCAATAGGTTCTTATGATGATTTCGGACTTAGGCGTATGTCCGGATTGAGTTTTGGATGACCCGGAAGCGTTTTGGCGCCTAATAGTGAAAGTTAGTTCTTGAAGAACTTTGAAGTTCTTTAAATTTGGTTTGGAGCGAGTTTTGGTGATATCGAGGTCCGAATTGAATTCTGAGACCTACAATAGTTCAGTAATGTCATTTAAGACTTGCACGCAAAATTTGGTGCCATTCCGAGTAGTCTAAGTATGATTCGGCAAATTTGGAAAACTTGAAGTTCAAAGTTTGATTCAATTTGGTTTGGGAGTATGATTCTTGGTTTCATTGTTGTTTTTCGCGTTTCAAGAATTCGAGCAAGTCCGTATTATGATTATAGACCTGTTAGTGCCTTTGGACGGGGTCCTGAATGGCTCGGGTGAGTTTCGGACCCCTCAGAGCTAAATGCATGATACCAGATCTGCCCAGTTCTGGTTTCCTTCTTCGTGAACGCGAAAGAACCATCACGTTCACGTAGAAGGAGTTGGGATGGGGGAGGAATGCTCTTCTCGTTCGCGATAGCTGCTCCGCATTCATGAAGGTCTGGGTCAGTGACCTTCGCGTTCACGTGAGGCCTCCCGCGTTCGCGTAGAGTAGACTAGCTG
Source organism: Nicotiana tabacum (assembly GCF_000715075.1). Classification (NCBI taxonomy): domain Eukaryota; kingdom Viridiplantae; phylum Streptophyta; class Magnoliopsida; order Solanales; family Solanaceae; genus Nicotiana; species Nicotiana tabacum. Next base: position 74,632,908 of record NC_134087.1, read on the forward strand.
GGCCTGACCAGCTTTGTTCTTCGCGTTCGTGAAGTCCCCATCGTGTTCGCGTAGGTCTAGCCATGCTAGCCTTCGCGTTTGCGTAGGTCTAGCCAAGCTAGCCTTCGCGTTCGCGTAGGTCTAGCCAAGCTAGCCTTCGCGTTCGCGTATCAATTGTTGTGTTCACAATGGAAGGCCTTCAAAGGGCCTGAGCCAATGGCCTTCGTGAACGTGAGGCCCCTGTCGCGTTCGCGATGAAGGGGGCAGCTGGGTAGTAAGTTTAAAAATCGGGACTTAGGCATATTTGGGGTCATTTATTACATCCTTGGGAGCTTTCGGAGCTTCCAAAGGGGAGATTTCAACCTAGCATTATGAGATAAGTTATTTCTACTTAATGTGAGTTTAATACTTGGTTTTTGTGTAGATTAACACATAAAGATTTGTGAAAATTATGGGATTAGAGTAAAACCTAGGGTTTTGATAAAAATAAGATTTAACCACGAAATTTATTATGGAATGAAGTAAAAATCATATATTCTTGATTCTTAGGGTATGAGTAACAACTTCCTTCAAAAATTTCCGGAATCCGGGCACGTGGGCCCGGAGGTGAATTTTGGGACCTTGCCTTTGGGGTTGGATAATCACTTTAATAGCTAGAATATGAACTCATAAGCCTATAATGATTGGTTTTTTACACTATTTGAATAGTTTCGGATTGTGCGGCTCCGGTTTGAGGGTTTGAGAGCATTCTTGAGTTGGAAGTAGGCTCGAAACGAGGTAAATCTCTTTTCTAACCTTGTAAGAGGGAAATCTTTCCCATAGGTGAAATTAATTAATATGTGATTAATTGTATGCACGAAGTGATGAGAGTCCGTATGTAGCTACTCTTTCTGTTATTGTCCGGGTAGTTCTAGGTTTACACTATGCTTTGTGGATACTACTATTTGATTATATGTGCTAATTGTAAGAAAGTGATTAAGTTGAAGAAAATCTAAAGATTTAACGGATTCAAGAGAATTATCTTCATTTTTGAAAAAGAATCAAAGAAGCGTTGTGTTTTAAATGATAAAAAAATTATGTTTGACCTCGTCGCATGGATGATTCGCGAGCGGGGTTATGTTTTTATCGCGTCGCATGTAAGATTCGCGAACGGGGTGAATAAATGCATCTATAGTTCGCGCCGTTCGACCCTCGGCAGTGCATATTTTACTTTTATGTTGGATTGGGTCGAACGTCCTCGGTGGTAATTGTATGTGATAATAGAATGGAAATTCTTTGTAGTTGTATGCTTCATTTCTTGATACGCTATGTAACGACCCGACCGGCCGTTTTGAGTTCTAGTACGTCGTTCAACAGTTTGAGGCCATGAGCAGCTTCACTTCGGGTATTATGAGTTGTACGCATGTTCGGAATTGAATTACGGGAAGTTCGGAGTTGATTTGGAAAGAGAATTTTTATTTCGGAAGCTTTAAGTTGAAAGAATTGACTAAGATTGGATTATTAACGACCCGACTAGTCGTTTTGAGCTCTAGCACGTTGTTCAACAGTTTGAGACTGTCACTACCCAAACTGATGGGCCATGACGGGTGTCCGAGTCCTACCTGTCAAACACCCCTAAGCATGCGTATAAGATATAAACTTGAATAACATCTGTTGAATTACGAGAATAATGTACATGAAGGAAGCCTGCCCAAAAAGGCATACATACGTATACGTACAACATACGTAGGGCGAGCCGACAAGGCTGCTATAGACAACTATATATTTCAAAACTGGAAGCCGACAAGGCCATATTCTATCCAACTAGACATACTACCTATAGACCTCTAATAGAAACATAACTGTACAAAAACGGGACTGAGCCACGTCATACCCATATGTACAAAGACGGAACTAAGCCACGTCATACCCATATATATATACAAACATATCGTACCAAAATCAAAAGCAGCTCCGGATCAAGTAGAGCACGCCAACTCTCGCTGATCAGGGATCCTAAGAAGGGGGCCCGTCAGCTTGCCTACCTGCACCTGCGGGCATGAAACGTAGGCCCCGTGAAATAGGGCGTTAGTACGAAAAAATGTACTGAGTATGTAAGACATGAAAATTAGTACGTAAAAGACATAGATGAAATATGGAATAAAGAAACACATCTTTAAATTTAAATAACTTTGTAAATTCTGAAACGTTTATAATGTCATGCACATACGTATAAATATCGTGCCATGCATAGGTATGGGTGTACATAATATCATCAAGCCACTGAGGGCATCCCATCATATCGTCTCGGCCACTGTGGGCAACATCATCAACATATACCAGCTGATCAGGTGGTGGTGCGTATATAACGCTGTAACCTTTTCCCATATCCCATATACATATATTTACATATATACGTGTATATAACGCCATCTGGTCATGGGTCAATGCACATGTATAAATGAGTGAAATGGATGAAAAATATGTAATAATCTCAATATTCCTTCCGGATAAACTTTTTCAGCTGTGTATTATTCTGAGACTCATGAACGAAAGATAATAATAATTCTCATGGGGAATCAAGAATATAGACACCCCTACTATTTCTATGAATAGAGTAATTTATGAAAACTGTGCGTTTGCTCGTTCCTTCTGTATAATTTGGACCATGCCAAAAGAAAGTAAGAGATGACCTTAACATACCTGTTCCTTGAATTATTTGCACGAAATGAAGCTTCTGCTTGAACGAAAGAATGAAGCTTCTGCTTCTTTGAATTTGAACGAAATTTTTGCTTGGATTTGAAATGAAATTGTTTCTGCTTCTAACGTCTTTTTGTAGTATGAAAATTAACTTCTGATTTCAAAATGTTTCTTGCTTGTCTAGATTTTGGGACGTTAGTCCCTTTTGTCCAAATCAAGAAACTTAACTTCTGGTCTTTCACGTTTCTTTTGAATTAGGATTCATATGTTAAGAATGAATGATCCAAGTTCTTATCCTAACTAGGTAAGACTTGTAATCAAGTCTTACTTGGTTACATTATTAATGAAATCCTATATAGCCATATGGTATAATGACTATGAGTCATGTTTAGACATTGTGGCTTTATGCCATGTGGGGGCATAATTTATAATTTTTTATCCACTTATTAGTTAATTGGGTAATGTTATGTTACCCGGTAATTAATCAATTACCTGCATAATTTAAAAATTGACTCAAATTACCTAAAAATGCTACTCATTTTTAATATACTTTATACATCATACTATCGTGGTCATATGATACCTTGCATGGTACTAGTCTATAATTATCGGGTATTATCGCTCGACCCGTATTTTATCCCAAATTGGTCACTTTCAAAGAAACTCATTTTCTTTAATTTGCGTACCCTTTTATCCTTCATGGCACTTATTTCCCGCTTGTTATAATTAGCGTAACTACACTAACCTCAAGATAACCTCATCCCCGAGACTACGTCGATTAACTGAAGACGAAGTTTTTAACATACGAAAACGCGAGATGTAACAGAGGCCCTGAGTAGCTTCACTTCAGGTATTATGACTTGTACGCATGGTCAGAATTGAATTCCGGGAAGTTCGGAGTTGATTTGGAAAGAGAATTCTCATTTCGGAAGCTTTAAGTTGAAAGAATTGACAAAGATTGGATTTTTGAGTAAATGACCTCGAAATCGGGATTCGAAGGTCCCAGCAGGTTCGTATGATGATTTCGGACTTGGGTGTATATTCGGACCGGGTTTTGGAAGACCCGGGAATGTTTCGGCACCTATTGTGGAAGTTAGCATTTTTGGAAGAATTTCATAATTTTGGGTTGTAGTGCATTTCAGTGTTATCGATATTCGTTTGGGATTCCGAGTTTGGGAATAGCTCAGTATGATGATTCTGGTGTTGGGAGCACGATCGAAAGTGAATTTAAAGGTCTGTGGGTCATTTTGCAGTCATTTGGCTAAAGTTGGAAACTTGAAGGTTTTTGAGAAGTTTGACCGGAAGTGGACTTTTTGATATCGGGGTCGGATTCCGATTCCGGAAGTTGAAGTAGGTCCGTAATGTCAAATGTGACTTGTATGCAAGATTTGAGGTCAATCGGACGAGATTTGATAGGTTTCGGCATCGAATAAAGAAACTTGAAGTTCTAAAGTTCATCAAGTTTGAATTGGGGGTGTGATTCGTGATTTAAGCATTATTTGATGTGGTTTGAGGCCTCGAGCAGGTCCGCATTATGTTATAGAACTGGTTGGTGTGATTGGACGGGGTCCCAGGTGCCTCGGGTGGATTTCGGGTGGTTAACGGATTGAATTGAAGTTGGGAGGAAGAGCTGAAACCTGCTGTCATCTGGTGTTACTGCACCTGCGAGGTCTTGGCCGTAGAAGCGGCCAAAAGGGCGCATATGCGGTTGAGAAGGGAGAAGGCTGGGACCGCAGATGCGGTCATGTTGCAGCAGAAGCGGGACTGCACCTACGGAAGGAGAAGCGTAGAAGTGGAAGGAGAGGGCCTGGGGAAGGACCACAGATGCGGTAGTGGGGCCGCACCTGCGAAACTGCAGAAACGGTCAAGTGACCGCAGGTGCGGAAAAGCTGGAGGTAGTGAGTTGTTTTAAAGTCGGGGGTCTGGCCCATTCTCTTCCATTTTACTCTTGTTTGGGCGATTTTTGGAGAGCTTCAAGAGAGGGATTTCATCAACAAACATGAGGTAAGTTAATTCCACAACTTGTGAGTTAAATACATGATATTATTACGAATTTGAACATGCAAATTGGTAGAAATTTGGGGTTTTGGAGGAAAGACCTAGAAGTTGTATTTTTGGATTTTGACCACGATTTTAGGCATAAAATGAAGAGCAAATTATATATTTGACCTCGGGAGGTTGTGGGTAAACTTTATCTTCGAAAAATTTCGAAATCCGGGCACGTGGGCCCGAGGGCAATTTTTATTGGTTTGCCGTTATTTGGTTAGTTTTGGAGCATTGGGGCATCGATTTGAGTCGTCACAAGGGCTTGAAGCCGGTTTGGAACTTCAGAGCGAGGTAAGTCTTCTTTCTAACCTTGTAAGAGGGAATTGCCCCCATAGGTGAAATAATTGGTTATGTGCTCCTATTTGTGGGGACTACGTATGTACGAGGTAACGAGAGTCCATGCGTAGCTACTATTATGCTTAAGTCCGGGTAGTCTAGGGCCCAAAAACATGCTTTACTTGTAATATTTGCAACCTTGTTGTCAACTTAAAAATGCTTAAAACATATCGAACGTATAAATAAATTTCTAAAAGGCTAGACATCATTTCTTGACTTTTAAAAGAGAAGCTTGCCTTTTTCCGGAATAATTGCTCCTTGATAAATTCTTGATTTGACTGTTTGAATGTGTTTATATATTGTGGAACGGGCCGAACGCCCCGATAGATTAAATAGATGTATCTATGGTTCGCGACATTTGACCCTCTGGCAGTGCACAATTTAAATATTTGTTGGATCGGGCCGTACGACCTCGACATGATTTGCGCATGCTTTTAATGCTTGCTTGAGATTTACAAATTGATATTGCCTCCCTGGCCTGAGATAAATTGATAAATAATGGATTATGAATTTGGAGACTTCTAAATATAAAAAGGAATGTTTACTTGTTTCTTGACTTACTTGAGTTTACTGTCGTTTTTAATAAATCCATGATTATTCGCATTATTAATATATTATTATTGGACCACTAGTAAGTGTCGAAGTCGACCTCTCGTCTCTACTTCTTTGAGGTTAGACAGGATACTTATTGGGTACACGTTGTTTTTGTACTCATACTATACTTGCTGTGTATTTCTGTTGCACATGCACATGTATGTCTAGTGGCCTAGTTGGGCGCAACGACATAGTTGATACGGAGACTTGGATGAGCTATACCTCTCGAGACGACCCGCAACCAGTAGAGTCTCCTTCAGAGTATTGTACTGTATTTTTTTCTGTCCAATTTGTATTCCGGATAGTTGTATTACATTATTTCCTAGAAACTGCTCATGCACTTGTAACACCGAGTTCTGGGATGATTATGGGGTATTTTGTATTTACTTCTAAATATTTTTTTATTTACTTTGTAAAATTATCTTTTACTAGTAGATTTGAAGGAAAATTATAGTTTTCAAAATTATTAAAAGAAGAATTAAATTAAGTATTTATGGTTGGCTTGCCTGATAGCGGTGTCCGGCGCCATTACGACCCTTAGTAGATTTTGGGTCATGATAGGATTTTGAGTAAACAACCTTAGAATTGGGATTCGAAGGCTCCAAAAGGTTCGTATGATGATTTCGGACTTGGCCGTATGTCCATATTGGGTTTTGGCAGACCAGGGAATGTTTCAGCACCTTGTGGAAGTTATCATTTTTTGAAGAATTTCATAAGTTTGGGTTGAAGTGCATTTCAGTATTATCAATGCCTGTTTGAGATTCCGAGTCTGGGAATAGCTTCGTATGGTGATTATGGTGTTGGGAGCGCGATCGGAAGTGAATTCGGAGGTCCGTGGGCCATGTTGGAGTCATTTGGCTAATGATAGAACTTTGAAGGTTTTTGAGGAGTTTGATCGGAAGTGGACCTTTTGATATCGGGGTTGGAATCCAATTATGGAAGTTGAACTAGGTCTATAATGTCAAATATGACTTGTGTGCAAAATTTGAGGTCAATCGGACGTGATTTGATAGGTTTCGGCATCGAATGAAGAAGTTTGAATTTCTAAAGTTCATCAAGTTTGAATTGAGGTGTGATTCGTGATTTTAGCATTGTTTGATGTGATTTTAAATCTCGAGCAGGTCCGTGTGATGTTATGGGACTGGTTTGTGTGATTGGATGGGGTCCCGGGGCCTCGGGTGTTTTTCGGGGTGGTTTCGGATCGAATTTGGATAAAAAGCTGATGCTGATTGCTGGTGTCTGGTTTCCTTCTTCACGAACGCGAAGGAAGTCCCGCGTTTGCGAAGAGGAAAGTGGGAGGCTACTGTATTTGACCTTCGCGAACGCGAAGTGAAGGTCGCGAATGCGAAGGGGTGGTCCAAGTTGACTATGTGAATGCAAATGGGCGATCGCGAACGTGTAAAAGGAAAGAGCGAGTTGGGCCTGAGGTCGTTGGTCTACGCGAACGCGAGGCCTGGAACGCGAACGCGTAGGCTCTGGGTAGCTGACCTTCGCAAATGCGAGCGTCCGGTCGCGAACGCAATGAAGAAATTTGGTGCTGAAGCATGTTGTGCTTCGAGAACGCAAGGGCATTTCCGCGTTCGTGAAGAAGGGCAGTGCTGGGCAGTGAGTTGTTTTAAGACGAGATTTGGCCCATTTCTTTCATTTTCTCTTGGCTTAGGCGATTCTTGGAGGGTTTTAAGAGGGGTTTTTCATCATCCATGGCAAGGTAAGTTATCCCCACTTATTATGAGTTAAATACATTGATTATGCATAGATTTTAACATGAAAATTAGTAGAAATTTGAGGTTTTGAGGAAGACCTAGAAATTTGATATTCTTGGATTTTGACCACGATATTTGGGCGTAAAATTGAGGGCAAATTATATATTTGAGTTCGTGAGATTATGAGTAAACCTTATCTTCAAAAAATTTCGGAATCCGGGCACGTGGGCCCGAGGGCAATTTTGTCAACTTTTCTATCGGGTTAGAATTGTCATAAATTGGATTATAATGAATAACTGAACATATATTAATGGGTTTACATAATTATTGGCTAGTTTTGGAGCGCTGTGCATCGATTTGAGTCTTCGGAAGGGCGTGGGATGCCGGTTATGGAACTTAGGAGCGAGGCAAGTCTCCTTTCTAACCATGTAAGGGAGAATTAACCCCATAGGTGGACTAAATTATTATGTGCTTCTATTTGTGGGGGCTACGTACGCACGAGGTGACGAGAGTCCGTACATAGCTACTAATTATGCCTATGTCCGAGTAGTTTTAAGCGCACATCATGCCTTGTTGATATTATTGTTGATTTATATTCATTGTTTGCCTTGAAAAGGAGCGAGATTGAGAATGCTTATTAAATGTTTTTGAAAGGAGTCAAAATTGTTCTAAAGATGGGGAGCTTAAAAGTTTTCATACAAATCTCATATTTTGAAAAGAATGGAAGAATGCTTTAATAACTTGAGAAAATCTATATTTTTACCGCGTCGCATGTATGATTCGCGAGCGGGGGTAATTCTTTAAACTATATTTTTACCGTGTCGCATGTATGATTCGCGAGCGGGGGTAATTCTCTAAACTATATTTTTCCGCGTCGCATGAATGATTCGCGAGCGGGGTAATACTTTATATTTATGTTTGACCGCGTCGTATGGATGATTCGCGAGCAGGATAATAGATGCATCTATGGTTCGCGCCGTTCGACCCTCGGCAGTGCACAATTTACATTTATGTTGGATTGGGCCGAACGTCCTCGGTGGTATATATGTATTATAATAGTACGGGAAGTCCTTTTATTTAACTGGAGTAAATTTACTATTTGGTAAATAATAGTCTAAAAGAAGGAAGTGATTTAAGCTCTTTAATATGGTGAAGACTCGCTCAATTACTTCTTGTTCTAAGTGTTATTGTTGTATATCACTTAGTTAGAATTTTTTATATTACCATATTGTTGGCCCTTAGTAAGTGTCGAAGTCGACCCCTCTTCACTACTTCTTCGAGGTTAGGTGGGATGCTTACTGTGTACGCGTTATTTTCGTACTCATACTACGCTTGCTGTGCATTTTTGTTGCACAGGTACATGTATGTCTAGTGGCTTAGTCGTGCGCGGTGGCATGGTTGATGCGGAGATTTAGGTGAGCTGCACCTCTCAAGACGACCCGCATCCAGCAGAGTCTCCTTCAGAGCATTGTATTGTATTTCCCTTTCTGTCCAATTTATATTCCGGACAGTTATTGTGTTACATTGCTTCCTAGAAATTGCTCATGCACTTGTGACACCGGGTTCTGGGATGTCAATGGGATTATTCAGTGTTAAAAATTTGTTAAAGACATCATTATTTATTCGGTGGAATTCTTTATTAATTGTTCAATGCTTAAAAAGGAATGACTTTGAAATATTAAAACGATAAATTACTAGATATTTGGTGTTGGCTTGCCTGACAGTGGGTCCAGCGCCATCACGACTCTTCGTGGATTTTGGGTCGTGACACGCTACTTGTTTTAAATAAAGAAAGTGTCTTGCCTTCTTAAATATGATGGAGGAAATTCCTCGGTTATTGTTCTGATTTAAGCTTGACTGTTATTTATACACTTTATGCTTTAAGAACTGGTACTTCACATTATTATATTGTTGGCCCTAGTAAGTGTCAAGTCGATCCCTCGTCACTACTTCTTCGAGGTTAGACGTGATACTTACTAGGTACATATTTTTATGTACTCACGCTATACTTCTGCACTTGATTGTGCAGGCTTTGAGGTAGGTGCATCTGGCCATCAGTCCGGCGCGTAGAGTGGACTTCTTAGCTTGAGACTTCCGATGAGCTGCCCTCTTGAGCCGTTCTGCAGCAGCTGGAGTCTTTCTATGTTTTTACTTTTCCTGTCTATTTCCTTTCTGGACAGTAGGATAGTATGATTTTGTATATTCTACTAGATGACCCACATACTTATGACACCAGGTCTTGGCACACACATTGGTAGACTTATGATTTTGGATTACTATCATAATTTAAGTTCGTAATTATTACTTTTCCTCTAATTATGCTTACGTTTCTAACTCTTAATTCCTTTATCAATAAGGAAAAGTTTTCACGTGCTAATTAATTATTTGGCGCCATCACCGCCTAATATGGAATTTGGGTCATGACAAACTAATATTATGAATTTGAATTAACAAAAAAATACTTTTTTTTTGAATATGGAGAATAAATAATTAAGTATGTGAATTGCTTAATTAGAGTTTATATTTGACAAAATAGTCATTTTATTATCTCTCTAATATTTAGCACTGTGAAACCAATTAAAAGTTTTCTTATTAAAGTTTTTCTTACTTGAATTACTAGATAGGCAATCAATCATAATATTGAGGATATCAAAATCTTTTAAAAATTATATTATATAAATCAAATAATTTTGAAAAGAGAGGTTTTGCTCTTTTCGGCTCTTCTCCTCCATGTTTTTTTAAGTACACATTAGGAACATGCATATCATATTTTTATAAAGCATTTCAAAGTTCCATCCAATGCACACTTTTTTTCTTTCAAATTAAATAATTAAGCTATTATTTATACATTAGCTTATATAATTATTTTCTTGAAAAACATACTTATGTCATTAAAGTGTAGTCTATTTTTAAATTATAATATCTTTAATGTAAATATTTTTTTATATTTAGAGCTTTAAAATCAATTAAAATTTTATTTATTGATTTTTCTGTATAATATTTGACAACTACAGTCAATAATTATTTCAACCTTCAAATGTCATACACAATATAAATAAAAATTATTCTTAATGAGTAAAATTTACCCAATATTGTAAAATATCATACATTTAATAATTACTTTTCTATTAACATTTGCAAACTCGAAGAAATAAGACTGAAATAGTAGAAGTTAAAATTTATTTTAAATGAATTATCATTAATTATTTTTATTTCTTTTCGAAAATATTCCAACAAATGGTAGCTTCCTATATTATTAAGTTATTTGTTGTAAGTTATTTACTCGACATTAGTCATTTTTAAAGTTTATATTAATTATTATTTATTAATTTTTTTTGTAGGAGTTATAAGCCAACCTCTTCATCCCCAAAGCTAAGATTAAAAGATTCAAATTTTTAACTTGTATTATTAAACAAATTGTCGTGATAAAAAAGATTTTTTTACTTGTTTGTTTCTGTATTTGATAATAATTTTTATAAGATATTCTTATAAAATTCCGAGGACTTCTATTGGGCAGAATTTTATCATTTATTTAGCTAGCTAAATGATACGACATTAATACTATTAGAAAGCTATATATTTTGATTTTTTTTTATAATTCAAATATATTGTTCAATACTTATCTGATTTTTTAAAAACTATTTACTCATTGACATGGAAAACACGCACAAAGCGCGTACCTCAAGACTAGACAAAACATATTTTACACTAGACAAAATAGTAATTTAATTATTTTCCCTAATATTTAGGAGTAGTCATTAGATTTTTTTTCCTAATATATTTAAAACATCTTTCCATTACTTTTAGGTTATACGAGTCTTTTTTTTTCCTCTCATGATTTAAATCTGCTAAATTCTAATAATTTGCTGGAACTATAATACTTATTTTAGTCCTAAGCAACAATCTTCTGTATCCCTTAAGTTTGTTTATTAATATACATATGGAGACAAAATACACGTGCATCGCGTGTACCTAAAGACTAATTTTTTAATGACATATTCTCATCAATCCCGCGAGACTAGTTATTTTATAGTATGTGCTTGAATCTTTGAAAAATATGACAGAGCCAAAATATTTTTTCTCTACTTGGAATAAAGAACAATCGCTGTTTCTTTTATGATAGCTAGACATTTATATGACCTGTTTGCATCATTACTTACTTCAATATATCAAATGCTGAATATCAGTCTACAGCTCACTTTAATAGCACCAACATGCGACAAAAGCATAATCATTTTTAGGATCATAGTTATCTTGATGAAGAGTACATTAAGAATTTTTTTAGTTGGACTAATAATAATTAACTCATTATGTAAATAAATTTTAATAAATAAAGCTGACGCTTTTTATTTTAAAAAAAATGTCAAATAGCGGGGAAAAGAAAAATGTGTCAAATAAATATAAAATATCTTATATTCCATCTTAAGTCTGTATAATACTAGTAACTATTAACCTCACAACAACTTAAAAAATACCCCATGAAACAAATAGAAAAAATTCTTATTGTATTACATTTTTCTAAATTAAAAAATAAGTTTAGAAATTTGGAAAGTCAACCAATCCTCCAAAGCTGCAAACAAGCATAATACCTTTCCAACTCCATAATTGTCAAGCCATTAACCATCTAACTATACATATATCTTCTAGCTCTATCTTTTTACCTCGTATCATCAAAAGACCTAGTGATTAAGTAGGAATTCGAAACTATAATGGATTATTTTCAAAAAATCTTGGCATCTCATCATAAGATAATATAATTTATTCAAATGTTTAACTTATGATTCAAAAAATATAATATTTCTCAGTATAACTTTATCAAGATCTCTGAACTCTTATTTAGGTCGGCAAGCACGAAAAAGGAGAGTTCTTTTTTTTTTTTTTTTTGGAAAAACTAAAAAAAAAACTTCTTAATATCTTATCTGAGTTACATTACTTAAGTTTGTTAGAAGAATAAACTTCAATTCCAATAGTGCACTTTTCAATAGAGGTGGGCATAAAATTCGAAAAATCGAATTCCGAACCGGACCGAATTAATTCGGTATTTCGGTTTCGGTTTTTGCGGTATTTCAGTCTAATTCGGTATAACATTTTCGGTATTTCAATATTACGGTACGGTCCTCGGTATTAGGATCTTGAAATTTCGGTATACCGAAATACCGAATTACCGAATTTTTAAAGACTTTATTTTTTTTAAGTTGGACCTATAGTTAGCTACTGCACTGCCCAACGCCCCAGCCCAACAATTTCTAATCTAATTCCCAGCCCACTGCCCACTCCAGCACCCCAGCCCAAGTCCACTCTCTATTCTTTGTCTTTCATTCAATTAGGGTTTAAAGATTAGGACATTAGGCAGTTACAACTCACAACATAGAACTCACTCCTCACTTCTCAGAAAGGATTTAGGGATTGGCTGCTGCTTTAGAAATTCCAGGCAAACAAAGACCAAAATTCAAAGAGATCGACTGCTTTTTCAAGAGATCGGCTGTTGTGACTTCAAGAGATCGGCTGTTGTGACTTCATATGCTTTCATATTTCTCCTACATTTTGTTTATGTTTCATATGCTTTCATATCTTTCTCCTTAATCACTTTATCAGTAAAATCATTTTGATCTAAATGTTCTCCTTGTCCTATTGGATTTCTTGTGTTCTTACATTTTGAGTTAATTGAAGAGAGGACTAAGTTCAGCTCATATTTCTTTTGGAGCAACATGCTTATGTTGTTTTTGCGGTATATATCTTCTGACGTTTCCAATAGTTCTTGCTTGATGGGCTGCTACTGTCGCATGTTTATTGAAGAATAGATTAAGGCATTAGGCCACACGAATGTGAGTTGGCTCCAAATGCGAGCATTTAACGAAATGGCTGTTCAATTTCATGTGTATTTGCTTCTTTCTATTTACTTCTTTCTGAGTATATGCTGTTACTGTCATGTTAGGAGTAGAAAAAAAGATGTTTCTTTCCAATGATGATAACAGAAACCGTAGATATTGTATATTATGTATTACGAAATGGCTGTTCAATTTTATTGTATTTCTTGGCTGAATAGTTAGACAACAGTCAGCAGGGCATTCAAACATAGGAGAATTGTCACTCGTTAGTGTTGCTTATTTAGCGAATATTAAACCGAAACAGTACCGAACCAAAATAATAAATACCGAACCGTACTGAAATATTTTGGTACGGTATTTGATATACATAATTGATAAACCGAATACCGAACCAAAATTCTTAAATACCGAACCGAAATACCGAATGCCCACCCCTACTTTTCAAACTAACAAATATTCTTTACGTGGTATTTATTTGCTAAAATTTTGTATATTTCTCAAGATCTGTATGATAGATTGTTCACTTCAATAATGACCATATCAAGATGATATTATTAGTTGATAAACTTGATATCATAGGAATTCCGTCTCCGTTTTTAATTCTTTGTAACCTCTTATATTTGATTCCATGTTTGACCTTCACAGTTTTGTAATGAGATTTGATGTAGGTTTCGTCTTACATGAATATCCCAAAATACTCTTTCCGTGGAGACTCTTGAGAGATAAGTTGCCTATTAATGACAATATTACCAGAATAGAGATTACTATCACCTCTAGGGTTGTTGCAGAACACAAGGTACTCATTAATCACTTATTTTATAGTGGTAATTTTGCTCATAAATTATGGAGGATAACTTATGGTCCTTTTAGTGTTCAATTCAGGAATGTTCCTTATAGACAAGTCTTAATTAACTGGTGGAGATACAAATCTCACAATCTAGTTGATAACATTATTAACAAGTGTCTCACTGCTATCATCACTTAGGAGGTGTGGATGTCTAGATGTGGTGTCAAGTGCGGTACTAAGAGATCAATATTAAAAGATCAATTTCATTGATAGCTTCTAATCTGTCCCAGTTAATTGCCTAGCCAGGATGAGATTTCTAAACCCTTATCATGCACCATTATAAAAAAAAAATTACTACATGGCTAAAACTCATCCCCCTTTTGTTAAATTACATCCGATGAAAGTTACAAAATGGTAATTGTAATGACCCGATCGGTCGTTTTGAGCTCTAGCGCGTCATTCAGTGGTTTGAGCCATTAGCATCTTCACATCAGGTATTATGACTTGTACGCGTGGTCAGAATCAAATTTCGGGAAGTTCGGATTTGAATTGGAAAGAAAATTCTCATTTCGAAAGCTTTAAGTTGGAAGAATTGACTAAGATTGGGTTTTGGAGTAGACGACATCGGAATCAGAATTTGAAGGTTCCAACAGGTTCATATGATGATTTTGGACTTGGGCGTATGTCCGGATCGGGGTTTGGATGATCCGGGAGTGTTTCGGCACCTATTGTGGAAGTTAGCATTTTTTGGAAGAATTTCATAAATTTGGGTTGAAGTACATTTCAGTGTTATCGATGTCCTTTTGGGATTCCGAGCTAGGGAATAACTCCATATGCTGATTCTAGTATTGGGGGCACGTCCAGAAGTGGATTCGGAGGTCCGTAGGACATTTTAGAATCATTTGGCTAAAGTTAGAAATTTGAAGGTTTTTGAGAAGTTTGACCGAAAGTGGATTTTTTGATATCAGGGTCGAATTCCGATTTCGAAAGTTGGAGTAGGTCCGTAATGTCGAATATGACTTGTGTGCAAAATTTGAGGTTGATTGGACGAGATTTGATAGGTTTCGGCATCGAATGTTGAAGTTGAAGTTCTAAAGTTCATAAAGCTCGAATTGGGGTGTGATTCGTGATCTTAGCGTTGTTTGATGTGATTTGAGGTACCGAGCAGGTTCGTATTATGTTGTGGGACTGTGTGTGATTGGATGGGGTCCCGGGGGCCTCGGGTGTATTTCGGGGTGGTTTTGGATCATTTCGGGTTGTTTCGGAACTGCTGTTGTTGGTATCTGGTGTTCTTCTTCGCGAACGCGAATGAAGTCCCGCATTCGCGAAGAGGAAATAGAGGGGTTGTCAAGATTGGCCTTCAGGAACGTGGAAGGCGAGGCGCGAATGCGGTGAAGGACTTGAGGAACCTACGCGAATGCGAGTGGGTAGTCGCGAACGTGTGGAAGGAAATGAGGACGGGGCCTAAGGCCATTTGGCCTACGTGAACGCATAGAAGGTAACACGAACGTGAAGGGTCTGAGCAGCTGGCCTTTGCGAATGCAATCAGCGGGTTGCGAACGCGAAGAAGGAATTCTTGTGGCAGAAGCAGGTTGTGCTTCACGAATGCGGGGGTATTGCCGCGTTCGCGAAGAGGAATTTATGGGCGTGAGGTCGTAGAGCTTCGCGAACGTGAGGGATGTGCTGCGTTCGCGAAAAAGGGCAGTGATGGGCAGTGAGTTGTGTTAAAGACGAGATTTCACCCATTTTTATTCATTTTCTCTTGGTTTGGGCGATTCTTGGAGGGTTTTAAGAGGGCGTTTTCTTCATCAATGGCAAGGTAAGCTATCCCCACCTATTATGAGTTAAATATGTTGATTATGTATAGATTTTAATATGAAAATTAGTGGGAATGTGGGGTTTGAAGAAAAACCTATATAAATTGGTATCTTTGGATTTTGACCACGAATTTTGGTATGGAATTGGACATAAATTATATATTTGAGTTCGTGAGGTAATTGGTAAACTTTATCTTCGCAAAATTTCAGAATTCGGGCACGTGGGCCCGAGGGTGATTTTTATCGACTTTTTGATTGGGGTTAGAAATTGTTATAAATTGAATTGTTATGAGTATGCGAGCATATATTAATGGGTTTGCATAATTATTGGCTAGTTTTGGAGCGTTGAGCATCGGTTTGAATCGTCGTAAGGGCTTGGAAACCGGTTATGGAATTTCGGAGCAAGGTAAGTCTCTTTTCTAACCTTGTAAGAGGGAATTATCCGTCACAACCCAAATTCCATTATAGGTCGTGATGGCGCCCAACACCGTTGTTAGGCAAGTCAACCCTAATGAACTAGTGAGTTCTCATTTATTTTACCAAACAATTCCAACATTTACTTAATCTTAATTTTAAAATCGTCGATTTACATTTCAGTCATATCATATAACACTTACATTTCAAACATTTAAGCAGTGTAAATCACGGAAAATTCCAAATATAGAACATGCGCACATAATGCCGAGGTTGTACGGCTCGGTCCAACATAATATTGAACTGTGCACTGTCAGAAGGTCGAATGACGCGAACCATAGATGTATCTATTTACTACCGAGGTGATCGGTCCGATCCACAAATAACAATTTAATATCAAGTAAGCACACATTGCCCATTTATAGTCAAATAATTCATACAAGTTCTCAAGTAAGTGAGTATAGCCGTCTATATTTATTTACCAAATTTATAGCATGAACTAAGTGATCTTAGTAGCAAGCAAGGACGTAAGCATTGGCAAGTATAGCATGATACGGGTCCTAAACTACCCGGACAATTAGCATAATAGTAGCCACATACGGACTCTCGTCACCACGTACGTACGTAACCCCCATAGATAGTCACATACATTTATTTAATTCACCTATAGGGTTAATTCCCATTTACAAGGTTAGAAATGAGACTTACTTCGTCACAAAGCTTACTTGAAATTTCAAGAATGCGCTCAAACCCTCAAATCGGAGCCGAACAATCCAAAACTATTCAAATGGGGGCAAGAATTAGTCAATATATGCTCAAGAGTTCATATTCTAACTATTAAACTAATTTTTCAACCCTAAATGCAAGGTTCCTAAAATTCATCCTTTTCCAACCCTAAATGCAAGGTTCCTAAAATTCATCCTCGGGCCCACGTGCCCGGATTCCAGAAATTTTTGAAGAAAGTTGTTACCCATAACCTAAGGATCAAGAATATATGATTTCTACTACATTCCATAACAAAATCTAATTTTTGTCAAAACCCTAGGTTTTACTCTAAACCTATAATTTCCACTAATTTACATGTTATAATCAACTCATAAACTATGTATTGAACTCACATTAAGTGGAAATAACTTACCTCCCAAAGCTAGGTTGAAATCTCCCCTTATGAAGCTCCCAAATCGCCCAAGAATGGAGTAAAAATGTGTCAAAAATGACAAACTTCTATTATTTAATGAAGGCCACTACCTTCAGCAGTTTCCGCATCTGCGGTCCTGGCCGCACCTTTGCCAACCGCATCTGCGGAAAATGGGCCGCTTCTGCGGTCCTGGGCTGGGCCTGCTGGTCCACTTCTACGGTTAGGGGTCCGCTTCTGCGGTTTCTGGGCTGGCCACCCATGGCCACATCTGCGATGGCTTAGCCGCTTCTGCGGTCTCGCACCTGCGTCTGGCCAACCGCAGGTGCTGTTATGACAGAAGCCTGGAGCTTCAGCTCCTCCTCACATTTTCAACTAAGCTTGAGCCTCGTCCGATTGACGTTCGGGGCCACCGGGTCCCTGCTCAAACATACCAACAAGTTTGGAATGATAAAACGGACTCTCTCGAACTCTCAGAACACCGAAAACAACATTAAAACTAGGAATCAAACCCTAAAACCAATTGATTCAAACTTATGAATTTCAAGTTCTTCAATTTACTTCCAACACACTTATACTACCCGAATTGACACCAAATTTTGCATGCAAGTCTTAAATGACATTATAGAACTATTCCCGGTCTCGAAATCCCATTTGGACCTCGATATAACAAAAACCCGCTCCAAATTAAATTTAAAGAACTTCAAAATCCTTAAGGAATCAACTTTCACTATTAGGTGCCAAAATGCTTTCGAGTTATCCAAAACACGATCCGGACATACGCCCAAGTCCGAAATCATCATATGAACCTGTTGGAACCTTCAAATCTTGATTCCGAGGTCGTTTACTCAAAATATTGACCGAAGTAAAACTTGGCCTTTTAAGCCACCCTCAAGGAACCAAGTATTCTGATTTTAACTCAAACTCTTCCAAATCCCGAACCAACCATCCCGCAAGTCATAAATCAGTAAAAGAAAATATGGGAAGTCTTATTTAGGGGAACAGGGTTCTAGAAAGCAAAATGACCAGTCGAGTCGTTACATTCTCCACCTCTTAAACAAATGTTTGTCCTCGAATGGGTTTAGATTCATACCTAAAGTGCTAAAGTAAGTGTGGATATCTGCTCCGCATGTCCTCCTCGGACTCCCAGGTCGCCTCCTCGACTGGTTGGCCCCTCCACTGAACCTTTACCGCGAAAATCCTCTTCGATCTCAGCTGGCGATCCTGTTTATCAACAATAGCAATTGGCTCCTCCTCATACCCCAAGCTCTCATCTAGTTGAATAGTGCCGAAGTCCAACACATGCGATAGGTCGGCATGATACCTCTGAAGCATAGACACGTGAAAACCGGGATGAGCTCCCGATAAGCTGGGGGTAAAGCAAGCTCATAGGCAACCTCTCCAACTTGCTTCAACACCTCAAATGGGCCTATATACCTGGGGCTCAATTTGCCCTTCTCTCCGAATCTCATAATACCCTTCATCGGCGAGACTTTCAAGAGAACCTTCTTGCCGACCATGAATGATCCCGTGCCTTCTGATCCGCACAACTCTTCTATCTAGACTGAGTTGTGCGAAGTCTTTCCTGAATCAACTTTACCTTTTCCAAGGTATCTTTCACCAAATCTGTACCATACAACTTAGCCTCACCAGGCTCAACCACCCTATAGGAAATCGACATCGCCGACCATATAAAGCCTCAAATGAAACCATCTCGATGATGGACTGGTAACTGTTGTTGTAAGAAAACTCGGCCAAAGGCAAGAACTGATCCCACTGCTCTCCAAAGTCAATCACACATGCTCTAAGCATGTCCTCTAGAATTTGAATTGTCCGCTCCGATTACCTGTCGGTCTGCGAGTGAAATGTTGTGCTAAGCTCTACACGGGTCCCCAACTCACTATGTACGGCTCTCTAGAAATGGGAAGTGAACCGAGGGCCTCTATCTGATATGATGGAAACAGGCACACCGTGCAACCGAATAATCTCCCGAATGTAGATCTGAGCCAACCTCTCTGAAGTATAAGTAGTCACTACCAGAATGAAAGGTGCCGACTTGGTCAACCTGTCAACAATGCTCCAAACTGCATCAAACTTCTGCAAGGTCCGCGACAACCTGACTATGAAGTCCATAGTGATGCGCTCTTATTTCCACTCAAGTATAAGCATCTGCTGAAGTAGGCCACCTGGCCTTTGGTGCTCATACTTAACCTGTTGGCAATTCAAGCACCTAGCCACATATTCAACTATGTATTTCTTCATCCGCCACCACCAATAATACTGCCTCAGGTCACGATATATCTTTGTAGCACCTGGATGAATAGAACACCGTAAACTGTGTGCCTTCTCTAAAATCCTCCTCCTCAAGCCATCAACATTAGGAACACATAGTTGTAGAACACCATCCTCGCCAATAGAAACCTCCTTGGCACTACCCTGTAGCACCGTCTATCTAAGAACTGCCAAATGCGGATCATCGAACTGCCGAGCCTTGATCTGTCCCAATAATGAAGACTGAGCAACAACACACGCAAGGACTTGGCTGGGCTCTGAAATATCCAACCTCACAAGTCTGTTAGCCAAGGACTGAATGTCCAAAACTAGTGGCCTCTCCTCTACTGAAATGAATGCCAAGCTACCCATACTCTCTGCTTTCCTACTTAAGCCATCCGTGACCACATTTGCCTTGCCCGGATGATAAAAAATGGTGATTCATAATCCTTCAATAACTCAAGCCATATACGCTGCCTCAAATTGAGATCCCTATCCTTGAACAAATGCTGTAAGCTGTGATGATCAGTATAAACCTCACATGACACCCCATACAGATAATGCCTCCATATCTTAAGAGCATGAACGATCACTGCTAACTCTAGATCATGCACGGGGTAATTCTTCTCATGAATCTTCAGCTGACACGAAACATATGCAATAACTCGCCCCTCCTGCATCAATACACAACACAAGCCTACACGTGAAACGTCACAATACACCGTATACATCCCCGATCTAGAAGGCAATACTAGAACCGGTGCTGTAGTCAAAGCTGTCTTGAGCTTCTAAAAGCTCGCCTCACAATCATCGGACCAATAGAAAGGAACACCCTTCTGGATCAATCTAGTCAAAGGTGATGCAATGGGTAAAAAGCTCTGCACAAATCATCTGTAATAACCTGCTAACCCCAGGAAACTCCTAATCTCAGTCACTGAAGTAGGACGTGGTCAACTAACTCTAAATTGCCTCAATCTTCTTAAGATCCACTTTAATACCCTCTCCTGATACAGCATGCCCCAAGAATGCTACTGACCCAAGCCAAAACTCACACTTGGAGAATTTAGCATATAGCTTCTGCTCTCGCAATGTCTGGAGCATTACTCTCAAATGCTGCTTGTGCTCCCCAGGCTACGTGAGTATATCAAGACGTCATCAATGAAGAAAATAACAAAGGAATAAATATAAGGCCTGCACACCTTGTTCATCAAGTCCATAAATGCCGTTGGGGCATTAGTCAAGCCGAAAGACAGCACCAGAAACTCATAATGGCCATATCTAGTACAAAAAGCGGTCTTTGAGACATCTGAGTCCCGAATCTTCAGTTGATGATACCTTGATCTCAAGTCGATCTTAGAGAACACACTAGCACCCTGCAACTGGTCGAACAAATCATCAATGCACGGTATTAGGTACTTGTTCTTGATGGTAGCCTTGTTCAATTGGCGATAATCAATGCACATTCGCATAATCCCATCCTTCTTCTTCACAAACAACACTGGTGCACCCCAAGGTGACACACTTGGTCTCACAAACCCTTTTGCTAACAACTCCTCAAGCTGCTGTTGCTCCTTCAACTCTTTCGGAGCCATACAGTATGGTGGGATAGATATAGGCTGGGTACCTGGAGTCAAATCAATACAGAAATCAATATCATGATCCAATGGCATGCTAGGAAGGTCAGAAGGGAACACGTCGGCGAACTCCCGGACGACTAAAACTGAATCAATTGTCGGAGACTCTATGGTGGTGTCCCGAACATAAGTTAGATAAGCGAAACAACCCTTCTCGACCATATGTTGAGCCTTCAGAAAAGAAATAACCTGACTAGATGTACCAACTGAGGAACCCTTCCGCTCCAATCTCGGTAACTTTAGCATCGCTAAGTTAACAGTCTTGACATGGCAATCTAGGACGACGTGATATGGGGATAATCGGTCCATGCCCAGGATGACCTCAAAGTCGATTATATCAAGCAACATGAGATCCGCTCTAGTCTCAAAACCACAGAATGTGACCACACATGACCGATAGATCCAATCCATAACCCCAGAATCACCTACAAGAGTAGACACATGAACAGGAGTACCTAAGGACTCATAGGGAATATCTAGGAAATGTAAACAAAGATGATACATATGAATAGGTAGACCCTGAATCAAATATTACTGAAACATCCTTACCGCAGATGGAAATAATACCTGTGATAATGCCATCTGAGGCCAATATATCTGGTCTGGCTAGAAAAGCATAGAATCTGGCTGGAGCGCCGGCTGGCCGGCCTCCACCTGATGAATAGTAGCTGGCTGACCTCTCCCTGTTTGGCCTCCACCTCTAGGACGGTCCCTACTAGTCTGCCCTTCGCCTCTAGGCGGCTGGACAGCTGGTGCTGTAATCATGGGCTGCTGACCCTACTGTACTACCTTTCCCCAAAGTCTGGGGCAGTATCTCCTCATATGACCAAGATCTCCGCACTCGAAACAACCTTACAGTGCGGTGACCTACTACCCTGATGTATGACCCTGATGGCTTGTAGACCTACTAGAAGAAGCTTGAATAGCTGGTGGGTGGTATGAACTCTCCGGTATAGCACTAAAGTAGGAGTTGGAAAAACCCTGGGGACCTGAATACCCACTGGAAGAACCCTGGATGGCTGGCGAGCGGTAAGAACTCTCTGGTATGATGCTGAAATAGGGGCACGCTGGAGCACCTCGAGGAGGTGGTGGTGCTGAATATGGGGGCCTACTAGGCTGACCCCTCCGAAACTGACCTCTGCCCCTAGCCGGGGCACCTCTAAACTCTCCAAAGAATTGAGTCCTCTTATCCTGCTATAACTGCTCTCTACCTCTTAGACAATAGCCCTCAATCCTCCGAGCAATCTCAACTACCAGCTGATAAAGAGTTCCCATCTCAACCTATCGGTCCATGTTGACCCTAATACCAGAATGCAACCCTGCAACTCCGCACTCTCTCTGCATCAGTAGGAAGAATAATCAGTGCATGGCGTGACAACTCAGAAAACCTCACCTCATAGTCAGTCACTGACATCTGACCCTGCTCAAACTACTCAGACTGATACCGCAACTCTTCCCTCTCAGAGGGTGGAATATACCTGTCCAGGAAAAGTTGTGTGAACTGACCCCAAGTAATGGGAGGAGAAGCCGCTATCCTGCCAAGAACATAAGACTGCCACAATCTACGGGCCTTGTCCTCCAGCTGGAAGGTAGTGAAGTCAACCTCATGAGACTTCAATATCTTCATGTTGTGCAGTCTGTCCCTGCACCTATCAAAGAAATCCTGGGCATCCTCATGACGCTCACTTCCGAATATAGGAGGGTGTGGCCTAGTCCATCTATCCAATAATTTTTGTGGATGACTGTCCGTAGCTGGTCTAGGCTCGGGTACCACTGCGGCAACTGGCTGGGCCTCATCCGCGAGCCCAGAGTCTGATATAATGCAGCTGCATGACCAGGAGCCTGAGCAGTAGGGGTTTGTGCTCCCCCTCCCGCCTGAAATGTGGCTGGGTCTGCTGGAAATAAACTAGCCTAAGTCATAGAATCCATGAATCGCAGCATACAGCTCATGACCTCCTGAAAACATTATGAAGTCTGCCGGGGTAGGCTCTACCACGGGCACCTCGCTTTGCTCCTCGATAATAGGATCCCCTATAGTATCGACCGGTGGTGCAACTAGGGAAGCTCTGGGATGCCCTCGTCCCCTACCTCGGGCCGGTGCCCTCCCCTCGCCTCTACCTCGGCCTCTAGCAACGAGGGGAGCAGCTCCTCCTGGGTATGGAACGTCTGCCGTACACGTCCTCACCATCTTTGAGAGAATAGAATAAAGAAATTTAGTATACCATCAACTGCACGATAGAAGATGAATAAAGAGTAGTTTCTTAATACCCCATAGCCTCTCGAAGATAGGTACATACGTCTCCGTACTGATCCGCAAGACTCTATTAGGTTTGCCCATGACTTGTGAGACCTACATGAACCTAGTGCTTTGATACCATGTTGTCATGACCCAAATTTATTATAGGTCGTGATGGCGCCCAACACCGTTGTTAGGCAAGCCAACCCTAATCAACTAGTGAGTTCTCATTTACTTTTACCAAAACAATCCCAATATTTTTAAATCTTACACTTTTAAATAGTCGATAATTAACAAGTTTATAATAATAGAAATACATCCCAAAATAATAGTCTACAATGTATGTGTCAGGAACTAGTGTCACAAGTACTAGGGCAACTAGTAGAATGTACAAAAATACAACTATCCTACTGCCTGAAATAGAATACACAGTAAATAACAAAAGAAGAAACTTCGACATGCTGCTAAACGGCTCAGGAGGGGCAGCTCATCGTGAGATCTCGATCAAGTATCAGGAACGTGCGCCGGACGGGTAGCTAGATGCATCTGCCTCAGATCCTGTACAGTTAAGTACAGAAGCGTAGTATGAGTACATAAACAATATGTACCCAGTAAGTATCCAGTCTAACCTCGAAGAAGTAGTGATGAGGGGTCGACTTGACACTTACTAGGTCAATAATAATATAATTTAAGTGTTACGCTAAGCATAGATAGCATGAATAATAATGACAGTTTAAGATCACGGAGAAGTAAGATATTCTTTCATAAATAACATGTCAAGTTTCAGTCATATCATGTAACACTTACATTTCAAGCATTTAAGTAGTGTAAATCACGGAAAATTCCAAATATAGAACATGTGCACATAATGCCAAGGTCGTACGGCTCGGTTCAACATAATATTAAACTGTGCACTGCTAGAGGGCCGAATGACGCGAACTATAGATGCATCTATTTAATACTGAGGTGATCAGCCCGATCCACAAATAGCAATTTAATATCAAGTAACCACACATTGCCTATTTATAGTCAAATAATTCATACAAGTTCTCAAGTAAGTGAGTATAGCCGTCTATATTTATTTACCAAGTTTCTAGCATGACCTAAGTGATCTTAGTAGCAAGCAAGGACACAAGCATTTGCAAGTATAGCATGATACGGGCCCTAAACTACCCGGACAATTAGCATAATAGTAGCTACGTACGGACTCGCGTCACCATGTACGTACGTAGCCCCCACAGATAGTCACATACATTTATTTAATTCACCTATGGGGTTAATTCCCTCTTATAAGGTTAGAAAGGAGACTTACCTCGTACCAAAACTTACTTGAAATTTCAAGAATGTGCTTAAACCCTCAAATCTGAGCCGGACGATCCAAAACTATTCAAATGGGGTAAGAACTAGTCAATATATGCTCAAAGTTCATATTCTAACTATTAAACTAATTTTCCAACCCTAAATGCAAGGTTCCTAAAATTCATCCTCGGGCCCACGTGCCCGGATTCCAGAAATTTTTGAAGGTTACCCATAACCTAAGGATCAAGAATATATGATTTCTACTACATTTCATAACAAATTTCGTGGTCAAATCTAATTTTTGTCAAAACCCTAGGTTTTACTTTAAACCCATAATTTTCACTAATTTACATGTTATAATCTACCCATAAACTATGTATTAAACTAACATTAAATGGAAATAACTTACCTCCCAAAGCTAGATTGAAATCTCCCCTTTTGAAGCTTCCAAATCGCCCAAAAATGGAGTAAAAATGTCACTGCCTTCAGCAGTTTCCGTATTTGCGGTCCTAGGTCGCACCCGCGCCAACCGCATCTACAGAAAATGAGCTGCTTCTACGGTCCTGGGTTGGGCTTCTGGGTCGCTTCTACGGAAGGCCAATCGCTCATGTGGTTCTGCTTCTGCGATTAGGGGGCCGATTCTGCAGTTCCTGGGCTGGCCACCCATGGCCATATCTGCGATGGCTTAGCCGCTTCTGCGTTCTTGCACCTGCAGCTGGCCAACCTCAAGTGCGGTTATGACAAAATCCTAGAGCTTCAGCTCCGTCTCACATTTTCAACTAAGCTCGAGCCTCGTCCGATTGATGCTCGTGGCCCCCGAGGCCCTGTCCGAACATACTGACAAGTTTAAAATGATAAAACGGACTCTCTCGAACCCTTGAAACATCGGAAACAACATTAAAACTAGGAATCACACCCTAAAACCAATTGATTCAAACTTATGAACTTCAAGTTCTTCAATTTACTTCCAATGTGACGAAACACACTTATACTACTTGGATTGACACCAAATTTTACGTGCAAGTCTTAAATGAAATTATGAAACTATTCCCAGTCTCGAAATCCCGTTCAGACCTCGATATCACAAAAACCCTCTTCAAACCAAAATTCAAGAACTTCAAAATCCTTAAAGAATCAACTTTCACTATTAGGCGCCAAAACGCTCTCGGGTTATCTAAAACCCGATCCGGACATACGCCCAAGTCTGAAATTATTATACGAACCATTTGGAACTTTCAAATCCTGATTCCGAGGTCGTTTACTCAAAATGTTGACCTAAGTCAAACTTGGACTTTTATGCCACCCTCAAGTAACCAAGTGTTCCGATTTCAACTCAAAATCTTCCAAATCTCGAACCAACCATCCCCGCAAGTTATAAATCAATAAAAGCAAGTACGAGAAGTCTTATTTAGGGGAACAGGGTTCTAGAAAGCAAAACGACTAGTCGAGTTGTTACATTATCCCCATAGGTGAAATAACTAAATATGTGATTCTATTTGTGGGGGGCTACGTACGCACGAGGTGACGAGGGTCCGTGCGTAGATAATATTATGCTTAAGTCGGAGTAGTCTAGGACCCGAAAACATGCTATACTTGAAATATTTATAACCTCATCGACAATTTAAATTGCTTAAATCATATCGAATTGATAAACGAATTTCTAAAAAATTAAACATCATTTTCTTGACCGTTAAAGACAAGTTGCCATTTCTTTGGGTAATTATTTCCCTGATGGATTCTTGATTGACTGTTTGATATGTTTATTTATATTTGACTGCATTGCATGCATGATTCGAGAGCGGGGTAATAGATGCATCTATGGTTCGCTCCATTCGACCCTCTGGTAGTGTATAGTTTAAATATTATGTTGGATCGGGCCGTACGACCTCGACATGATTTGCGCATGCTTGTATTGTTTGCCTTGAAATTTATAAATAACGATATTGCCTCCCTGTCATGAGATAAATTGATAAACAATGAAATATGGAATTGGAAATCTCTTATTACCAAACGGATTGTTTACTTGCTTCATGATTCTCTTGAGTTTTATATTGTTTTTAATAAACCCATGACTGATTATATTATTGGACCACTAGTAAGTGTCAAAGTTGACCTCTCATTGCTACTTCTTCGAGGTTAGACTCGATACTTACTGGGTACGCGTTATTTTCGTACTCATACTACACTTGCTGTGCATTTTTGTTGCACATGTACATGTATGTCTAGTGGCCTAGTTGGGCGCAACGACATGGTTGATACAGAGACTTAGGTAAGCTGCATCTCTCGAGACGACCCGCAGCCCGCAGAGTTCCCTTCAGAGTATTATATTTTCTTTTCTGTCCAAATTTATATTTCGGACAGATGCTGTATTTTATGTATAATTCTTAGTTGATGCTCATGCACTTGTGACACCAGGTTCTGGGATGACTATGAAATTTTTCTGTATTTAAATTTGTTAAAGACATCGTTATTTACTTAGTGAAGTGTAACGACCCGGCCGGTCGTTTTAAGAATTAACGCTCCGATCCCTTATTAACTGCTTTCCCCATATTTGTTTTATCTATTTTGATTTGCCGGGATGTTTGGTTTTGAGCTTGGAGTGTTTTGGGACACTTAGTCCCTAAATGAGAGTTTAAGTTTTAGAAATATGGACCGTAGTCGGAGTAGTGTGAAGACGGCCTCGGAATGGAATTCCGCTAGTTCCGTTAGCTCCGTTGAGTGGTTTCAGGCTTAGGGGCATGTTCGTATTGTATTTTGGAGGTTTGTAGCTTATTTAGGCTTGAAATGCCGAAAGTTGAATTTTTGAAGTTTCTGGTTCGATAGTGAGATTTTGATATCGGGGTCGGAATAGAATTCCGGAAGTTGGAGTAGCTCCGTAGAGTTAAACGTGACTTGTGTGCAAAATTTCAGGTTATTCGGACGAGGGTTGATAGACTTTTTGATCAAAAGCGTAATTTGTGAGTTTTTGGAGTTCTTAGGCTTGAATCCGATGCTAATTGGTTGATTTGATGTTGTTTGAGGTGTTTTGAAGTTTTTTATATGTTGGAACAGTGGTATTAGACTTTTTCGTATTTTTGTTTGAGGTCCCGGGTCCCTCGAGATGATTTTGGAGGGTTGTCGGAAGAATTAGGAGTGGCTTGAAGCAGCTAATCTTCTGTCATAACCGCACCTGAAGTTGGGTTCCGCAGGTGCAGAGCCACATAAGCGGCGCTAGCATCGTAGAAGCATAAAGGGGGAGAGCCAGCAGGGACTGCAGAAGCGGGCGCTTCACCGCAGAAGCGGCACCGCATCAGCGTAAGGGTAATCGCAGGTGCGGATGTTGGGTTTTAGTGAATTGTCGCAGATGTGACTTTAGTTTCGCAAAAGCGGGACCGCTGGGGAAGCGGATTTGCTGGGCAGAGATAAGAATTTCGAGGGTTTGAAATCAAAAGTTAGAAAATTGATTTGGAGCTCGGGAGAGGGCGATTTTGGGAGGATTTTGAAGAGGAAATCAGTGGGTAACGATTCCTAATCCCTTTCTAGCTGTATTCCTATAATCTAATCTTAGTTTTGTCATTTATTTTCGGAATTGGGATGAAAATTTGGTGGAAAATTGGAGAAAGTTCTTAGACCTAAATTTCGAGCTTTAATTGGGGATTTGACGTTAGATTTGGACAATTTTGGTATGGCTAGACTCGTGAGAGTATGAGAATTCTGAAATTATAAATTTTACCCGATTTCAAGATGTGGGACCGAGGAGCATTTTGGTCATTTTACCTAATTTTGCGTATTAGCTTAGAATTTATTCATAGAATCAGTTACTTGAAGTGTTATTTACATTATGCAATTGATTTGAATAGATTTGGGCCATTTGGAGTCGAGTATTCGTGGTAAGAACGTGATTTCGTGTTGATTTTGAGCCGGTTCGAGGTAAGTGGCTTGCGTAACCTTTTGTGGGGGAAAACTCCCCTTAGGATTTTGGTATTATTGATATTTGAAATGCCTTGTACGTGAGGTGACGAGTGCGTACTTGTGGTAATTGTTGAAAAATCCAGATTTCCTTAAGAAGCTATAATTGCTAGCTTAGGGAAGCATGTCTAATTGACTTAATTGCCTAACTTGTTCAAACTGCCTTATTTGGATTATGTGCAGCATGCTAGACTAGAGATACCTATTTTACCTTGGTATGGAATTGAATTAAACTGTGTATTCTTCGTGTTGTTGCTGTGTGTTTACTTTGGGACTACGGGACGGTATCTCAGGAGATCCCCCTGCATGTTTACTTTCGTACTACAGATAGATATTTCGGGAGATCCCCCTGCACTTTTTATTGGAACTACAGGATTGCACCTGGTAGATTCCCCCCTGTACTGAGTATTTACTTTTGGGATTTCGGATCGGTATTTCGGGAGATCCCCACACATTATGAGTTGGACTATGGGACGGTATCTTGGGAGATCCACTGGATGTTTATATTTGCGACTACAACACGGTATCCTGGGAGATCCCCGGTTGTTATCTTTGTGTTGAGCTGTATTTCTTTCCGTAATTATTTCGTCTCTGTTATATTTGTTGTTGTTCTTTCCATCCTGTGTTACTTCCTACTATTGCACTTAGTATACTGTCTTATTCTACACTGTTATACCTTGTATTTCATTTAACCTCAGTAGGGCCCTGACCTTCTTCGTCACTACCTGACCGAGGTTAGGCTTGGTACTTACTAAGTACTGTTGTGGTGTATTCATGCCTTTTATACGCATGTTTTTCATGTGCAGATCCAGGTACTTCCACTCAGTCTTATCACACTTGAGGCGAGGCGCTTTGTTGAGACTTCAAGGTATATCTGCCGCGTCCGCAGACCAAGGAGTCCCTTTCTATTTCCTGTACTAGTATAGCCCTTATGTATTTTCCTTTTGATAGACATTTTTGGAGTTAGAGCTTTTCATGTATCTCTTAGCTTGTGATTCATGGGGTTCCGGATTTTGGGATTGTTAGGTTGAGATTCTTGTATTGTTATATGTCAGGCGGCATCTTACTCACTATTTCATTTTTGTTATTTCGGTTTTACATTATTTTCTTTCTGCAAATTATTTCTTTTCCGCATTTGTTAGGCTTACCTAGTCGTAGATACTAGGTGCCATCACGATAGTTAACGGAGGGCGAACTGGGGTCATGACACATTGGTATCAGAGCTCTAAGTTCATAGGAGTCATGAATCACAAGCCGATTTATTAGAATCTTGCGGATCGGTACAGAGACGTATGTACTTATCTGCGAGAGACTATATAACTGTTAGGAAAATTCCACTTCATTTGATTTCCTTGTCGTGCGAGATTTTGACATCATAATTCTAAACTTTTGTCTTCTATTCTCTCACAGATGGTGAGGACACATGCTACTAGAGATGACCAGGCACCCGCACCCCCTACTGGAGCCGTCAGAGGTCGGAGTCGGGGTAGAGGCCGAGGGAGCGCACGTGGTGCAGCCAGAGCAGCCGCGCAAGCTGCCACCGAGGTACCACCAGCAGTTCCAGCTGGAGTCCATGCACCTGATACACCTACTGCTACTACTACTCCAGCTCTCCAGGAGACTCTTGCGCAGTTCATGAGCATGTACACCACTCTGGCTCAGGCAGGGTTGCTTCCCCTTGCTGCAGCTACATCTCAAGCCGGGGGACGAGCACAGACTCCTGCTGCCCACACTCCCGAGGAGTGAGTGCATATTTATCAGGTCCTAGAGATTATTCCTATACCGCCTGCAGTCCTGGATCGGCCTGAGCACAGGGCAGTGGCTTCATAGGATATGCAACGGAGGCTTGAAAGGTTCAAGAAGTATGATCCTCCTGTATTCAGTGGGTTAGCATCAGATGATTCCTTGAGATTTCTGGAGGAGTGTCACCATATCCTACACACTATGGGTATATCAGGATCTAGTGGGGTTTCTTTCACTGCCTTTCAACTTTGAGGAGCCGCCTATGAGTGGTGGCGTACCTATGAGTTAGATAGTTCGGATGAGGCAGCTTCATTGACTTGGACTTAGTTTTTAGATAGGTTCTTGAGAGAGTTTGTTCCTCAGAGCCTCAGGGATGCATGGCACGCAGAGTTTGAGCATTTGCTCCAGGGTACTATGACTGTCTCGCAGTATGCTGTCCGTTACACTAACTTGGCTAGGCATGCACCAGCCTTGGTTGCTACTATTCGCGAGAGGGTTTGCTGGTTTATTGAGGGGCTTATTCCCAGCATCAGGTCTGGCATGGCTCATGAGTTGGAGATGGACATTTCTTATCTGCAGGTGGAGAGCATTGCTAGGAGGATAGAGGGTATGCATGCTAGCGACAAAGAGGAGAGGGAGGCCAAGAGGTCTCGAGAGTCGGGCCATTATTCTGGTGCCCGTGCTCCAGCTGTAGTTCATCATGGTAGGGGTTATATGAGGCCCCGTTCATTCAGCTCTTCCAGTAGCCAGCTATATCCCAACTCTTCCTAAGTCTCAGGAGCCTTATTATGCACCTCCGGTATCTAGCGTGCCTCCTGCACGGGGTGCTTTCAGTGATTAGTCCAGCAGACCTGGCCTGAGCTAGTCACAGCTACCACGTCCTCCCAGATCTTGTTTTGAGTATGGTAACACACGCCATATGGTGAGGGATTGCCCCAGAATTAGAAGGGGTGCGCCTCCACAGACTTCTCAGCCACAACGTGCCCTGCAGAGTTCTCAGGCTATGATTACAACATCAGTTGCTACCCCACCTGCTCAGCCAGCTAGAGGTGGAGGTTGGGGAGGTAGAGGTCACCCTAGAGGGGGAGGTTAGGCCAGATATTATGCCCTTCCTACCCATACCGAGGTTGTTGCCTCTGATTGTATCATCACAGGTATTGTCTTGATTTGTCATAGAGATGCACCGATTTTATTCGATCCAGGCTCCACTTATTCTTATGTGTCTTCTTATTTTGCCTCGCATTTGGGTGTATCTCGGGATTCTTTGAGTTCCCCTATTTATGTTTATACTCTTGTAGGAGATTCTCTTGTTATGGACCGCGTTTATCTATCGTGTGTGGTTGCTCTTAGTGGTTTTGAGACCAGAGCTGATTTATTATTGCTCAACATGATAAATTTTGGTGTTATCTTGGGCATGGACTGGTTGTCGCCCCATTATGCTATTCTTGATTGTCACGCCAAAACCGTGACGCTGGCTATGCCAGGTATTCCGCGAGTTGAGTGAAGGGGTACTTTAGATCACACTTCCAGTAGAGTTATTTCATTTCTTCAAGCTCAGCGTATGGTTGAGAAAGGGTATGATGCGTATCTAGCTTATGTGAGAGATGTCAGTATTGATACCACTACAGTTGATTCAGTCCCAATAGCACAAGATTTTCCTGATGTGTTTCCAGCTGATCTTCCGGGCATGCCGCCCGTTAGAGATATTGATTTTGGCATTGATCTATTGCCGGGCACTCAGCCCTTTTCTATTCCTCCTTTTCATATGTCTCCTCCTGAGTTGAAGGATCAGTTACAAGAATTGCTTGATAAAGGTTTCATCCGGCCTAGTGTATCACCTTGGGGTGCCCCTGTCTTGTTTGTGAAGAAAAAGGATGGTTCTATGCATATGTGCATTGATTATCACCAGTTGAAGAAAGTTACAGTGAAGAACCGATATCCTTTGCCTCGTATTGATGATTTGTTTGACCAGCTTCAGGGTGCATGAGTGTTTTCTAAGATTGACTTGTATTTAGGTTACCACCGGTTGAAGATTCGAGAGCCAGATATCCCAAAGACTGCTTTCAGGACTCGGTATGGTCATTACGAGTTCCTTGTTATGTCATTTGGACTGACCAATGCCCCAACAACCTTTATGGATTTGATGCACAGTGTGTTCCGGCCATATCTTGACTTGTTCAACTTTGTCTTTATTAATGATATTCTGGTATACTCCCGGAGTCGGGAAGATCATGAGCAGCACCTGAGGATAGTGCTTCAGACTTTGAAGGAGAAGAAATTATATGCAAAGTTCTCAAAATGCGAGTTTTGGTTGGATTCCGTGGCCTTCTTGGGTCACGTGGTATTGGGTGGATCCGAAGAAAGTGGAAGCAGTGCAGAGTTGGCCCAGACCATCCTCAGCTATAGAGATCCGCAGTTTCTTGGCTTGGCGGGTTATTACCGTCGATTTGTTGAGGGGTTTTCATCTATTGCAGAACCTATGACCAGGCTCACCCAGAAAGGTGTTCCGTTCCAGTGGACAGAAGAGTGTGCTTCCAGAAGCTCAAGACAACTTTGACTACAGCCCCAGTTTTGATATTGCCCACAGGTTCAGGGTCTTATACTGTCTATTATGATGCCTCGAGGATTGGCCTTGGAGCAGTATTGATGCAGGACGGTAGGGTGATTGCCTACACATCCCGATAGTTGAAGGGTACATGAGAAGAATGATCCTATCCATGATCTCGAGTTAGCTGCTATTGTTCACGCCTTGAAGATCTGGCGTCATTATTTGTATGGTGTTCCTTGTGAGATTTATACTGATCATCGGAGCTTGCAGCACATGTTCAAGCAAAAGGATCTTAATTTGCGCCAGAGGAGGTGGTTAGAGTTGTTGAAGGACTATGATATCACTATCTTGTATCACCCAAGCAAGGCCAATGTGGTGGCCGATGCTTTGAGTCGCCGGGCGGAGAGTTTGGGAGTTTGGCTTATTTACCAGCAGTGGAGAGGCCCATGGCGATGGATGTTCCAGTAGGGTTCTAGCTTGCGTGGTTTCTCGGTCTTCCTTATTTGATCGTATCAGGTAGCGTCAGTATGATGACCCTCATTTGCTTCTCCTCAAGGACAAGGTTTTGTACAGTGATGCCAAAGATGTGACTATTGGTGATGACGGGGTATTGAGGATGCAGGGTCGGATCTGTGTACCCAATGTTGATAGGCTTCGGGAGTTGATTCTAGAGGAAGCCTATAGTTTGCGGTATTCCATTTATCCAGGTGCTGCGAAGATGTATCAGGATTTGATACAACACTATTGGTGGAGGCGGATGAAGAAAGATATAGTTGGATTTATAGCTCGGTGCCTCAATTGTCAGCAGGTGAAGTATGGGCACCAGAGACCGGGTGGGTTGCTCCAGTAGATAGAGATTCCTGAGTGGAAGTGGGAGAGGATCACCATGGACTTCGTAGTTGCCCTCCCACGAACTTTGAAGAAGTTCGATGCCATTTGGGTGATTGTGGATCGGTTGACCAAGTCCACGCACTTCATTCCTATGTGTACTACTTATTCTTGGGAGCGGTTTGCGGAGATTTATATCCCGGAGATTGTCCGTCTGCATGATATTCTAGTTTCCATCATTTCAGACAGAGGTACTCAGTTTACATCACGGTTCTGGAGGGCCGTACAACATGAGTTAGGTACTCGGGTGGAGTTGAGCACATCATTTCACCCTCAGATGGACGCACCGTCCGAGCGCACTATTCAGATTCTTGAGGATATGCTTCGCGCGTGTGTGATAGAGTTTGGAGGGTCTTGGGATCAGTTCTTGCCACTGGGGAGTTTGCTTACAACAACAGTTATCAGTCCAGCATTCAGATGACACCGTATGAGGCTTTGTATGGTAGGCGGTGTAGATCCCCGGTGGGTTGGTTTGAGCCGGGTGAGGCTAGATTATTAGGAACAGACTTGGTTCAGGATGCTTTGGAGAAGGTTAAGGTGATTCAGGATAGACTCTGTACAGCCTAGTCTAGATAGAAGAGTTATGCGGATCGGAAGGTTCATGATGTTTCCTATATGATTGGAGAGCGGGTTCTGCTTCGGGTTTTGCCTATGAAGGGCGTTATGCGATTTGGAAAGAAAGGGAAGTTGAGTCCGAGGTTTATTGGTCCTTTTGAGATATTGAGATGTGTTGGGGAGGTTGCTTATGAGCTTGCCTTACCTCCTAGCTTGGTAGGAGTTCATTTGGTATTTCATGTTTCGATGCTCCGGAAATATCACGGCAATCCATCACACGTATTGGATTTCAGTTCAGTCCAGTTTGATAAGGATCTATCTTATGTTGAGGAGCCAATGGCGATATTGGACAGGCAGGTTCGAAAGCTGAGGTCAAAGAACATTGCATCAGTAAAGGTTCAGTGGCGGGGTTAGCTGGTCGAGGAGGCGACCTGGGAGACCAAGCAGGATATGCGCAACCGTTACCCTCATCTTTTCACTACTTCATGTATGTCTTTATGCTCGTTCGAGGACAAACGAATGTTTAAGTGTAGGAGGATATAACGACCCGGCCGGTCATTTTAATAATTAATGCCCCGATCCCCTATTAACTGCTTTCCACGTATTTGTTTATGCTAATTTGATTTGCCAGGATGTTTGGTTTTAAGCTTCAGAGTGTTTTGAGACACTTAGTCCCTAAATGAGAGTTTAAGTTTTAGAAATTTGGACCGCAGTTGGAGCAGTGTGAAGACAGCCTCAGAATGGAATTCTGTTGGTTCCGTTAGCTCCGTTGAGTGATTTCGAGGCTTATTGGCATGTTCGGATTGTGTTTTGGAGGTTCGTAGCTTATTTAGGCTTGAAATGCCGAAAGTTGAATTTTTGAAGTTTTCGGTTCGATAGTGAGATTTTGATATCGGGCTTGGAATGGAATTCTAGAAGTTGGAGTAGCTCTATAGCGTTGAACGTGACATGTGTGCAAAACTTCAGGTCATTCAGACGAGGGTTGATAGACTTTTTGATCGAAAGCGTAATTTGAGAGTTTTTGGAGTTCTTAGGCTTGAATTCGATGCTAATTGGTTGATTTGATGTTGTTTGAGGTGTTTTGAAGATTTGTATAAGTTTGAACAATGGTATTGGACTTGTTCGCATTTTTGGTTGAGGTCCCGGGGGCCTCGGGATGATTTCGAAGGGTTGTCAGAAGAATTGAGAGTGGCTTGAAGTAGCTGAAGCTGCTGATCTTCTGTCATAACCGCACCTGCGGTTGGGTTCCGCAGGTGCGGAGCCGTAGAAGCGGTGCTAGCATCGCAGAAGCGGAAAGGGGGAGAGCCAGCAGGAACTGCAGAAGCGGGCGCTTCACCGCATAAGCGGCACCGCATCTGCGTAAGGGTAATCGCAGGTGCGGAAGCTGGGTTTTAGTGAATTGTCGCAGATGCGACTTTAGTTCCGCAAAAGCGGGACCGCAGGTGCTCCCATGACCGCAGAAGCGGATTTGCTGGGCAGAAATAAGAATTTCGAGGGTTTGAAATCAAAAGTTAGAAAATTGATTTGGAGCTCGGGAGAGGGCGATTTTGGGAGGATTTTGAAGAGGAAATCAGTGGGTAACGATTCCTATTCCCTTTCTCGCTGTATTCCTATAATCTAATCTTAGTTTTGTCATTTAATTTCGAAATTGGGATGAAAATTTGGGGGAAAATTGGAGAAAGTTCTTAGACCTAAATTTCGAGTTTTAATTGGGGATTTGACGTTGGATTTGGATAATTTTGGTATAATTAGACTCGTGAGAGTATGAGGATTCTGAAAATGTTAATTTTACCGGATTCCGAGACGTGGGCCTGATGGGCGTTTTGGTCATTTTACCTAATGTTGCGTATTAGCTTAGAATTTATTTGTAGAATCAGTTACTTGAAGTGTTATTTATATTATGCAATTGAATTGAATAGATTTGGGCCATTTGGAGTCGAGTACTCGTGGCAAGAACGTGGTTTCAGGTTGATTTTGAGCTGGTTCGAGGTAAGTGGCTTGCCTAACCTTGTGTGGGGAAGAACTCCCTTTAGGATTTTGGTATTATTGATATTTGAAATGCCTTGTACGTGAGGTGACGAGTGCGTACTTGTGCTAATTGTTGAAAAATCTGATTTCCTTAAGTAGCTATAATTATGTTCCCTTTCCTGTTTATACTACTTGTAATTTAAGCCTGTTGCTAGCTTAGGGAAGCATGTCTAATTGACTTAATTGCCTTACTTGTTTAAACTGCCTTATTTGGATTATGTGCAGCTGCTAGGCTAGAGATACCTTTTTTACCTTGGTATGGAATTGAATTGAACTGTGTATTCTTTATGTTGTTGTTGTGTGTTTAATCTGGGACTACAGGACGGTATCCCGGGAGATCCCCCTGCATGTCTACTTTGGGACTACGGATCAGTAATCCGGGAGATCCCCCTATACTTTTATATTGGAACTACGGGACTGCACCCTGTAGATTCTCCCAATACTGAGTATTTACTTTTGGGACTACGGCTCGGTATTCCGGGAGATTCCCGCACATTATGAGTTGGACTATGAGACGGTTTCCCGGGAGATCCCCCTGCATGTTTACTTTGGGACTACAGATCGGTATTCCGGGAGATCCCCCTGCACTTTTATATTGGAACTACGAAAGTGCACCCGGTAGATTCCCCTAGTACTGAGTATTTACTTTTGGGACTACGGATCGGTATTTCGGGAGATCCCCGCACATTATGAGTTGGACTACGAGACAGTATCCCGGGAGATCCACTGGATGTTTATATTTGGGACTACAGAATAGTATTCTAGGAGATCCCTGGTTGTTATCTTTGTGTTGAGCTGTATTTCTTTCCGTGATTATTTCGTCTCTGTTATATTTGTTGTTGTTCTTTCCATCCTGTGTTACTTCCTACTGTTGCACTTATTATACTGTCTCATTTTGCACTGTTATACCTTGTATTTCATTTAACCTCAGTAGGGCCCTGACCTTCCTCGTCACTACACGACCGAGTTTAGGCTTGACACTTACTGAGTACCGCTGTGGTGTACTCATGCCCTTTCTGCGCATGTTTTTCATGTGCAGATCCAGGTACTTCCACTCAGTCTGATCATCCTTGAGGCGAGGTGCTTTGTTGAGACTTTGAGGTATATCTGCCGCGTCCGTAGACCGAGGAGTCCCTTTCTATTTCCTGTACTAGTATAGCCCTTCTGTATTTTCCTTTTGATAGAATTTCTGGAGTTAGAGCTTTTCATGTATCTCTTAGCATGTGATTCATGGGGTTCCGAATTTTGGGAGTATTAGGTTGAGATTCTTATATTGTTATATGCCATGCGGTATCTTAAACACTATTTTATTTTTGTTATTTCAGTTTTATATTATTTTCTTTCCACAAATAGTTTCTTTTCCGCATTTGTTAGGCTTACCTAGTCGTAGAGACTAGGTGCCGTCACGATAGTTCATGGAGGGCGAATTGGGGTCGTGACATGAAGTTCATTATATGTTACCCCACAGTATTACGTCGATATTATGCCTCGCAATATTATATTACGATGATATCACTCCCTTCCGTACTATATTACGATAATGTTACACCTTGCAGTATTATATTACGATGATGTTACGCCTTGCAGTATTACATTACGATGATATTACGCTCCATGGTATTATATTACGATGATACCTTGTACTATTATATGTGAAATTTGTCGTAAGATAATTGACTTCAGTTCAAGGACAAGATTATTTGGAGATTATAAGCATTATGCTATTTCAAACAAGTGATGAGTAAATTCGTGAAGGTAAGCGGGTAAGCAAATCAAAAAAAATAAATTTTCGTCAAAGTTTAACATTTTGGGATAAAATACGGCCCGAGTTAAAACACCCTGTACTTATGGACTAGTACCATATAAGATACCACATAACCATGATAGTAAGGTGTATAAAAGTGAGTGGTATTTTAAGTAACTTGAGATAATTCTTAATTATGTGGATAATTGGATAATAATGGGAGATTAACAAGTTAATCAAGTAATTTGTGGATAATTAATTCAAATATTTGGATAACAATTACATCTCCCACATGGCAGCAAACACATCAAAGAATTGTGACTCATAAGTCACTATGTTATGTGGCAAGTCTTAAGAATGTGTGACATTTCCTTTAGTAAAGGAAAGACACGTATAACATGAGTCATATCTATTTTATTCTTAAAGAAAGGTCTTACATATCCATTGATAAAGAAAGATCTTACATATCCATTCTTAAAGAATGGTCTTATATCAGAATGTTAGTGAATGGATATTCACGCAAGAATTCAAGAATTTAAGGATTCAAGCAAGAAAATTCCTTCTGCATCTTAGCAACGTGACTCTAAAGAAGCCCGGTATAATTTTACTCGAGGATATCATACGAATTTTTCCACTACTTCAATCCGCCGTTACACATTGTCGCAATCAACGATGTTAAAGGGATTATCAAGTAAATCAATTCAGGTATGTTAAGGCTATCCCTTCTTTCTTTTGGCATGATTCATATGGTACAAATGAAACGAACGAAATACCCAACTTTCATAAATGACTCTATTCATAGAAATACTAGGGGTGTCTATATTCTTGACTCTCCATGTGAATTATTATTATATCTTCTGTTTATGGGTCTCAGGAAAATACGTATTTGATAAACTTTATCCGAAAGGTATATTGATTTTTATGGCATTCCGAGAAAATTTTAATAACATATTTCTTATGCATTTCATGCATTTATACATGTACATTGACCCATGACCAGATGGCGTTATATACGCGTATTTATATGTATATATATGTATATGAGATATGGGAAAAGGTTACGGCGTTATATACGTACCACCACCTGATCAGCTGGTATATGTTGATGATTTTTTCCACAGTGGCCGAGATGATATGATGGGATGCCCTCAGAGGCTGATGATAATATGAAACATGTACCTATGCACGATATGACATTCATACGCATATGCATGACACTATAAGTATTTTATGATTTACAAAATTTTTCAGACTTACAGGTTAAGTCATTTACTCTATATTTCTTCCATGTCTGTTATGTACTTATTTATGTGCCTTACATACTCAGTACATTATTCGTACTGACATCCCTTTTGCCCCGGGACGCTGCGTTTCATGCCCGTAGGTCCCGATAGACAAGTCAAGAGCCCTCCAAGTAGGCTATCAACTTAGCGAAAGATGTTGGTGGCACTCCATTTGCTTCGGAGTTGCTTGTTTGGTTAATATGATTTAGACGTGTATTGTCTGGTATGACAGGACTCTGTCCCGACCTTTATGAAAATTACGTATTCTTTGAGGCTTGTAGAAAAATATCATGTACATAAGAGATTGTATGGCCTTGTCGTCCTATATATAGTGTACGAGTGGTTATTTTGGGCTTATAGGCTCGTATGTTTTATGTATAGATTGGTATTATATGTTGTATTCTACCTATTTCACGGCAGCCTCTCCGGCTCAGTTATCTATGATAGTATGATACGAAAAGATACGTCATGTTGGTACTCGGTTGAGTAAGGTACCGGGTGCCCGTCGTGGCCCATCGGTTTGGGTTGTGACAAAAGTGGTATAGAGCAGTTCTGTCCTAGGGAGTCTACAAGCCATGTCTAGTAGAGTCTTGTTTATGGGTGTGTTGTGCACCACACTTATAAGTAGGAGGCTATGGGGCATTTAGGACTGTCACTCTTTCTTCTTACTCTAGATCGTGTGGTAGAGCTCAGTTGTAAGAATTTAACTTCCTAAACTCTATCTTGTTTATAATACGACGATGCCTACATCCAGAAAGACAGGTGGTAAGAGATATAGTTGTGGACGAGTTAAGTTAGAAGAACTCGATTTTTGCATCATGCTTATGATGGATAAATATGAAGTATGCAACAGACCATGTGTATACTAAGATGTGTAAGCCTCTTAGTAAGGATCCCTAAGGCAAGAATGTCTACCCACTCTTACGGTAAAAAGGGATAAGAGAATCGGAAGGTAGACACAAGTTTCAGCAAGTAAAAGAAGCAAAGTGAAGAAGGGTACGAGGTACCCAGTTAATGAAGATTAACAATATTTACAATTCAAGTAGAGAAATATAAGCATTTCGAGATACATTCAATTGTAACAGAGGTATGTACAATTAGTCACACCCATCTCAATGATGCTCCATGTGAGCTAACAGAAATAGTTAAGAGAAGGACGAATATCAGGAAACAGCTGGGGTTAGAGTAACCCAAAATGATGGTAGGATTGCTTGCATTAGTTGACATTTCCGAAGGATATTGTAAATGTGCTAATAAAATCTCCTTGTGAGATGCCCAAATGGTACACTCTAAAATAATACAGGTAGATATGAGTACTATAAAGATAGGCACTGGAATCCTTGAAAGAATAAATATTACCTTAGTATGGCTCCCATCCCTAGTGAAGAAAGAGTGTTAGGCAACCCGACGAAGCCAGTAGATGGAGCAAGGGGAGCTAAAAGCAAAGGAATGTCCTGTTAAAATTTTCAAAATAAAGCGTTAGACAGAAATGTTAGCCGGAAATAAGAAGAGAGGTAATGAAGCGTTATGAGTAAGATGTGATGCATGGATGACAACAGTAGAAAAAAAATGACGGTATTATAGAATATATAGTCAAGTGAAGGAAAAGACAAGAGGAGCCAGGCCTTGAGACAACAAAAGAATATAGGCCATAATGTTTTATTCTCATTTCGAGAAATAAGTTCGTGACTCCGACGCGAATACCAGAAGGGAGAGTTGATCCCAGAGTAATAGAAATCAATATGGGTTGGTGAACAAGATAAACTAAACATAAATTAGGGGCTAAGTGATTTGATAATAGTCAGCATCATGAGAATTTCAGATTGCGTTCCGGTGATAATAAAATGGACTACAGAAGAAGATTCATGAGAAATTCAGAGAATGGTCATTTAGGCAGACGCTTCCCTAAAGAAAGCAATGTGAGTAAAGTTAAACTTAAGGGACTGTATGTGCCAGTTATACTAAGTGTCACCCTCGTGAGCAAGGAATTTCGTTATCCTTGGTGCAGAAGGATTACCGCAAGGCGAATAAGGATCATCAATAATGTGAAAAGACTACAAAGATAAATAGGTAAAACATCTATAGGTAGATCGCCATAGCTCTAAGTCTTAGTACTCCCCTAAAGGGGGGAATATGGAGTGATGTGGTATGAAGTCAGAATTAAGTGGTTCTAGCAATCATGGAATGGTAAATGAAGAATGCGGTAAACAGAAAAAAGGAATGAGATTACACTTATTCAGCTCCCATATATGCTACGATTCCAGAACATTATGCAAACACGACATCAATGAGAAGAAGCAAGGGTCCCTTGCCCGAGATGTTATTGATAGATAAGGAGTCAGTGCGAGACATAAGTTAAGACAAAGGAAATAACCCAAGAAAGATTACACGGAATATTCATATGAGAATGGGCCAACCAGTGGTTAGTAGTTGATTCAGGAAGAGCCTAGTTATGACTAGATAAGAGGATACAGATAAATTTAGTAGATCGTGCAAGATAAATAGAGTGAACCCTAATATGGAGAATCCAGTCTCGCAGTTATGACATTATAATACTTGAGATATATTCATATAGGAGTTGGTGAAGTTAAAAAGGTACTGTATGAGTGTTACGAAAATAAAAGAGAGTGCCACTAGGAAGACGGTCAAAATATTAGTCCAGAAGCAACTCCACAAGCACAAGGGCGTGGAGGTAAGTAACTACGGATAAGTATAGGCAAGGAAGGACATCAGAAGGTCCGTCGAGTATACAACGTAATAAGCTCACAACTTTACAAGAGTCAGAGAGTCCTCCCTAAGTACTACAATGGAAGACTAGTTAAGGAAAATAAGGAAGAAGGCTGCAACCTGAACTCAGTAACCTAAAGAGGAAATGGTCTTATAACAATAGTCTCAAAACAACATTGTATGCACTCCCTAAAAAAGTGGCACCTACCGTGGCTAATGAACAGGGAGTAAAATCAGAAGTGATATTCAAGATCATATGAGTTGTATGGAATTCCAATATGTGTGGGCACTAAGATAAGCTAAGTATGGATGCAACAAGGGGGCAGAAAGACCAGGAAAAGTAATAGCTCACGTTTAAAGAAAGCTAAGATGGAAAGAAAGGAATTATTCGATCAATGATCCATAGTTGGTTATGTTATAAATGCATATAAGGCTTCGAAGTATTATCCATGCAACATATATGTTGACAATCATACAGTCATAGAAGGTTCCGATATAAGTTAAAAGGAAGAATTGAGCCCGGGTCGTAAATAAAGGATTACACTGCTAAAGGATTGTATCATGGATATTACATAGCACCATGAAAAGCTAAAAGTAATAACTAACATCATGAGCCACAGATCGAAAGACAGCTTAATCCTACATAAAGATTGATCAGAGGAAAGAGGAAACTAAAGAGTTACATCAACTAAGTAAATCAGGAGTTTGATTATTGAACCCAGAAAATTATGGACATAGTGATTGATAACATTGCAGAGTTACTCTTAATATCAGAGGTTTAGTTAGAAGAATACCAACCTCATAAAAAGTCAATATAAAGCTCTCATCGAATCATGTAAAAAGGTGCAAGTATTATAATAGAAGTTCAAGTTGTGGATGTGAACTATACCTATATGGAAGGGAGGTCATGAAGGAGATAGAAGATGTGATGCGAGACTTTAAGGTAAATAAGTAAAATTGAACAACATATAAGATACTCAAATGTAGAAGGTTGTGACTAGTCTAGACTTCGGATAGAAGGCTAGAAGCACGGGGATTCAGAATCGAGTAATGATAGCGACATCGTCAGTGGCATATCTTCCAGCCCATTGTTTCTAGGTACCGAGAGGTCTAGTTAAGAAAGTAATGAAAAGTTAGAGACGATGTAATGTCTCGCTTGATGTTCCAGAGTAACACAAGGAAATGAATGGTGCAAACAAGTTGAAGGAAGGTTGCGAGTAATATAAATAGATATGTGTAGGATGTAAGCTAAAGTATGGTAAATCAACAAGGTTTTAGGAAGACAGGAGTAAGGATATGAAAGGGCGAGTGAGAAGGTGACCATAATGGATAAGTCCTCAAGATTAAGCCCATGAAAACAAGAAAGCTACAGGTTTCTCTAAGTTATAGAAAGCTCAGTATAGCCTGAATGAACTCAAAGGAGTCTAAGACTAGTAGCAGAGGTGGAATACTGCCCTGGTAGTAGAATGAGAGTGTAATTGTGATAGATAAAAGATGACATTTGCGCCTTCGATTGAGTAATGATATGAAGAGGATTTCATGAATTGTATAGAATTAAAATACCCACGTAAGGTGAATCACACTGGGATGCTATAAAATACAATTATTAAAGTACAGTATCGCCCCTAAGTGGATCAGGAAAATCACTTCAAATATTCTTCGATGCAACATAAGCCCTAGTGGCAATGTATTACGTAAGAAGTTTCAAGTTATCAATGAAAGATTGTAGATCGATATTGAGGTGAATCGACAATGGATGGATAAAAGATACAAAGTACGAGACGAGTTTAGTCCATCAGCCTTAAGATGAACAATAATGAAGAAGTGTTAGAAGACTTCACTTTATGCATATAGGATAAGCAATGGAAGTACCTTGGAGTTTGGTCGTAGACCTTAGTAACGATGAATCAAAGTAAGAGTTATGGTATAATATGGCCTACTTAGATGTAGTAAAGCTAATGACACTCAGAGGGACAACTTGACATAATTTTGTATATGTTCACAAAGTGAGGCCTAGAGATTGGTTAAGAGCTGGAGGAAAGGGGAGAGAAGCGTCGCATAGGCACACATACAAAGTTAGATTCGTACAGGCTGCATGATAAAAGATAGCAACGGTTATGAGATTAGAAGTATTCCGACCACAAGTCTTGGTGTGAAAAGAGGCTTAAAGGAGGGAACGCCCTGACCTTGGGATTTATTCAAAGACTAGTTGCCTAAATGGAAAGGAGAATATTAAAGTATTCACAAGAGATATGGGTTATGAGAATAATAAGTGCATCGGTCAACATTCGAGGATGAATGTTCCAAAAGGGGGAATGATGTTACCCCCCACAATATTACATCGATATTGCGCCCTGCAGTATTATATTATGATTATATCACTCCCTTCCGTACTATATTACGATAATGTTACACCTTGCAGTATTATATTACGATGATGTTATGCCCTGCAGTATTATATTACGATGATGTTATGCTCCGCGGTATTATATTACGATGATGTTACACCTTGTACTATTATACATGAAATTTATCGTAAGATAATTGACCTCAATTCAAAGACAAGATTATATGGAGATTATAAGAATTATGCTATTTCAAACAAGTGATGAGTAAATTCGTGAAGGTAAGAGGGTAAGCAAATCGAAGAAAGTGAATTTTCGTTG
Organism: Nicotiana tabacum; assembly: GCF_000715075.1. Lineage (NCBI taxonomy): Eukaryota > Viridiplantae > Streptophyta > Magnoliopsida > Solanales > Solanaceae > Nicotiana > Nicotiana tabacum. The sequence continues at coordinate 74,677,796 of NC_134087.1, forward strand.
AAGTTTAACATTTTGGGATAAAATATGGCCCGAGCTAAAATACCCGGTACTTATGGACTAGTACCATACAAGGTACCACATAACCATGATAGTAAGGTGTATAAGGTGTGTAAAAGTGAGTGGTATTTTAAGTAACTTGAGATAATTCTTAATTATGTAGATAATTGGATAATTATTGGCTAATGGGAAATTAACAAGTTAATCAAGTAATTAGTGAATAATTAATTCAAATATTTGGATAACAATTACATCTCCCACATGGCAGCAAACCCATCAAAGAATTATGACTCATAAGTCACTATGTTATGTGGCAAGTCTTAAGAATGTGTGGCATTTCCTTTTAATAAAGGAAAGACACATATAACATGAGTCATATCTATTCTATTCTAAAAGAAAGGTCTTACATATCCATTGATAAAGAAAGGTCTTACATATCCATTCTTAAAGAATGGTCTTATATCAGAATGTTAGTGAATGGATATTCACGCAAGAATTCAAGAACTTAAGGATTCAAGCAGGAAAATTCCTTATGCATCTTAGCAACGTGACTCTAAAGAAGCTCGGTATAATCTTTCTCGAGGATATCATACGGATTTTTTCACTACTTCGATCCGCCGTTACGCATTATCGCAACCAACAGTGTTAAATGGATTATCAAGAGAATCAATTCAGGTATGTTAAGGCTATCCCTTCTTTCTTTTGGTATGATCCATAGGGTACAAATGAAACGAGCGAAATATGCAACTTTCATAAATGACTTTATTCATAGAAATACTAGGGGTGTCTATATTCTTGATTCCCCATGTGAATTATTATTATATCTTCTGTTCATGGGTCTTAGAAAAATATGAATTTGATAAAGTTTATCCGAAAGGCATATTGATTTTATGGCATTCCGAGAAAATTTTATTAACATATTTCTTATCATTTCATGCATTTATACATGTACATTGTCCCATGACCATATGACGTTATATACGCGTATTTATATGTATATATATATATTATATGGGTTATGGGAAAAGGTTACGGCATTATATACGCACCACCACTTGATCAGCTGGTATACGTTGATGATTTTGCCCACAGTGGCCGAGATGATATGATGGGATGCCCTCAGAGGCTAATGATGTTATGAAACATGTACCTATGCACAATATGACATTCATATGCATATGCATGTCACTATAAATATTTTATGATTTACAAAGTTTTCCAGACTTACTTGTTGAGTCATTTACTCTATATTTCTTCCATATATGTTATGTACTTATTTATGTGCCTTACATACTCGGTAAATTATTCGTATTGACGTCCCTTTTGCCTGGGGACGTTGCGTTTCATGCCTGCAGGTCCCGATAGACAAGTCGAGAGCCCTCAAAGTAGGCTATCAGCTCAGCGAAAGATATTGGTGGCGCTCCATTTGCTTCGGAGTTTCTTGTTTGTTTAGTATGATTTAGATGCGTATTGTTTGGTATGACAAGACTCTGTCCCGACCTTTATAAAAATTACGTATTCTTAGAGGCTTGTAGATAGATGTCATGTACATAAGAGATTGTATGGCCTTGTCGGCCTATATTTAGTGTACGAGTGGTTATTTTGGTCTTATAGGCCCGTATGTCTTATGTATAGATTGGTATTACATGTTGTATTCTACCTATTTCATGGCAGCCTCTCCGACTTAATTATCTATAATAGTATGATATGAAAAGATACGTTATGTTGGTACTCGTTTGAGTAAGGTACCAGGTGCCCGTCGCGGCCTATCGGTTTGGCTCATGACATTATATATTGTTTAATGTAAGGAAAAGAAATCATTTCAAAAATACTCAAATAAGAATTTAATTAACTTCTTGGTGTTGGCTTGCCTGATAGTGGTGTCCGGCGACTTCATGACCTTTAATGGATTTTTGGGTCGTGACAACATGGTATTAGAGCACTAGGTTCACTTAGGTCTCACGAGTCATGAGCAAGTCTAGTAGAGTCTTGCAGATCGGTACGGACACATCTGTACTTATCTTCGAGAGGCTACAGGGCTATTAGGATCACTTCCCTTCTTGATTCTCATCGTGCGATTTGATTCCTTTTAAGGCTTATGCCTTCATTTCGTTCCCATTCAATATTATACGACGCGAAGCGCTGGTTATAAATTGGGAATTGAGGAATTGTAATGGTACTATAGATGTGGTGCTGGATATTTCTCCCTACATAGTTGTTTGGGTTATTGACGTCGCCTTGCAGAAGGATATTCTATCATTTTATCTCAGTAGTTGTACTTCTGAGAGCTTTGAGGCTATGCATAGGTTGCTATGATGCTCATGATTGATGTGTTTGTCGCACAATATTGATGTGGTGGTAGGATGCATGCCCATATATCGGGGCAATGAATGACTTGAAAGAAGGTCTACTCAGAGCACGATTCAGAGATTCGGTATTTTATTTCCGGTGGAGGAAAGGTAATCGAACTATAAATGTTCAGGTTTGGGTTGATAGAGTAACGAGACTTGGTGTTTTCAACTGTGGTGGAATTTTCATCTGTGATGTGGTGTCATCGTCCTTGACTGAATATGTTAAGTTCGCCGGTATTATGATCTTCTACAATTTGCCTTTGGGCAGGATATTGTGAGATAGTATTGGAAAAGCAGCTGTTAGAGATTAGGGGATGCGGTGGTTCAGGATTGAATGGGTATTTCTAATGCTGACGGCTCGAGAAGGAGGATCTTCTGAAAGGGTTGAAGTTAGTAGTAATCTATCGGTTCAAGTGCTATAGAGATAGATATTGATTTAAACAACAACTGGGTAGCAAAGGATGAGGAAGGACACGTGGGAAGTGTCAGGCGGTGGTTAAACTTCTGGAAGGCCAAACATGAGAAGTAGAAGTCGAACGATTGCTTAAAAGAGTGGGTTTGACCAAAGTAGGAGAGTGTCAGAGTAGCATATAGGTTCTGTGGCAGGAACTACACCCGTTGAGGAAAGTTTAGAGTGATTTGGGAATTTTAGTGGATGGTGATTGGGTCACGGGCTTAATTTGAAATATTGGCTATGATACGGCGGGAGGTTGGATGCAACAGAAAAGAGTTGCTTGATATGAAAAAGGATGCAATATAACTTTGGATTGGACGGTATTGTCGCACATTTAGTTGATGTCCATAAGGAGTGAACGGACCGGTACAATTGGTGAATGAGAATGGGCTCAGGATGGGTTATTGATGTCGTAGTGTACCCCGTGCAACGACGTTGGAAGATGTCGGCATGTAATTTCGACAAGTGGGTTATCTCCTGTGAGCAGGTCAACGGTCGCGTGGTTGGCGAAGCTTCTACGTAGGATTTTACTAACTATCTAGTAAGAGGTCGAATATGTGAATGTTTCTAGAGATTCAGAGTGTTCGTAAAATGCTAACAGAAGGATTTCGAGGAATTTAGCGGGTTGGTTGTGCAAGATCATGTCAACAATGAAGGAAGAATCTTGGCGGGTTCCAGAGTTGTGTAATAGTAGCTATAAGCTAAGTGGGAGAGTCCCACTACCTACGATTGGGTTGCATGGTTATCTACCTGTGAGGTTTCGGGTTATCAACGTATTAGTGAGTTATTACAGCTAAGGGAAAGGAACATAAGTGGTAATTTGAGCAAAGTAATTGATAAAGGTGTGCTATAGTTGGCCTTATTAACTCATGTTTGGGCTTTGGGAAGATTCAGGATTTATACTTCGTACAAAGGTGATTTATAAGGGAAGTGATTCACTCGAGTGCTTTATTGAGATGGGTGTTCATATGCCAGCAGAGTCTTGGAGTTGATTATATTCGGGACCAAGCCAGAGTGGGTGACTCTCAACAACATAGCGAATTCAAAGGTTAAAATGCGGTGCCTAAGAATTTCGAGCCCGCGGTATGGTTAAGAATCAAGCTTTTGTAGTGGTTTATGATAAGAGGTACGAAATGTTCTATGATATTTTCGACTTGTAGTGTAGCATTTGGAGGGGAAAAAAGGAGAAAATGACTTCGGATTCCTAAAGGAATTATCAGAATGAGTGTATTAGTTGAAGATGCGAATGTACGTGCAAAGAGGGTATGAAACAATTCATTGGTTTGGAGACAATATGGTCTCGTGGAATGGGGTCAGTCAAGATGAGTGCGGATTTAGGTTGGTGATGTAAGGAATGAAGCTATTATTATCTCTAAGGCAAGCTAAGGATGAATTAGAAGAAGTTAGAGTGGTTAGCCATGGTTGAATTGGAATAATGAGGGTGGTGATCAATTCCTCCAGCGTGATTAGATTATGCATGTGATTTGTGGTGGTATGTGTGAGGCTTGACGCTCGCCGTAATTGATTTTATTTAGAGGTATTTAAGTATTATGGCATGTTATGTGTAGATGGATCATGGTGGTTTAGGCCACTGCTTGAGACTTATATTTCCTACGGTTATAAGAATTCACTCGCGTGTTGCTATGGTTCTCCGAAGAGGAGTTAAGTGAAAAGTTTCTATATGATGAAGTATTAATCTATTAGTGGTTCAGGGGTTATGATGGAATTCTTGTACTATCGCATATTGGCATGTTAGGTGCAGTGAGTGGTATGAAATTTGAATGTGAGGATAAAGGTTGCGGTTCGATGTTGACAAGGATGTCATGAGCTCGAATGAGAATGGAAAAGAATTTAGATGTTTAAAGTAAGCTGCTATTGTCTTTAGCATCACCTGAGATTAGTTTCTTATGCAAGAGGCTTTGTGTATTGATCTGTGGATTCTTGATTTGCTTTACAGCATCAGTGCAGACTTGTTACCTGGTGTGGAAGGTCGTGGGAGTGTATCTCACGGGATGATTGCATAAGTGTGACATGTAGTCACTTGATTGATCGAAGATTTAAACCAAGTATGAAGATTGTGGTAATATCGTTAATTTGAGAATTTATGCCTGGAGGGCACTCAGTTCATTGGGTTGTGGACAGTGGAGGTTTACTCCGGTTATGATGGTTGTTCTTGTGAGTTATAGGAAGGAGGGGTTATTATGGACCCTTGAAAGGCTATTAGCCTAGTACAGTGCGATCAGAATTGGCTTGATGTTAGTGGATGGATTTAAATATGAATATGGGCTCTATATCAGGCCAGATGTGTTCATTTCAGCATAGCACTCCTTATAGAGGAGTATCCGGACGTTGGATGTTGTTTCGTCGTCGACTATTTCATGAAATATTATATTGTGCCGTGTGAGTTGTGAAACATCTTGATAAATTTCTTATATGCTCAGGTTTCATGTAGCGATGGTGTTATGTGAGCAGGATGACTCTTGAGATTCAGATCATATATCACACCTCAGTTCTGCTTGAGTTTTGTAGCATATGGCGCTATCTGTCTCCCTATTATGCACTTAGCGTACTTGTGGCCGATATTTGGTATTTTGTAGTAATGAGCACTCTAGCTCTGTATGTATCTCCTTATATAGATTTTAGGTGTGGATCGGGTGGCACGTCACCACGGGTATGTTGTTTGGATCGGGTTGCACGCCGTAACAGTGTGATGTTGAGTACAGTCCCCTATCTTCTATTTTGTGTGTTTTGTTTCTCATTTTCTGAGGAAGGTTCATGACACCTTTTCGGTTATCTAATTAGTTACGTGGGTTGAGTAGTCCCTTCCATAGTTCGATTTCCTTATGTATCACGTTCAAGTTTGTAGCCTATTGGCACATTGTGGCATCATGTGCGACTTTTGGTCATGTCTGGGGTGGCTTATTTCCTGAGCAACTCTACTGGGTGAGACAAGATTATTGGATCTAGGATCAGTGTGATCGGGTTATATAAAGTATATTAAAGAGCAGATACCATTATTTGGTTCAGAATGAGGTGATGGTTCTTGTTAGGAGTATAAACTCAATGAATTGTTGACTCGGTAGCTGGTTATGAATTTCTACACACCTCTTCCGTCGTAGTGGTATTGTAAGAGATAGAACATGACTTATATATGTCATGGGATGCATTGTGAGCATCAGATTCGGGAAATGTCGGCTATTATGATCAGAGAGTGTTATTATAGTCTCGTGAATGATGTGGTGCATGGTATGAATTCAGCAAGGGTGTGCAGTCATGTTCTGGTATAGCATGTGGTGATTGATACGGTATTCTAATGTTGGAAGCAGGCCTGGCAGAAAATTTTAGATATTGGAACTGGGCTCTAAGGCTTATTTGCCTAAATGAAAGAGGATATCTTCAATATTTGATCGAGCTAATGTGCTCAATTGAGTTGTGGTAACATGGGTAGGTGCACGAGGTGTTAAACAGTAATTTCAGACTACTCCAGCACAATTCTCAGCACGTTCGAGGACGAACGTATGTTTAAGTGGGAGAGAATGTAACGACCTGATCGGTCGTTTTGAGCTCTAGCGTGTCGTTCAGTGGTTTGAGGCCATGAACAGCTTCACTTCAGGTATTATGACTTGTACGCATGGTCAGAATTGAATTGGAAAGAAAATTCTCATTTCGAAAGCTTTAAGTTGGAAGAATTGACTAAGATTGGATTTTGAGTAGACGTTCTTAGAATCGGGATTTGAAGGTTCCAACAGGTTCGTATGATGATTTTGGACTTGGACGTAGGTCCGGATCGGGTTTTGGATGACCCGGGAGCATTTCAACGCCTATTGTGGAAGTTAGCATTTTTGGAAGAATTTCATAAATTTGGTTTGAAGTGCATTTTAGTGTTATCGATGTTCGTTTGGGATTCTAAGCCTGGAAATACCTCCGTATGGTAATTCTGGTATTGGGGTCACGTCCGGAAGTGGATTCGGAGGTCCGTAGGACATTTTGGAGTCATTTGGCTAAAGTTAGAAATTTGAAGGTTTTTGAGAAGTTTGACCAGAAGTAGACTTTTTGATATCGGAGTCGGATTTTGATTCTAGAAGTTGAAGTAGGTCCATAATGTCGAATATGACTTGTGTGCAAAATTTGAGGTCAATCGGACGAGATTTGATAGGTTTCGGCATCGAATGTTGAAGTTCTAAAGTTCATAAAGCTCGAATTGGGGTGTGATTCATGATTTTAGCATTGTTTGATGTGATTTGAGGCTCCAAGCAGGTCCGTGTTATGTTTTGGGACTAGTTTGTGTGATTGGACGGGTCCCCGAAGCCTCGGGTGTGTTTCGGGGTGGTTTCAGATCATTTCGGGCCGTTTTAGAACTGCTGCTGCTGGTGTCTGGTGTTCTTCTTCACGAACGCGAAGGAAGTCCCACGTTCATGAAGAGGAAATAGAGGGGCTGTCGAGATTGACCTTCGCGTACGCGGAAGGGGAGGCACGAACGCGGTGAAGGACTTGAGGAACCTACGAGAATGCGAGTGGGTAGTCGCGAACGCGTAGAAGGAAATGAGGACGGGGCCTAAGGCCATCTAGCCTATGAGAACGCATAGAAGGTAACACGAACGCGTAGAAGGTATTGTGAACGTGAAGGGTCTGGGCAACTGGCCTTCGCGAACGCGATCAGCGGGCCGCGAACGCGAAGAAGGAATTTTGGGGGCAGAAGCAGGTTGTGCTTCGCGAACGCGAGGGTATTGCCGCCTTCGCGAAGAGGAATTTCTGGGTGCGAGGTCATAGAGCTTTGCGAACGGGAGGGCTGTGCCGCGTTCGCGGAGAAGGGCAGTGAGTTGTTTTAAAGACGGGATTTGGCCCATTTTCTTTCATTTTCTCTTGGTTTGGGCGATTCTTAGAGGTTTTCAAGAGGGGATTTTCTTCATTAATGGAAAGATAAGCTATCCCCACCTATTATGAGTTAAATACGTTGATTATGTATAGATTTTAACGTGAAAATTAGTGGGAATTTGGGGTTTAAAGAAAAACCTAGAAAAATTGGTATCTTTGGATTTTGACCACGAATTTTGGTATGGAATTGTACATAAATTATATATTTGAGTTCGTGAGGTAATGAGTAAACTTTATCTTCGCAAAATTTCGGAATCCGGGCGCGTGGGCCCGAGGGTGATTTTTATCGACTTTTCTATTGGGGTTAGAAATTGTTATAAATTGAGTTGTTATGAGTATGTGAGCATACATTAATGGGTTTGCATAATTATTGGCTAGTTTTGGAGCGTTGAGCATCGGTTTGAGTCGTCGTAAGGGCTTGGAAACCGGTTATGGAACTTCGGAGCGAGGTAAGTCTCCTTTCTAACCTTGTTAGAGGAAATTATCACCATAGGTGAAATAACTAAATATGTGCTTCTATTTGTGGGGGGCTACGTACGCACGAGGGTCCGTGTGTAGCTACTATTATGCTTAAGTCCGGGTAGTCTAGAACCGAAAATCATGCTATACTTGAAATATTTATCGACAATTTAAATTGCTTAAATCATATCGAATTGGTAAATGAATTTCTAAAAAGTTAAACATCATTTTCTTGACCGTTAAAGAAAAGTTTCCATTTCTTTGGGTAATTGTTTCCCTGATGAATTCTTGATTGACTGTTTGATGTGTTTATTTATATTTGACTGTGTTGCATGTATGATTCGCGAGCGGGGTAATAGATGCATCTACGGTTCGCTCCATTCGACCCTCTGGTAGTGCACAGTTTAAATATTATGTTGGATCGGTCGTACGACCTCGGTATGATTTGCGCATGCTTGTATTGCTTGCCTTGAAATTTATAAATAATGATATTGCCTCCCTGGCCTAAGATAAATTGATAAACGATGAAATATGGAATTGGAAATCTCTTATTGCCAAACGGATTGTTTACTTGCTTCATGATTCCCTTGAGTTTTCTGCTGTTTTTAATAAACCCACGACTGATTATATTATTGGACCACTTGTAAGTGTCGAAGTCGACCTCTCGTTACTACTTCTTCGAGGTTAAACTGGATACTTACTGGGTACGCGTTGTTTTTGTACTCATACTACACTTGCTGTGCATTTTTGTTGCATAGGCACATGTATGTCTAGTGGCCTAGTTGGGCGCGACATCATGGTTGATATGGAGATTTAGGTGAGCTGCGTGTCTCGAGACTACCGCAGCCAGCAGAGTCCTCTTCAGAGTATTATATTTCCTTTTCTGTCCAAATTTGTATTCCGGACAGATGCTATATTTTATGTATAATTCTTAATTGATGCTCATGCGCTTGTGACAAAGGGTTTTGGGATGACTATAGGATTTTTCAGTATTTATATTTGTTAAATACATCGCTATTTACTCAGTGAAGTTCATTATATATTGTTTAATATAAGGAAAAGAAATGATTTCAAAAATACTCAAATGAGAATTTAGTTATCTTTTTGGTGTTGGCTTGCCTGATAGTGGTATCCGACGCCTTCATGACCTTTAATGGATTTTTGGGTCGTGATAGTAATTGTGGAGGAGGTGACATAGTTAGAGATAACAAAAGCTAGCTAGTCGCAACTTACTCACTAACATTGGGAGTAAGTAGTAGTAACTGGGAGAAGCAATAGCCTTTTAATATGGGATCTCCTTGTGTGTGGGGTAAAACTGGTTGATGACAGCTGGGGAAATAATAGTGTGACATATGGCACAGAAGACAGGTGGGATATGAGTTAGCAAACAACTGTCACCTGTTGGAAGCAGCGAGCGATCAATGTTGAACAAGCCTCGAAGACAGAACAACCGATAACAAAGATTTGCAGCATTGTCATTGGGTAACATTCATTGGACGACTGTTATAGAGAATATCTACAGTTAAAGCCAAACATATGCACCCATCAATGGCGATTTTATTCTCATTTAAGATAATCTTGATTTGAGGATTTTGTCCCCCTAAATAGGACTATAAATAGCAGGATTAACAACTATTGTAAGAAAAAATATTCTGCACACGAAAGCCTCGTTACGATCAATTTGAACACTTGAACATTGCTTTTACTTTTATCATCGAAAAGGCTAAGTTCTTAGTCAAGACTTTTATCTCCTTTAATTTTATTCGTTAATCTTATTTTTGTTCTTATTTATTTATTTATTTATCATTTTCGGGTCAAATCTATTCGCTTGTCTATAAACCACGCTATAAATTCAACTGTACCATTTTACGGGTAAACAGTTTGGTGCCCATCGTGGGGCATAGACAGCCGCATAATTGCTTTATTCCATTCATATGTTACTAACAAGTTTTTACGTTTTCCTTAGTAAAAATCTGATATGGCAGCTAATGATGTCAACAACATTTACAACGTTGGAGCACACAATGAGCATGAAGATGCATTCCAGCGTAATGGTTCAACCAACAAAATTCGCAATGAAGGGGATGAAGCAACTCCGATTCGTGAAGGACAATATCCTCGGCATGTGTGAGGCCCGACCCCAGATAACGCGGAGCATGAGCATGTCGTCGAAATGGTCAAAATATTGAAAGAATAACAAAAAACGATCATGGATCACCTTTTGAGGCAAGATCGATTGATGACTTAATTGAAATTGGCGTTATCGGGTGCTTCCAATAATGCTAATGAAAGAGCTCTGGTTCCTCCCAGCGTTTCCACAAATTAGAAGGCTCAAATAATCTATAACAACACTCCAAGGGATGAAGCAATTTCGATGAAGCCGGGGGACTAGAAGCAGATCTGAGAACAACAACTTGAATGATCCTTTCAAAACCGAACTCATGAGATTTATGAGAGAGAGATGAATGAAAGAATGGACTATAATGCAAAAGAGTTTCAGCTCGGATTGATTAGATCCCAGGCGTGCCATCTGCATTAAAAAGACCAGATTCGAGGAAGTATACGCATTTGTCGTTTAAACAGAGCGCGATACCGGAGTTGCTTCCGAATAGGTTTAAGATGCCGGATATTTTAAAGTACGATCAAAAGTCGGATCCACAAGAGTGCATCACGACCTACACCATGGTAGTAAAAGTAAACGACTTGACTCAGAATAAGATCGAGTCGGTTTGTTGAAGAAGTTTGGCGAAACCCTCACGAAGGGGCCCCTGACGTGGTACTTCCTCTTACCTGAGCATTCAATTGATTCTTTTGAAATATCTATAGATTTGATCATCAAATCCCATGATTAGCAAGAAAGGTCCAGGGCAGAAAGGCAGATATATTCAGAATTTTGCAAGGAAAATCGGAGCTATTGCGGGAATTCATAATGCGGTTCCAAAAGGAAAGGATGCTGCTACCATCGGTTCTGAATGAGTGGGCAGCAGAGCCATTGACGAAGGGTCTCAATCTACTGAGTTCCGATACCTCTCGCAAATTGAAGGAGAGTTTGCTCGAGTTTCAGGCAACCACCTGGGCAGATGTCCACAATTGCTACAAGTCGAAGATAAGGATAGAAGACGATCAACTTGGCCCTTTAGTGTCCTCCAAGGGACGTGGTCGCAATAAAAATCAAGATAAATTTAAAAAATGACATTGATACAGATGGGAGGTCCTCTAGGAGTCATTTTCTGTCGTACAAGAGGACTGATAGACATAGCAGTAAAGGATTCCAGTCATCGGATAGGTTCGCCTCTAAAAGAAGGACGGATCGTGGCCAAAATAACAGATCATTGCAAGGGAAAGAGGTGCCAGGATCCCGAGATCCCACATATCCTACAATCAGATTACAACTTTAATATCCTGGTAGAATTGGTGTCAGCAATAAGGAATATCAAAGAAGCACGGTTTCTGAAACCGATTCGATCGGATCATAGCCAAAGGGATCCTAATCTGCAGTGTGAATTCCATTGGACTCACGACCATAGAACTGGGGACTGCCAACATTTTAGCAAGTAGGTGGCAATGTTGTTAAAGAATGGCCATCTTAGAGAGTTTTTAAGTGACTGTGCCAAAAACAATTATGGTAGAAGCCAAGATAATGCAGAACAATCAAAGACAGCAATAGGGTCACCTTGGATGACAATTAACATGATCTTCGAAAGAAATAAAGTCAATGGGGTGACATTTTCGGCAGCAAAAAAGAGGAAAATATCAGTGACTCATGGTAAGAGAATTGGAGAAGCCACAGAAGATGACATTACCTTCACGAAGGAAGATGCTGATGGGCTCCTTCTTCCGCACAATAATGCTTTGGTAATTTCTATTAATATTTTAGATTTCAAAATTAAACGTGTTTTGGTTGATCCAGGAAGTACAACCAACATCATACAATGGGGGGTTCTGAAACAAGCAAAGTTGACCGCGAACATTATTCCGGTGACAAAACTCCTAGCTGGCTTCAATCTAACAAGCATCATAATCCGAGGAGAAAATTTACTACCCACGCATGCCGAGGGAGTGGCGAAAACCACTTTGTTCGAAGTGGTAGATAGCGATATGGGTTATAATGTAATTCTCGGAAGGACGTGGATTCACGAGATGAAGGATGTGACCTCGACGTATCATCAATTGTTGAAGTTTCTAACACCTAAGGGGGTCAAACAGATAAGAGGAGGCCAACCGACGACAAGAAAAATGAACGCAGTAACAATTTCTACCAGCAAGGGCAAAGAAACTAGCAAATAGCCATGACATGAACCGATGCCTTCCGACTTTCTAATTGAAGATGATAGGGACGAGGAGTCATTGGAATCATATCAGGCACCAAGGTCTTTTCATGTACCAGAGGAGACAGATGCAACCAAGTCAACCGCAGAAGAGCTCGAACAAGTGGCTTTGTTCGAAGAATTTTTGGAAAGGAAATTCCATTTGGGAACGGGGTTGCAGATCTCAAACTAAAACTTATAGATTTTCTTAAATCTAATGTCGATTGCTTTGCTTCGTCACATTCGGATATGACAGGCATCCCATTAGAGGTGGCGGTCCACAAACTAAGTCTGGATCCAAATTTCCCTCTGGTAAGGCAGAAGAAACAATCGATAACAAAGGTGAGAAATAAGTTTATTAAGGAAGAGGTAACTCGATTACTTAACATCGGGTCAATTTGAGAGGTAAAATATCCAGATTGGCTAGCTAACGTAGTAGTAGTGCCTAAAAAGAATGACAAATTTAGGATATGCGTAGACTATAAGGATTTGAACAAGGCGTTCCCAAAGACTCTTTTCCATTGCCGAACATTAATCAAATGATTGATGCTACGACCATGCACGAGTTAATGAGTTTTCTTGATGCTTATTCAGGGGTGTGAACAACTAATTTTTTACCACACTCAAATTCTATAATATTATAGTGTAAATATTTCTTTAGGTCTAATCTTGATGTTTTAAACTTTTATCTTACTCTTAATAGATTTTATTCGATTTACAAATAAAAAAATAAAAAAAATACTCACATTCTTAGAGTGTAGATTTTATTTCTAATTACAACAAACGAAAAGAAAATTCGCAAATATATATGTGTGTATATATATATGATTTCTTTTAATTAGAATTTGAATAAGTATATATGGTGTTTCTTTTAATTAGAATTTTAATAAGTAAGCTATAGAATCTTTCTTAGTATCATTTAAAGTACATGTAAATATTTAATTTTCTTATATTGTAAGAAATGTTGGTTAATCTTCTAATTTAATTTATCTTTTAAAATAAAATATTTAATTAAAAAAAGGCAAAAGGAAGTTAACGTGAAAGAGATAAAGTTTGATAAGATTTTACTTGCTAACAACTATCCCAATCCCATAATCCCAATTTTTAGCCTAACTAACCCCATGATCTACTTATTTTCCTAACCCCCTCACTTCCTCTCTCCCTCACGTCTCCCCTCATAAAATCCTCCCCAACATCCCCACTTCCTGACATGAAGGCACAAACATAACACACATACACATCTATATAATACATTTCACAAATCAAGAGGGGGATTTTTTGGAAAAGAATATGAAAAGTGAGGAAGGAACAAAGAAAATAAAACAAAAAAAGAAAGAAACGAGATTTTAGCAAACAGGAGCAATTTGATGAGACAAAATAGCAACGAAGAGAAAAGAACATCATTCTTAGAGTACAAATTTACTGAAGATATAGTTTTGGCCGAATTCTTCTGTTCAAAGCCGAAATTCGAGATTATTCGAGGTTCTGAGTTTGCGGATCCGAAAGTTAACTATTTTCAACTATGAAAATCAGTAGATAGTATCTATTTATCTATAGTGAAATCTTCGCCAAAGGTAATATTCAATCTCCTTGTTAGTTCAATGATAATTTCATGATTTAAGCATGAATGTGTGTTAATATTTATATTAATTTTCTTAAAAGTTTGCTGTACAAATGTGAGTTTGTGCTTGTTTGGTATTAGATTTACCGTCCTCTATTTCTATAATTTAGTGTGTATAGTGTTCTTAAAATATATCTCTAGTCTTGGATTCAGTCCATAAATCTGTCATGAATAGATCTAGGCTCGAGCACTTGGTTTAATTAATCCTTGAAGTCATCTTTCTATTAATTCTGGCCAGTCATTCTTGTAAATAGGACATAAATTATAATAAGTTTTTTTTTAAAAGATTATGATAGGTTTTTGTCTATTAATTTTTGTTGTTGTTTTTCTTGAAATATATGTTTACAAATGTTTAGCTATTTGGCCATGAAAACTAAAGGTTTTTAAATTGTTAGTGTTAGTAGGAATACTTTAAAGAAAATCTCGTTAATTGTATCAATTCTTCAAGTTTTTACTTGCTGTAAATTATTTTAGTACAATGTTAGCTATCCTAAATTAATCTAAGAATGTAGATTCTTTCTTTGTTTCATCATTCAAGAATAAGCTGGAATTTTTATGAGTTTGTCTCTTCATTATATAAACTTCATTTTATAATCTGTTAGCATAAATATTCTTCTTTGTAAATAAATTAGATATCGGAGGCTAAGCCATCGAATACATGTCTTTTACATTTCCACCAAGAATGGAGTTACGGGAGAATATAACTAATTTGGTATAGGCACATTTCAATGCCTACTTATAGAAAATAATTATAAGTAAGGGATGTGAGTTCCAAATTAATTCAAAGTCCGTTATATGAAACAAAATGGAGAAAGTTTTATTTTGTGTCTCATACAACTGGCACTAGTTGTATGAGACTCCTTTTTATCTCACAAATTTGTGGACCCCAATCTTATACTTCTGGGTCCACAGAAATCTGAATCCACACAACTGTGAGACACAAAATAAAATTTTCCAACAAAAAGAGTGGTAAAAGAATTTTTTTTTTGCAAGAAAGCGAGATGAGTCACGAACTAACTCAAGACTCGTAGCAATAAGTAAAAGAAAACCAATATTAGCCCATGTGTTCATACCCGAACCTTAGATTGATATGCTTAAATAATAAAAGGATCATGTGCGCATTCCCACGTCTTGGTACTTTCAAATTTAAAATAATAATGTTTTAACCATATGTACATTCCCGTATCTTGGTTTAACATCCAACTTCAAAGAAGAATACCTTGCATGCGAACCGCATCTTGGTGAACACAATCAATAAAATACAATAATTAATTAAGTGGTAATAGGCAAATCATAATCAATACAATACAAGAATAGCCAAAAATTGATTTGACCCTTCATTAGTCAATAAAAGTGACTGTGCTAGAACCACGAGACTTGATGAGTGCCTTGCATCTTTTTCTCGGTCAACCGAATTCCTTACTCAGTCTTCTATTTTCGTAGACCATAAATTAGGATTCAAACCTTCCTTTTGATAAGGTTTCAAATAAAAGGTGACTTGCAACACCAAAACTCAATTCCAAGTGGCGACTCCAAATAATAAATAATCCCTTTTCAAAACGTCATCTTAATTGGAAAAACTCTTCTAACTCAACCTCGTAATAGGGTTGTGTGGGAAAAAAAGAGGTGTGATAGCTCTGGCGACTCCGCTGGGCACAATTAGTTAGAATTCGAGCTTTTTACATCGATTCTTGTTTGGCTTTTATCATGTTTTGGATATTATTGTGTTTGAGAGACTAATGTGCTATTTGTCGCTTTAATATTTATTTGAACTGTGATATAAATTATATCCTCTCTCCCACCCCTCTAAGTCTTATGATAGGTAGTTATGTTGTGTCTGCCTACCAACATCACTGTATACGGTCAAAATCACATGACTCCGATTTATAGGCTCGACGGTCCGTTCTAGATCCGAGTCCGGGCGAGGTCGAGTTCGAGACCAATGGACCATACTCGAGCTCGAAGACAGAGTGCAATGCTCTGAGATAGGAGTTCAAGTAATATCAAGGCCAAGCATGCTCGACCCCGAAATAGTACCGTTATGGATTTGTCCTAGAATGAGCTAGATTCCTGCCACGTCCCCAAAGTCATGGCGTAAATCCCGGAATAGGGTATGATTCCGCCCTAGACGGTTAGACAACTGTACCAAGAATATTCCTTACTGTAAATAGAAATATTCCATATTTAGGGTTCCCCTATTATATAAAGGGGACCCCAATCATTTGTAACATCATCTAATCATTGAACAAAAAATATACTCTCTACTTTTTGCCTATTGTTCATCAGAACTATCCTATAACTTTATTGTTCTTGCTTTGATTTCCCTACTTAATTGTTCTTACTGCCCTAAGCCACCTCGAGGTCATTAAACTCAAGGTCATTGCTGCTAAGTAACATTGGTTTGATTCACTTCTATCTTTCATTTCTACTTCATATTTATTGATTATTAATTGGTATTGAACTAAATCACATATCTTTAAAAGCACTAATCAAATATAATTATTACTCGTATTTTCGTGGTAAACTGTTTGGCGCCCATCGTGGGGCTAAAGATAATAATGATTATTTCTTTACTGATTTTCATTACACACGTTGTTTTTACGCTTTTTCTTGTCAAGATTTTTGATTCTCAGGCTGAAATATATCTAGCACACAAAATGCACTTGTTCATGACAACGAAGGTATTGGAGAAAACAACATTATAGGTGTCGGTGCACCCCCAATAGACCCTAAGAAAGTGCCAAATATGGAGCCAATTGATATCAGTTCACATAATGCTCTAAATGCGAATTCAGGCACAGACCCCATAGGGAATGAACGCAGGGAAGCCCGATCTGGTGGCCAAGGAGCACGAGAAACGGAAGATGGATGAATCATCCTCCAAGTGATATTCGAGATGCTGCAAGCTCAGCAAATCGCCATCGTTCAACTTCAAAGTCAGAATAAGACTTCGAGCGTAGCTGAATATGAAAATACTCGACATGCTGAACCAAAACCGGAGAGGTCGAACGGAAATAATTCGGGGACTGAACCCACTGTTTTGCGGATGCTCGAAGAGCTCGCCAAGAGGATCGAGTCCGGAGAAAAGAAGATTGAAGAAAATTACAAAAAGATGGAGACTTACAACGTTGATCAAATACCGGGGGCACCTCCGGTCCTAAAAGGTTTAGATTCCAAAAAATTCATATAAAAACCATTCCCCTCGAGTGCGGCTCCGATGCCCATTCTAAAGAAGTTTTGCATGCCTAATATATGCAAATATAATGTGAAAACCGACCCTAACGAGCATATAGTATCATACACTTGTGGAATCAAAGGAAATGACTTGAATGACGATGAAATCGAGTCAGTGTTATTGAAAAAGTTTGGGGAAACACTATCAAAAGGATCTATGATTTGGTATCACAACATAGCCCCCACTCTATTGACTACTTTGCTATGTTAGCATATGCCTTCGTGAAAGCACACGCCGGGGCCATAAAGGTGGCCACGAGAAAACCATATGTCTTCAAAATAAAACAAAGGAACGACGAGATGCTAAGGGAGTTTGTGTCCAAGTTTCAGATGGAAAGAATGGAATTGTCACCGGTCTCCGATGACTGGGCAATATAGGCCTTTATGCAAGGTTTGAATGAAAGGAGCTAGATTGCGTCTTGACAACTAAAGTAGAACTTGATCGAATATCCAGTTGTGACATGATCGGATGTGTACAATTGTTATCAGTCAAACATTAGGATCGAGGATGACCAGTTGGGAGCCCCCTCGGGCTCAATTCACCAAAACAGATTCACAGCCAAGCCCCTGAGGGACAAAGATCGGGAATCAAGATTCAACAAAGAACGATATCAGCCATATGCCGATCGGAGGAACAACAGCCCCAGCTGCAATGCTCTTCTGAGCGATCGGAGAAATGATCGAGGTCAAAGTTCTTGGGGACTCATGAGTAAGATCGGGTTCGATAAACATCCCGACCCCGCAGAGGCTCCCCGATTATCGGAGTACAACTTCAGCATAGATGCATCGGGGATTGTCTCAGCTATTGGGAAAATCAAAGATACCAAGTGGCCTAGGCCTATACAGACCGATCCTTCTCAAAAAAACCCGAATTTGATGTGCAAGTATCATGGAATACATGGTCATCGAATAGAAGATTGTAGACAACCAAGGGAAGAAGTGGCTCGTTTGTTCAATGAGGGCCACCTTCGCGAATTCCTAAGTGATAGGGCCAAGAATCACTTCAGGGAGAGAGATGCAAGGAAAAATGAACAAGAAGAACCACAATATGTAATCCACATAATCATTGGTGGAGTCGATGTCCTTCAACGACCTGTGTTTAAGCGCACCAAAGTATCAATCACCAGAGAAAAACGAACTCGGAGCTATGTGCCTGAAGCGTCTTATCATTCTATACGAGGAAGCATAAGGCATATCTCAGTCTCACAACGATGCCCTGGTAATCTCTATCCTTTTAAATAAAATTCAAGTTAAACATGTTTTAGTGGATCCAGGTAGCTTAGCAAACATAATCAAATCAAGGTTCGTGGAACAACTCGGCTTACAAGATCAGATTGTACCTGCATCCCGGGTCCTGAATGGCTTCAACATGGCAAGCGAAACAACAAAGGGAGAAATTATCTTGCTAGTGAACGTCGTCGGGACCATACAAGATACGAAGTTCCATGTCATCGAAGGTGATATAAGGTATAACGCGCTTTTCAAGAGACCATGGATACACAACATGAGGGCAGTGCCTTCAACTCTTCACCAGATGATGAAGTTCCCAATAGAGGAAGGAGTGAAAACAGTCTACAGAGAGCAACACACTGCAAAAAAGATGTTTACGATCGAGGAGGTGGTGCCGATACCAGAACCTTCGCCCTCAGAGAAATCGAGCATCGGAGGTAAACATGCAGCCAAATAGCAATCACCGCCTCCAGCCTCGACGGAATCAGAGCAACATGTAATTGAAGATAAAGATGAGGATTTCCTTACTCACCGAACCTTCGTCGTTCCTGAAGAAACTGATGCAACTAAATCAACCATCGAGGAACTGGAGTAGGTCATTTTGATCGAATACATGCCCAAGAAAAAGGTATACCTGAGAACAGGATTAACCCCCGAACTCAGGAAAAAACTCATTAAATTTCTTATTGATAATATAGATTGATTTGCTAAGTCCCATTTAGATATGATAGGGATTCCACTGAAAATCACCACGCATCGGCTAAGCACCGATCCCAGGTTCAGACCGGTAAAGCAAAAAAGGAGGCCTTAGTCCGAGTAAAACATGCTTTCATAAAAGATGAGGTAACTAAACTCCTTAAAATATGATCTATTCGGGAGGTAAAGTACCTCGAGTGGCTAGCCAACATAGTTGTAGCTCCTAAAAAAGGAAACAAACTTAAAATGTGCATAGATTATAAGGATTTAAACAAAGCATGTCCAAAAGATTCTTTCCTACTGCCCAACATCGATCGTATGATCGATGCCACGGATGGCCACGAGATCCTAACTTTTCTCGATGCCTACTCCGGGTACAATCAGATTCAGATGAACCCGGGGGACCAGGAAAAGACTTTGTTTATTACTAAATTTGGGACCTATTGTTACAATGTAATGCCCGTCGGGCTAAAAAATGCAGGAGCTACATACCAACACCTAGTTAACAAAATGTTTGAAGAACAAATAGGTAAAACAGTGAAAGTTTACATTGATGATATGTTGGTTAAGTCCCTACGCGCAGAGGACCATTTGACTCATTTGTAGGAAACATTCAAAATCTTGAGAAAATTCAACATGATGCTTAACCAAGAGAAATGTGCCTTCGGAGTTGTCTGGGGTAAGTTCCTCAGTTTTATGGTGTCAAATCGGGGCATTGAAATTAACCCCAACAAGATCAAGGCCATCGAGGACATCACGATAGTGGACAGTGTGAAGGCCGGGCAAAGCTTGACAGGTCGAATAACTGCTTTGGGTCGATTCATTTCGAGGTCATCGGATCAGAGTCACCGGTTCTTTTACTTGCTCAAAAAGAAAAAAGACTTCGCGTGGACCCCTGAGTGTCAGCAGGCCTTAGAAGAATTAAAGCGATATCTATTGAGCCCGCCTTTTCTTCACACCCTAAAGGTAGTTGAAATTTTTTATCTATACTTGGCAGTGTCTAAGATAGCGGTAAGTGGGGTACTGGTTCGAGAAGAGCAAGGTATGCAATTTCCTGTTTATTACGTAAGTCAAACTCTAGGAGATGCTGAAACTAGGTACCCTCACTTAGAAAAATTAGCACTTGCATTGATAAGTGCATCCCGAAAGTTAAAACCATATTTTCAATGTCATCCTATATGTGTATTAACCCCTACCCCCTTCGAAATATTTTGCATAAGCCCGAGTTATCAGGCCGATTGGCCAAATGGGCCATCGAACTTAGCGGGTACGATATCGAATATCAACCCCGAATGACCATCAAACCTCAAATCCTTGCTGACTTTGTGGCCGATTTTATGCCGACCCTCGTACCCGAAGTGGAGAAAGAACTCCTGCTAAGTTCGGGTACAACACCGGGGGTATCGACCCTTTTCATGGAAGGTGCCTCGAACATGAAGGGGTCCAGGTTTGGCATTGTCTTAATACCACCCACGGGTGATACCATTAGGCAATCTATCAAAACTCTAAGATTAACTAACAATGAGGCCGAGTATGAGGCCATAATTGCAGGTCTCGAGTTAGCTAAAAGCTTGGGAGCAGAGGTCATCGAGGCCAAATGCGATTCTCTATTGGTGCTAAACCAAGTAAATAAAAGTTTCGAGGTTTGAGAAGATAGAATGCAGCGGTACTTGGATAAGCTACATGTAACTTTGCACCACTTCAAGGAGTAGACTTTGGATCATGTGCCTTGAGAACAAAATAACGAAGCCGATGCGCTTGCTAACCTGGGATCCTCGGTCGAAGAAGATGACATCGTCCCGTGGACTATCGTCTAATTATTGAGGTCTATGGTTGAAGAGGGTCATGCCGAGATAAATTAAACAAGTTTAACATGGGATTGGAGGAATAAGTATATCGATTATTTAAGTAGTGGAAAACTCCCATCGGACCACAAAGAATTGAGGGCCTTACGAGCCAAGGCTGCTAGGTTTTCATTAGATGAAGATGGAACATTGTACCAAAGAACTTTCGATGGACCGTTGGCAGTATGTTTGGGGTCAGGGGATACCGATTATGTTCTTCGAGAAATCCACGAAGGGACTTGTGGGAATCACTCCGGCGCCGAGTCTTTGGTTCGCAAAATCATCAGAGCAGGTTAGTATTGGGATAACATGGAAAAGGATACTAAGGAATTTGTCAAAAAATGTGATAAGTGTCAACGATTTGCATCGATTATCCATCAGCCCGGAGAACAACTCCATTCAGTCCTATCCCCGTGGCCTTTTATGAAATGGGGAATGAATATAGTCGGCCCTCTACCAATGGCTCCAGGTAAACCTAAATTTATTTTGTTTATGACTGATTATTTTTCTAAGTGGGTGGAAGAACAGGCCTTCGAGAAAAGGAATGTCACGCCCCAATCTCGGGAGGCGCGACCGGAGCTCAATCGAGTGAACCCAACTGAGCAAGCCTTATCAACACTTCCTACCCAACTCAATATGAATAAGGAAACCATGCTTTCATCTATTTAGATAAGGAAAGATAGTACGTTCAACATTGTTAGCTCATTTTATATCACAACATTAAATCGTAGTTAAGTTTCCAAGATTCCATACAGTTTCACTTTAGAGAAACGAGAGTTAGAATTACAACATAGTTCGTAGACCCATCCAACACCCGTACATAACCCACACATATGTCTACGGAGCCTCTAAGGATACAAAAGACAAGTATGACAATGCCGGCAACAAGGCTCCGGCGATACCTCAAAAGTGGAAGTCCACAACAAAAGGTGTACAATATAACCCCTTGAAGGAGAAAGGGGCTCACCAAGACTTTGAGAAGAAGGTACTCCGCTACGCGCGATCGGCACTATCCGCAATGGCGCCACCTACATTCATTTAAAAAATGTAGCGCCCCCGGCAAAAGGGACGTTAGTACCATGGAATAGTACTAGTATGTATAACTAAACACCATCCAGTTAGAAAGAACAATCATACAAGCGTAAAAGAAATCATAAGGACAACAAAGTTTCAAATAAGCATCACATCAATAATATAAGAGATTCACATAATTTCTGAATTTTGTTTGGTTGGGGCGTTCCTTATCATTGCATCATCATCCACATTACCACCGCTTCCTTGAGCGGAGTCCGATCACGGCCCGATCGGCTAAGCCGTCTTACTAAGACGTTACTCTTATTTCATTCTCACTTTTCAGTTTCAATTATCAATACATTTCCACCATGTGTGTATAACATGGCGTCCGATCACGGCCCGATCGGCTAGGCCGTTTTACCAAGACGTTACCCTTTTTCGTTAATAATCTCACTTCAATTTTTGCATTCACATGAATTAGTTTCTCGGCACTTGGGGCCACAATTACCACATTGCATAACTCACATTTCGCATTATTCTCATTTTCAACATTTACCTTGCCATTTAGGATCATAGGCACATACAAAAGGAATTTAAGTTATAAACATAGAGAGGAATTCATCTAGTTCGGCATATTAATCACAATGTAACCTTGACTTGACATTTTGGTATTTAGCACATAGCTTAT
Source organism: Nicotiana tabacum (assembly GCF_000715075.1). NCBI lineage: Eukaryota > Viridiplantae > Streptophyta > Magnoliopsida > Solanales > Solanaceae > Nicotiana > Nicotiana tabacum. The sequence continues at coordinate 74,700,566 of NC_134087.1, forward strand.
GTTTTTCCACACATCCTCAATTTACAAAGAATAGCACACTAAACACATAGAGAAGCACCTTCCACATACATTTTCACAACATCAATTTATTTGACATAACAAGTACCACATCAATCGAATTCCGGGCTTACAACATTTGCACGGGCACCATGGAGGCTCAATTTCTAAAAGGAGGGGTTTTTAGCCATACATACCTTGTTTAAGCTTTTCTTAAGTTACTACGACATTCCGAAAATTCTAGCAATCCCAATCTACTTGAGACATAACAAAATTGAACACAATTAGGAAGATATTCATGGTTTCAGCTCATTTGAGCATTTTATCAAATACTAGTTGAGCATCTATTTCAATTCTCTTTTACAAGATTTCCTTCATTCCCCAAGCCAATCTTTACTTATTTATGTTCAACAATCTTCCCACAAACCTAATTTGTACATGCATGTATACATAATACTATTACACCCAAGAATCATACCTCAATAACCCATCTCACAATCTCCATCTCACAATCTCTACAACACCAACACAACCTAGGTTAGGCACCTATGGATTCCAATCGTCATCCCATGAGTTACAATACTTAATTCATACTTATATTCCCACAATATATCCATATATGTAAGTCTAAGGGTGTCGGATTTTCCTTTTAGAAGAAATCTTGCAAACCCTCCTTTGAGTTCTTGAAGATCTATGTTTTTTATGAGTAAGATTTCATCAATACTAGTGTAGGAATGATGGAATTTCATACCAAGTTAATGGAGGTTGCTTACCTTGAAGATTGGGAGAGTTGAAGGTCTTGAGAGGGTGAAGGAAGACCCCAAAGTTCGGCCAAGATGAATGGGTAAAAATGAACCCCGAAATGAGTATATAAAATGTCTTGGGCGCCACAGGTGGCGCTGGGCGCTGCCTGTGGCGCTGATTCCAGTATCTCAAAAATTCTTGGCGCCACAGCTAGCGCCCAGCGCTGCCCAGGACGCTGGCAACGAAAGGGACACGAAAACAGTCATAACTTTCTATATACACCTCCAAATGACAAACGGTTTAATGAGTCGGAAACTAGACTCAAAGAGCTTTAATTTGATAGGTTGTGCATCACACAACACCTTATATAAATGTAGATATGCTTGTCCAAAGTGAGGTCTTGTGCATAGTCATTTATAACTTTAGGCTATTATGAAATTTTCCAACTTGGCTTAGACTTAGGCCTCTCCTTAGACCCCAAATCACTTATAATATGACTTATACGCTTATTAACATATCCAATTGATATCCATTATATCATGAATCCTCATTTGCACACAAAATAAAATAATTAGCCTACCTTGGCACCACGAAATCCTAAATTACTTAGCAAAATTTTCTGGGGCTTTACAAGAAAGTTATTGACTTTACCTGGGACCACATCATATTCCGATTCGGGATACCTACCGAGATCGTATGTGACAACAGAAAGAAATTCATCGGCATAAAGGTAACGAAGTTCCTCGAAGCACATATAAAATAAAGAGGATTTTATCATTACCATACCACCCGAACTGAGTCAACAAACAAAACTATCATTCAAAACCTGAAGAAAAGGTTTGACGATGCAAAGGGAAAATGGAGAGAAGTTTTACCCGAGGTCCTTTGGGCATATCGGACAACATCAAAGTCTAGCACGGGGGCTACCCCGTTCTCTCTAGTGTATGGCTCCAAGGCCCTCATCCCCATTGCCAGGTTTCAACATTCATCGGAGGAGTCAAACCACGAGGCCATGAATGCTAGTCTTGAGTTGTTGATGAAAAGCGAGAAGAAACGCTTGTTCGGATGGCCGCACAGAAGCAAATGATCGAAAGATACTACAATAGAAGAACCAACCTTCAACACTTTGGAATCGGGACTTAGTCCTATGGAAAGTCACCCTCAATACTCGGGATCCAAATGAAAGGAAACTAGGCCCGAATTGGGAAGGACCATACCGAGTCCTCAGAGTTGTTGGTAAAGGATCTTACAAACTTAGCACAATGGAAGGTGAACAACTACCAAACAATTGGAACATATCGTTACTCAAGCGATACTACTGTTAAGGTATGACTTTATCTTTTGGTCCAATTAAGTTTAAAACTAACTTATTACAGATCTTTCGAAGGCACGTGATCTCGAAGACACCCTTTTCACACAAAGGCCTTAGGTTTTAAAGCATACGTTGCACTCTTTTTCCTTTAGATCGGATTTTGTCCCAAATGGGTTTTACCGGTAAGGTTTTTAACGAGGCAACAACTATGTGCTACCTAAGGAGAACTCAACAGTATCCAAGGCTTCTTTTCAATCAACCTCGAATACTGGGGGGTATCACCCTCAGAGGTTATATTTTGAGAAAAATACTTCACGCCTACGAGGGCCTCAATACGAGAACTTTGTACTGAGCCAAACGGTCAAATTAACCGAGTCCATATAGAATAGTCGAGCCCCAACGGAAAAACATGTACGCATGTATCAATAATTTGAAAAGGCATTCTGGTTATATCAAAAAATACTTTGTGTCTCAAAGAAGTTTACTATCATATGAGCTCTACACTTGCAATCCTACGGGAAGCGGCTCAAGAGCCAAAATGCAAATGCACCCCGAAATACCCGAGGACTGTCATCGACAGTCAATATATTCGAGTCATCGAAAACTCGGACTCATAAGACCTCAAAGAGGCACCCCCTCGAAACAAAGGCCAAGGCCAATATACTAGGGGACTAACTTTTCGGACAAGTTCGAAAATTTATCGGGAAACAAGTCTAAGTGACATACCCGAAGGCTACGACCATTATTAGAAACTAAGCGTCCACCAGACTGTATAGAGAACCAGGTTCTCTATGAGTTTCCACTGAAAATACTGAGGAACCAAACTTATAGAGATCTGGTCCTATATCAGTTTGGTACAGTGCTAACTGCGGAACCAGTATGTAGATGAGACACAAGATAAGTTCCCACTATATAGAGAACCATATTCTCTAGCAGTTCCTACGGTAAGCAACAGACTGTGCAACCAATCAGTACAGGGAATCAGGTTCTCTAATTGTTACCACAGTAGCTCGGCAGTAAGTAAAGAACACAGAGGATTTTTACGTGGAAAAATCCCAACTCAAGGGGACAAAAACCACGATCTACACTTGTAGGCTTTCAACTTCACTAACTTGTAAACACCTATTACAAGCCACTTTATAATACCTCTGTTACAAAGGATTCAACTCAACTAACTTGTGGCACTCTCACCACAAGCCACTTTGTGACACTCTAGTTACAAAGACTTTGACTAACTTGTGATACTCTCACCACAAGCCACTTTGTCACTCTCTAGTGACAAAGACTTTAAACACTCTAACTTGTAATAACCCTATTACAAGCCACTATAATAACTCTATTACAACTCTAGCCACACAAACTTGGAGGGTTTGTGATTTTGGGTTTCTTAAAATATAGCTTCTAAGAAAGCAAGATAGGAGTTACAACTGAAGAACAAATAACAAAGACTCAACAAACCTAAGGACTTAAGATATTTTCAATCTTGGATTCGGTGCTTGAGGTTGCAGTAGCTTTGTTCTTGAGAGAGGTTGTTGCAAGCACTTGAGAGAGTATTTTCGTTTCTGTTTTTTGCAAGTGTTGTTGAAAAATTGCCTTGTGTCTTGCACCAGTTTATATTACAAAAGACATCACCTTAGTGATGTCAAATATTGGTTAGTACATGCCTCTTCTCAATGAGAAGTGACTACTGCACTTTCTGCAGAACTGTTGCGTGTACAGTTGGAGGCAGTCACTTTCTACAGTTACTTTCCAGCTGTATAGTAGACTTATACTTCTGTCAGAGGAACACCAAGGTATCAGGTCCCTAATCTGGTTCCTGTGAATCTAAATGATAGCATCCTAGGAAGATCAAATCTATTCAAGGACAAGGATGAAGCTTTGGAATCTCAAAGAGGGCCTTTAACAAGATCTCAAGCTAAAAAGCTGCAAAACAAGGTCATTGGACTTCAGGAGCGATCAAAGAAGTTGTTAGTTGAGAGGAAGAGCTTAAGGATAAAGTATATTAGTTATCTAGGAGTTATAATTATTTTATGGTCCAAATTCATGTCCAAGAAGAGGTGGATTAGATCCCAAGAAACATCCTCTGAAGAAAGTCCAAATCAGGCCACTGTTGGCATCTAAAATGTGTCCAAACTTGCAGACCATGAAGTCCTACATAAAATCACATTTTTAATAGCATAAAAAGGACTTACTTGATGTCCAAGAATGGTAAAATATGCGTGCTAGATGTTGAGTGCAAGTTGGTGCCAAGTTGCTTGCAAATTTCCTTCAAGATTTCCAAGATTCTATCCAAGATTGGTTTGAGACTTATTCCCATATATTTTAGGACTAAATTTATTGTTTTCCTAGTTAGTTAAGGTTATGTTTCCTCTTCCTAAGATTTTTGGAATCACTTTCCAAGAATGACTTGGTTTTTGCTTCCTAGTATTTTTCTTTTCCTAAGGTAGTTGGACTTGTTGTCCAAAGTAGTTTAGGACTTTATTTCCTTATTTTTTTGCCTTAATTTCGTGACCCCTCCTACCTATATAAGGGGTATCTTCTTTATTTTTAGACTCAAATTATTCAGATTATTATCAACAAAAGTTGTGAGATTTTTCTTGCACTCTTGTGTGTGGCTATTCTTGGATTTATTCTTCAATCTTTAAGACTCAAATTAAGGTGATAAGATTAAACTCTTTCAAAATCTTAGATCACTTCTAGGTATTCAAGAAAGGTGATAAGTTTAGCCTTATTGTTGTTCTTGTTATTCTAAAGGGTCGGGTTTCACAATCTATCTCTTGTTTTTAATTCTCTACCAATGGTGATTAGTTATTTGTTAGCTAATTGTTATTGTTAGGATTCAATTTCAAGAATAGACTTCTTGAATTCAAGAAAACCCTTTCTTGAATTCAATCTATCTTTAATTTTTCGTCCTTTTTCGTTTATTTATTTTCTTTTAGCTTCCGCACGTTTCTTGATTTTCTTTAGTAATTCTTGAATCCCCTATTATGTTGTTATCAAGTGGTATCAGAGCGATAGGCAATTAGTTTAAAGTGATAACCCTTAGTGATAAGGATTTAGAGTTAGAAAAAGAAAAGAAAAGTGGAAGACCAAACCTAGAAAGAATAGGAATTGGTTAGTGAAAAAAAAAACAAAAAATAAAAAGAAAAAAAAATCAGCCCAAAAAAAGGAAAGTGAATAGGTCATTATTATTTCAAAGTTCAAGTATTATTTGGTTTCCAAGTCAAGAAAAGAAAACAAGAAGAGGGGATCCTAGTTCGTAAAGATTAAGGTAACTTCTTTCCTTATTCTTCTGGGTTTTGGGTTTCTTAAATTCTTTCCTTTTTTTTCCTACTAACCAATTCCTATTCTTTCTAGGTTTGGTCTTCCACTTTCCTTTTCTTTTTCTAACTCTAAATTCTGATCACTAAGGGTTGTGACTAGTAAGGTTTATTAATAAATCTAAAGATTAACGACCAAGAGTTGCTTTGAGTGAAAAAAGAAAGAGAGCTGAGAACATTAGAGGGAAAAGGCCAAATTTGAAAGATACATATTTCTTCTAATCTTTGTTCGAGATGTCGCAAACACCAGTTATGAAGAAAGGAGGCGAGCTATGACACAACAACTTAAAAGGTCGAACTTTCAGTATGGTGAATGGAAGAAACACGATGGTAAAGTTATTTTTCAAACTAGAGCTAAAGTGATGTCTGCAATTGTGCCCTTAGAATTGACAAAGAATTTGGCTATACCTCAATTAGCACTTATATGGTTGAGAAACTGAACTTGCCTTGTGTTGAGCATATTGAACCCTACATGTTGAGAGGAGTAAAGGTAGATAAGAGAGTCTTATTACTATTCTCAATTGGAAGGTATGAGGATGCGATCTGGTGTGATGTGATTCCCATGAATAATTATCATATCTTGTTGGAAAAACCATGGTATGCCTATAGAAGAGCTTCATATAACATTGAAAAAAATAGATACTCTTTTGAGGTTAATGGAAAGAAACTCATTTTTGGACCTTTGACTCCCTTACAATTTATGAAGATGAAAAGACCGTTAAAGAGAATATGGAAAAATATGAGAGAGAAAAGAATGAGAGGAGTAAGGGAGCGCATGTCGACATCACAAGAGGGGAAAATGGAGAAGTTGTGTTGAGTGAAGAGAATGGGATGTCAAGTGAGAAAAAGAGCAAACTTGAAGGAAATGAAAAGAGGAAAGGCAATGAGATAAAAAAAGTATGTGAGGTAGAGAGAGAAAAACATGAGGCTTTGAGTGAAGAAAAAGAAAAAAACTTTAGTGAGAGAAAAGAGGCTAAGGGTGAGGAAAAAGTTAGTCTTGAGATAAAAGCCAAAGAGAGTAAAAGTAAAAAACATGTTCTTTACTTTCTAACCCGCTAAATCTTTCTTGTTTTACTTCTTATATTTTTGTGCAACCACGTGTTGAAAGAACTTCTAAAAGGATAGGTGAGGCGCAAGAGATGGTGACAAAGGATCCAATCAGATTCCAACATGCATTTAGCAAAATCAATTTTTGTTGGAAGGTGGATGATAAAAGCTTGGTTAATTTCTTTATTGTTGAATCTTTTGACTCTTTTGATCCTTATTTACAGGTTTATAACATAGAGTTCCCTAAAGGCATTGCCAAGTTAGAGCCATTGCATAAAAGAATAAAAGGTGATGTTATTTCATTAGTAAATAAGTCCAAGTATGGTATGTATAATTGGTTTATTTACATTCTTGGCCTTTCTAGAACACCTAAGGTATTTTTGGAGGTAATGAACTATACTCTTTTTTCTTATGTTGGTGACTTTATAATTTTTGTTGATGATGATATTTTGATGCATATCAAGTCACTAACTGTAATATCTAAGTTCAAGTGCAAGAGTAATTTGTTTCCTTTTGAAATTAAGTATGGCATAGATGATTATATGTTCTAACTTGGTGGAAAGAGGCATGAAATTTATGAGAAGAGGCTTGGAAATGAGTTTTCATGTGATAAATTGCTAGAATATGAGTTTTTTTGTGTGATAGGAAGTCATTCTTTTAGTCATGTTGATTGTGAACATGTAAAAGTATTTGATACTAGTAAAGAGGCTATGCATGATTATTGTGACGTTAGTGATCAAATACTCTTTCATGAGCTTATCTATGACTCTTTCTGTGATAGTTTGAGCAATTGTTTAGAATCCTTTGATGTTGAGAATATTATTTGGAAAAGTTATAATCATTAGCTTGAATGTATTGAAACTTTTATTTTGGAAATTATGGGTTCTTCTAACCTTCTTGAGGATTTATGTGCTTCTTTGAATAACTTATATGTAGAAGAATCCATGAAATTTGTAATTGACACTTGGCTATATCATAAAAGTTTCTTATTTGATACATGTGGTAGAGATACTTGTTTTAAAAGGACGTGTGATCAATCTTTTATAATTTCATTGTCATGCATATTTTTTGACTATCTTAAGAGAGGTTTTTATGGGACAAATCTAAGTAGGCATAAATTTTATTGGGATGATGATGTCCATATGCTTTATAAAGGAGTATTTACACCTATTAGACTTAATTGGGTTAAGTGGACACATGGCCACAATCTTGTTTTATTTTTACCATTTTTCAAATTAGTGGATGCCAATTACCAGTGCATGTCTTCGTTTTCTTGCAAGGTCGAAATTCGAGGATGAATTTTCTTCAAGAAGAGGGGAATGATAGCATCCTAGGAAGCTCAAATCTATTCAAGGACAATGATGAAGCTTTGGAATCTCAAAGAGGGCCTTTAACAAGATCTCAAGCTAAAAAGCTGCAAAACAAGGTCATTGGACTTCAGGAGCGATCAAAGAAGTTGTTAGTTGAGAGGAAGAGCTTAAGGATAAAGTATATGAGTTATCTAGTGTTATAATTATTTTATGGCCCAAATTCATGTCCAAGAAGAGGTGGATTAGATCCCAAGAAACATCCTCTGAAGAAAGTCCAAATCAGGCCACTGCTGGCATCTAAAATGTGTCCAAACTTGCAGACCATGAAGTCCTACATAAAATCACATTTTTAATAGCATAAAAAGGACTTAATTGATGTCCAAGAATGGTAAAATAGGCGTGCTAGATGTTGAGTGCAAGTTGGTGCCAAGTTGCTTGCAAATTTCCTTCAAGATTTCCAAGTTTCTATCCAAGATTGGTTTGAGACTTATTCCCATATATTTTAGGACTATATTTATTGCTTTCCTAGTTAGTTAAGGTTATGTTTCCTTTTCCTAAGATTTTTGGAATCACTTTCCAAGAATAACTTGGTTTTTGCTTCCTAGTATTTTTCTTTTCCTAAGGTAGTTGGACTTGTTGTCCAAAGTAGTTTAGGACTTTATTTCCTTATTTTTTTAGCCTTAATTTTGTGACCCCCTCATACCTATATAAGGGGTATCTTCTTTATTTTTAGACTTAAAAAAATTATTCAGATTATTATCAATAAAAATTGTGAGATTTTTCTTGCAGTCTTGTGTGTGGCTACTCTTGGATTTATTGTTCAACCTTCAAGACTCAACTTAAGGTGGTAAGATTAAACCCTTTTTGAAATCTTAGATCACTTCTAATTCAAGAAAGGTGATAGGTTTAGGCTTATTGTTGTTCTTGTTATTCTAAAGTGTCGGGTTTCACAATCTATCTTTTGTTTTTAATTCTCTACCAAAGGCGATTAGTTCTTTGTTAACTAATTATTATTGTTAGGATTCAATTTCAAGAATAGACTTCTTGAATTCAAGAAAATTCTTTTTTGAATTCAATCTATCTTTAATTTTCCGTCCTTTTTCGTTTATTTATTTTCTTTTAGCTTCCGCACGTTTCTTTATTTTCTTTAGTAATTCTTGAATTCCCTATCGTGTTGTTATCACTAAAGCACACTGCCTAGATTATCTTGAGTCGATTAACTTGAATGATTGTACCAGACATGCTTCAGGTCCTTTATCTGGTTCTTTCATGAAGTAAGTCATTTTACTTTCCTTAATTGTATTTATACGTGTGTGACATCACTTACAATGATGTAAGCAAGGTAGGTAAAAAGCCTTCCATAGAAAGTTGATTGTTGCACTGTTCCTATATAATAGCGTGTGCAGGCAGCAACTTTTCTGCTGGAGAGTTGACTTCATACAGTCTCCTCGGGAACTGGTAGGGACCGGTTCCCTAAACTGTTCCTTCTACTCTTCCTCACTTGAGTCATTGCTCTCAGCTTTGAGTACCATGTTCTTTTCTTTCTTTGGTTCTCTTCTTTCACTGTCTATGTTCCTCTTCATCTCGTTGGTCTTCAGATTTCCAACCAGCTCTTCTATGGTCAGCTCCTGTAGATCCTTTGATTCAGTAGTAGCATTCACCTTGCTTTCCCAAGGGCTGGATCCCAACCTGGAACTTTGTGATCTCAAGGTATTGTAGATGTGTAACAGGTTCCTTATTTGGTTCTGAATGGTAAGTTTGTTAGATCATCAAAACATAAAGTAAAGTACTTGCGCCCAAGGTACTTGTAATCTATCAATTTCCCCCTTTTGATGATGACAAACTTAGAATATATATTCCCCTTGAGAACCAGATCTCCATATTGTTCCCCCTACGAATAATTCATATTCCCCATGAAAACCAAATCTAAGGAGAAGATCACAACTGGTTCCTCAAGACTGTTTGGCAAATCATCAAAACTCAAAGTTCCATAACTTATTAAAATTTTCCCTTTTTTGATGATGACAAACCCAAAATTAATATTCCTCTTGAGAACCAGATTCCTCACATGTTTCGTGCGGATCAGGCCTATAATCAATATAGTATCAACAATGTTCCCCCTGCAAAGCAGAGCTATCTCTTGAGAACCACAAAACCGGATTCCTCATATGTTTCCCTCCATTATCAGCAACGTTCCCCCTACAAAGCAGATCCATCTTTCATGCACAACATTCGATTCTATTCCTCACATGTTGACACCTATATAACTTCCCCCTTTTGGCATCATCGAAAAGAATAACAGAAGAAGTACTACCAAAAAGAAGTTCAACAACATTAACTCAAGCCACTTGGGCAACACAACATAAACCATAACAAGAACAACAAGTGAATGTCGGTGCACAACATAGAGTGATTGCCTATAGTGAAGTAATGATAATAAAAGCACAGTAGCTTCAATAATACATAATATGACAATTTAAACAACTGAAGTACCAATGTTATCAAATATAGGGATCAAAAGAGGATAAGAATTCAAGGGAATTTGGAAGGAGTGAAAAACATGGATCACTAGGCAGGAGGAAAAGTAAGGGGCTAAGGCCTTGATGAGCTTGTCCATTTGTTTATTTACTCTCCTTTGATCAAGGATCATCTGCTCTCTCAGTTCCTCCACATGTTTCCTCAATCTTACATTCTCACCCTTCAACTTAGCATTCTATTCTGCCGAGGGTCTTCAAGGACCAAGTTCTCAACCTATCTGAGTAGGTTGAACCATCAATCAGATCACCAAGAATCTTCCCAAGCTTCGTCTCATCAAGAACATACTCAGTCCCATGCACATATAGCATCGTAGTATCACATAAAACATAGAAGTTTTTACTTCTTCTTCAGAAACATTGGGACTTGGAGGAACAAAGAGGTGATTCTATTTTTGGAACTCAACAATGTCAAGAAGTTCCTCCATTTTTCAGCAATATCAGAGTCAACAGGCCTTACAACACTTTTTGAGACTTCAAAGTCTTCTCCCTCCAAATCTAATGGCTCAACCTTTTGCTTCTGTTAGGAACCAGGTTCCTCACTTACACTACCATTTCTATCCCTGAGCTGCCATGTCTCCCTCTTTCTCTTCTCAATCTATTCACCCTTATTATCTGTTGCATCTTTCTCAGCCAACCTTTTTTTCTCCATTATTTTTTTTTTCACAAATGGAGATTTTTTTCCACTTCATTCTCTCTTCCACAATTACCACATCAGCAGGTTACACCACTCCATCATCAATCAGCCTACTTTTCTCAATCCTTTTACTGGATCAGAGGTTCATTTAAGCACAGAACCCAAGAGAAAAAGATCATCATTAGAATTAATATCCTAAGAACGATTTTAGGGACCGGGTCCCTCATTCAGTTCCCCTTTTTTTTCGGTACATTCACCAATTTCTCCATCATTCAAGGCTTCTACAAACCCAGCAACAATTTCAGCCTTACGCTCTAGAATATTAGATCTACCCTATTTCATTTCAGTTAAACTTCCATCAAATCTACCAAAGACTTCTTGGGGTTTTGATTCAGATGGAGTTAGGATTTTGGAAAGTGATAGAGTTGGGTTCACTTCTAGCATATGTGGAAAGAAGGATTATTTTGAGACAAGGTTGGTTTTGGTTTTGAAGAAAAGAATCGGTTTCATTTGGGTGTAAGATAGAGAAGTGCCTTTTTAGAGCAACGGGTCAGTTCAAAAAAGGTTTAACATTTTGGACTTCAAAAGTTAGGAGGAGAGGCAGGAGAAAGGTAGAAACAAATTAATGACATGACACTTCAGCAGCTTAAAAAGGCATATAAGTATTGAAGAGACTACTAACTTGAGTCACAGGAACCAAGTTCCGTGACGTTTTTTAAAATTTTGAGCAAAAACTCCTAGAAGTGCAAAGTCACTCTTACTTGTTTTTGTCCTGAAACTGCCATATGTGTATACCTGTAACAATATAGATTTGAGTTAGATGTCACCAAAAAACACTTTTTAACATTGTACCTTTCCTTCTTAACATAGTCAATCATCGAGGGACCAGGTCCTTAGTTGAGCTTGATCAACCCCAACTCCAGACGATTTCTTTCAAAATGTTCCCTGCTCAGTGACTTGGTGAAGATGTCTACTACCTGATCCTTCGTCTTCCAGAACTTCATACAAATCAGAACCTTTTCAACACTATCCCTGAGAAATTGGTGTCTGACATCAATGTGCTATGTCCTCTTGTGTTGTACCAGGTTCAAGTTGTAAATACACCAAAGTCTTCAAGATGTTGCCTGATTTGTACTATTTGAGCACAACAAGAAGCAGCAACCACGTATTCAGCTTCAGCAGTAGAAGGAGCCACACAGTTCGTTTCTTTGTACCCCATGATGTCACGACCCCAAATACCGGTCATGGTGGCGCCTATCACATTACTAGGCAAGTCGGACCAATTAAAAACCACAACCCATTTTCATTTTTAAATAAATCATTTGATAACACAGTTTAATTACCAATTATCATATTAAGTGTTTAAAACAACAAGATAGATATGTGGAAGTCAACAATACATAGAAGCTACACGACCCACACTGATCTGGTGTCACAAGTCTAGAGCCTCTAATACAAGTCTGGACAACGTACTACATAGATAGTCTAGAAATGCGGAAAAGTAATAAGATAGAAGGGAAAAATCAGGGCTACGGACGCCATGCAGCTACCTCAAAATCCCCCGACAATTGCTGAACGACTGAAAAGCTCTCACTCGGCCTCTGAGGCATCTGGATCTACACACAAGGTGTAGGAAGTAATGTGAGTACTCCGACCCAGTGAGTAATAAAGATAAATAATGACTAAAAGCAAGAAAACACGTATACACAGGGTATTCTATAATGAAGCAATTATATAGGTAATTTGTAAGCAGTAAACCAATGAAAAGCAAAATAAATTACTTCTACAACAAATAAATAGGTAATTGACAGACAATTATGATAAAGTAAACACATAGAAGTTCGCCCCTTGGGCACAACATCAACAATTTCTGCCCCTCGGGCTCAATCTCACATCACAATGGGTACCCGCGCTCACTGGGGGTGTGCAAACTCCGGGAGGGGTCCCTTACAGCCCAAGCGCAATATCAAGCCATCTCGTGGCATCGAATCTAGGCCCTCGGCCTCATATCATCAAGCCACCTCGTGGCATATATATGCATCTCAGGCCCTCGGCCTCATATCAGTATCAGTGTATCCTCACAACTAGGCCCTCGGCCTTACTCAGTCCAAAAATCATCACAAGCCCATCGGGCAATAGTAAAACAGTATTTCTCAGCCCAAAACATCATTTAAAATATCATTTAAGTCTCAAAAGTGAGTAAAAATGGTTGAGTAGTAAAACAATGGAAAATAACGGGACTGGGTTCAAGTAATAAGTCAAAACAGTGAGGAAATAGTAATAAACATCCACGAAGGGTTCAAATAATTGGCACGAAGCCCAAATATGGCAATCAACCCAAATTATGATGATAGAAAATAAGTTTCAGTCAAATACGTGGTAAAATCATCAATCGGGATGGACCAAGTCACAATCCCCAATAGTATACGACCCCACGCTCATCATCAAGCACGTGTCTCACCTCAATATAGCACTACGATGTGCAAATCCGGGGTTTCAAACCCTCCGGGCATCATTTACAATCATTACTCACCTTGAACCAGCTAAAACTCTATCTCACGATGCCTTTGCCACTCGAATCGGACTCCACGCATGTTGAATCTATCCAAAATCAGAACGAATACGTCACAATATGCTAAGGGAACAAAGCCCAAGCGAGAACAATCAACAAAGGGCACGATTCCTGAAATTACCAAAACCCGAGCCCCGGGCCCATGTCTTAGAATCGGGTAAATTTTTAGAATCCTCATACCCTCACGAGTCTAACCATACCAAAATTATCCAATTCCGGTACCATTTTGGTCCTTCAAATCATCATTTTATATTTTTGGAAGATTCCACAACTTTTCTTCCCAAATTCCATCCCGAATCACGAATTAAATGATGAATTCAATGATGATTCATGTATTCAAGCTAAATTTGAGTTAGAATTACTTACCCCGATGAATTTCTTGAAAAAACCTTCGAAAAATCGCCAAAATCCGAGCTCTCTAGGTCAAAATATCAAATAAAACCCAAAACCTCGTATTTATAGAGTACCCCACAGATTTCCACCTCCGCGGACCGCACAAAATCGACCGCGGTCCGCATAAAACTAGTGCAGTCTGCACAAAACCAGTGTGGTCCGCACAAAAACGACTGCGGCCGTACAAGCTTTTCTCTGCAGTGACAGACTTTAGTATTTTGGCCATAACATTCGCTACAGATGTCTAAATTGCAACATCTCTACCTTTCCAAAAACTAGACACGAAGGGCTACAACTTTCATTTTTAAATCATCTCAAAATTTTTTGTACATCACAAGATATGAGCTTCCGAAGAAGGACCAATGAAATGCTCCCCACCGCGACCACACTGCATTTTGTATGGTCCGCACAGCACCTACCGCGGCCGCACTTCATGTTGTGCGAACCGCGCTGGTGGGTTTCGAGCCTGCAACCCATCTGGACCTACTACAGCTATGATTTTCGACCTAAAACATCCCGAAACCTACCCGGGACCCCCGGAACTTCAAACCAATTGTACCAACACATCCCATGACATCGTTCAAACTTGTTCAACACTTAGGAATGCTCACAACAACATCAAATCACCAATTTAACATAGGATTCAAGCCCAAGAACTCCAAGAACTCTTAAATTATGCTTTCGATCAAAGAGTCTATCAAATCTCGTCCGAATAACCTGAAATTTTGCACACACATCCCAAATGATACAACGAAGCTACTGTCACTCTCGAAATTCTATTCTGACCCCTATATCAAAATCTCGCCTATCAACCAGAAATCACCAACATATCAACTTCGCCAATTTAAGCCTAAATCTTCTCTACAACTCCAAAGCTCATTTCGATCGCGCTCCTAAGTCACAATCACCTTCCGAAGCTAACCGAACCATCAGAACTCACTTCCGAGCCTTCTAACACATAAGTCAACATCCGGTTGACTTTTCCAACTTACGCCTTCTTAAAAGAGACTAAGTGTCTCAAACTTCACTAAACTCATTCCGGACTCGATCCGCCCAACCTGATACCACAAAAACACGGATAACGAAGCATAAAGAAGCTAAAATGGGGGAAACAGAGCGGTAACTCATGAGACAACTGGCCGGGTCGTCACATCCTCCCCAACTTAAAAAAACGTTCATCCTCGAATGAGTCAAAAAACATACCTGAAGCCTCGAATAGGTGAGGATATCTACTCCGCATCTCCCGCTCGGTCTCCAAGGTAGCCTCCTCCACGGGCCGACCTTGCCACTGCAGTTTCACTGAAGCTATATCCTTTGACCTCAACTTCTGAACCTGACGACCCAAAATAGCTACTAGCTCCACATCAAAGGCCAGATCATCACCCAACTGAACTGTGCTGAAGTCCAAAACGTGAGACGGATCCCCAATATACTTTCGGAGCATAGAAACATGAAATACCGGATGCACACTCAACAAGCTGGGTGGCAAAGCAAGCTCATAAGCCACCTCCCCAATCCTCCGAAGCACCTCAAAAGGCCCAATGAACCGAGGACTCAATTTCCCTTTCTTCCCAAATCTCATAACACCCTTCATGGGTGAAACCTTCAACAGAACCTTCTCGCCAACCATGTAGGACACATCTCGAACCTTCCTATCAGCATAACTTTTTTGCCTCGACTGCGCTGTATGAAGCCTCTCCTGAATCACCTTCACTTTCTCCAAAGCATCCTGTACCAAATCAGTCCCCAATAGCCTAGCCTCCCCGGGTTCTAACCAACCAACTGGAGATCTGCACCACCTCCCATACAAAGCCTCATAGAGCCATCTGAATACTCGACTGGTAGCTGTTGTTATAAGCAAACTCTACAAGCGGTAGAAACTCATCCCATGATCCTCCGAAATCAATGATACAAGCATGCAACATGTCCTCCAATATCTGAATAGTACGCTCGGATTGCCCGTCTGCCTGAGGATGAAAAGCTGTGCTCAACTCTACCTGAGTACCCAACTCTCTTTGCACGGCCCTCCAAAACTGCGAAGTAAACTGAGTACCTCTATCTGAAATGATGGAGATTGGGACACCATGCAACCAAATAATCTTTCGGATATAGATCCTTGCCAACCGCTCTGAAGAATAGGTAGTACATACAGGAATGAAGTGCGCGGACTTGGTCAGCCGATCCACAATCACCCAAATAGCATCGAACTTCTTCAAAGTCCGTGAAAGTCCAACAAACAAATCCATAGTGATCCTCTCCCACTTCCACTCAGGAATATCCATCTGCTAAAGCAAGCCACCAGTCTCTGATGCCCATATTTCACCTGCTGACAATTGAGACACCGAGCTGCAAATCCCACAATATCTTTCTTCATTCTTCCCCACCAACCTGGAAACAGCCTCTCTACCCTTCGGGGTAGGGGTAAGGTCTGCGTACATATTACCCTCCCCAGACCCCACTTGTGGGATTATACTGGGTTGTTGTTGTTGTATTCTTCCCCACCAATAGTGCTGCCTCAAATCCTAATATATCTTTGCGGCACCCGGATGAATGGAATACCGCGAGCTATGGGCCTCCTCCAGAATCAACTCCCGAAGCCAATCCACATTGGGCACGCAAATCCGGCCCTACATCCTCAATACCCCATTATCAGCAATAGTGACATCCCTGGCATCATCATGCTGAACCCTGTTCTTAAGGACAAGCAAATGCAGATCATCATACTGGTGCTCTCTAATGCGATCATAAAAAGAAGACCGAGAAACCACACAAGCCAACACCTGACTGGGCTCCGATATATCTAATCTCACAAACCGATTTGCCAAGGCCTGAACATCAACTGCAAGAGGTCTCTCCCCAACTGGAATATATGCCAAACTCCCCATACTTACTGCCTTCCGGCTCAAAGCATCAGCCACCACATTGGACTTTCCCGGATGGTACAATATAGTGATATCATAATCCTTAAGCAACTCCAACCATCTCTGCTGCCTCAAATTAAGATCCTTTTGCTTGAACAAATGCTGAAGACTGTGATGATCAGTGAACACCTCACAAGATACGCCATACAAGTAATGCCTCCAAATCTTCAATGCATGAACTATGGCAGCCAACTCCAAATTATGAATGGGGTAGTTCTTCTCATGGGGCTTCAACTGACGAGAATCATAAGCTATAACTCTACCCTCCTTCATTAACACACAATCAATCCCAACTCTCGAAGCATCACAATACACGGTATATGAACCTGGAGCTGATGGCAAAACCAACACTGGAGCTATGGTCAAAGCAGTCTTGAGCTTATGAAAGCTCTCCTCACACTCGTCCGACTATACAAATGAAACACCCTTCTGAGTCAACTTGGTCAAGGGCGATGCGATGGATGAGAATCCCTGAACAAACCGGTGATAATAGCCTGCCAAACCAAGAAAGCTACAAATCTCTGTGGCTGAGGACGGTCTAGGCCAACTCTGAATCGCCTCTATCTTCTTCGGATCAACCTGAATACCCTTGTTGGACACCACGTGCCCCAAGAAAGCCACTGAACTGAGCCAAAACTCACACTTGGAGAATTTTGCATAAAGCTTCTCCTCCCTCAATCTCTGCCATACAACTCTCAAATGCTCCGCGTGCTTCTCCTGACTACGCGAGTACACCAGAATATCATCAATGAATACTATGGCAAACTAATAAAGATAAGGTCGAAACACGTAGTTCATCAAATGCATGAACGCTGCTGGGGCATTAGTCAGCCCAAAAGACATCACTAAGAACTCATAATGCCCATATCGGGTCCTGAAAGCCGTTTTAAGAATATCTGACTCCCTGATCTTCAACTGGTGATAACCCGAACAGAGATCAATCTTGGAGAACACTCTCGCTCCCTAAAGTTGGTCAAATAAATCATCAATACGAGGCGAAGGATACTTGTTCTTAATTGTTACCTTGTTCAATTGCCTATAATCAATGCACATTCTCATTGTACCATCCTTATTCTTCACAAACAGAACCGACACACCCCAAGGTGGCACACTAGGCCGAATGAACCCCTTATCTAGGAGTTCCTGAAGCCGATCCTTCAATTCCTTCAACTTTGCTGGTGCCATACGATACATCGGAATAGAAATGGGCTGCGTGCCCGGCACCAGGTCAATACCAAAATCAACATCGCTGTTTGGTGGCATGCCCGACAGGTCTGCAGGAAACACATCGGGAAAATCCCTCACAATTGGGACAGAATAAATACTGGGAGTCTCAGCTCCGACATCCCTCACAAATGATAGATATGAAAGGAAACCCTTCCCAACCATATGTTGGGCCTTTAAGAAAGGGATCATTCTACTAGGAACATAATCAGTCACACCTTGCCACTCGATCTGTGGCATACCCGGCATAGCCAATGTGACTATCTTAACATGACAGTCCAGAATAGCACGACACGGAGATAACCAATCTATGCCCAAAATGACATCAAAATCCACCATGCTCAATAGTAATAGATCCACTCGGGTCTCCAGACCCCCAATAGTCACCACACATGACCAGTACACACGGTTTACAACAACAGTACCGCCCAACGGGGTAGATACATGAACAGACAAAGCAAGAAACTCACAAGGCGTACCCAAATAACGAGCAAAATATGATGACACATAAGAAAAAGTGGAACCGGGATCAAATAATACAGAGGCATCTCTGTGGCAGGCTAAAACAATACCTGTGATAATAGCATCTGAAGCAATAATATCGGATCTGCCTGGGAGTGCATAGAAATGGGCCTGATCGCCCCCTGATCGACCTCCCCCTCTAGAGCGACCCCTGGCTGAATAACCTCCACCCTTAGCTGGCTGAGCGGGTGGTGGTGAAGAAACTGGAATTGAAGCCAAAAACTGACCCCTCTGATGGGACGAACTCGCAACACGACGAGGACACTACCTCTACATGTGTCCTATCTCGCCACACTCATAACAAATCCCAAGTGCTGGAGAAGGGGACTGAAGGGAACCCCTCGCACCGGAGTGACTAGCAGATGCGCTCGGTATAGAAGAACCCTGAGCCGATGGGGCACGAGATGAACTCTGAGCTGGGAGGGCGCTGAGTGATGACTGGCCCTACTGAGATCCATGATGACCATGACCTGAAGATGCCCCACGATAACTTGGGCAGGTGGATTGAACATGCCTGAATGAACGACCTTTACCATGCTAAAACTGGCCCCTCGAAGGAGCACTACTATAACTGCCCGATCCTTGAGGCCTCTTGGCCTCCCTCTCCTCTCGCTCCTGACGGCAAACAGTCTCAATCTCCCGGGTGATATCAACAACCTCCTCGAAGGTAGCACCCATCCCTCTCTCTCTCTCTGGTCATACGAATACAGAGCTGATAAGTAAGACCATCAACAAACCTCCCGATCCTCTCTCGATCTGTCGGAACCATCCAGATGGCATGACGAGCCAACTCAGAAAACCTCGACTCATATTATGACACAATCATATCCCCCTATCACAACAACTCAAACTATCTACGCATCTTCTCTCTGCGGGACTACGGTGCATACTTCTCCAGGAAGAAAATGGAGAACTGCTGCCAAGTAAGAGGCGCTGCACCAATAGGCCTACGCCTCTCATACGCCTCCCACCAAGTGAAGGCAACCCCCGAGAACTGAAAGGTGGTAAATGCCACTCCGCTAGACTCAAGAATCCATACGAAGCATCTGCTAGCACTTATCCAAGAAACCCTGGGCATCCTCGCCCTCTGCTCCGCTAAAAGTTAGAGGCTGGAGTCTACCAAACCTCTCAAATCGACGTTGCTCATCATTCGGCATAACGGGTACTACAAACTCCTGAGTTGGTGCAACCGGCTGGGCTGGAGGTGCCCCCGGCTTCTGAAGTCCCTGCACTACCTGCTCAGGTGTGCGAGTAGCGGGGGTCTGATTGCCTCCCCCGGCCTGTGAAGTAGCTGCTGCTACAGTGGCTGAAACTGCCTGAGCCAGGCCAGTGTAAGCTGATAAGATTTGTGCCAAGGCCTTTTGAAGACCCTGGATCACAATGGGCACACTGGTGCCTGAACCGGTGTTGCTGGAGCATCCATAGTTGGAGCCTGATCCTAAGTTAGGGCAGCTGGTGGGTCTATAGGTGCTGCCCTCGCTGCTCTGCCTCTGCCACAACCACGACCGCGTCCACGGCCTCTGGTGGCCTCCGCTAGTGGAACTGGTGGTCGTCCACCCCGTCCGGTAGCTCGTGTCCTCACCATCTGTGAGAGAATAAAATAACGGAAGTTCAGTACTAGGATCAACAAGTTCGCACGATAGGAATTTCAAGAATATGAAGTTTTTCCTAAAGGTTCTGCAGCCTCTTGAGGATAAATATAGACGTCTCCGTACCGATCCGCGAAACTCTACTAAACCGGCTCATGACTCGCGAGACCTATGTAACCTAGGCTCGAATACCAACTTGTCACGACCCCAAATACCGGTCATAATGGTGCCTATCACGTTACTAGGCAAGCCGGACCAATTATAAACCACAACCCATTTTCATTTTTAAATTAATCATTTGCTAACACGGTTTAATTACCAATTATCATAATAAGTGTTTAAAACAACACGATAGATATGCGAAAGTCAACAATACATAGAAACTACACAGCCCACACTGATCTGGTGTCACAAGTCTAGAGCCTCTAATACAAGTCTGGACAACCTACTACATAGATAGTCTAGAAATGCGGAAAAGTAATAAGATAGAAGGGAGAAATCAGGGTTGCAGAAGCCATGCAGCTACCTCGAAATCCCCGACAATTGCTGAACTACTGAAAAGCTCTCACTCGGCCTCTGGAGCACCTGGATTTGCACGCAAGGTGCAGGGAGTAATGTGAGTACTCCGACCCAGTGAGTAATAAACATAAATAATGACTAAAAGCAAGAAAACACGTATACACAGGGTATTCTATAATGAAGCAATTAAATAGGTAATTTGTAAGCAGTAAACCAATGAAAAGCAAAAAAAGTACTTCTACAACAAATAAACAGGTAATTGACAGACAATTATGATAAAGTAAACACATAGAAGTTTGCCCCTCGGGCACATCATCAACAATTTCCACCCCTCGGGCTCAATCTCACATCACAATGGGTACCTGTGCTCACTGGGGGTGTGCAAACTCCGGGAGGGGCCCCTTACAGCCCAAGCGCAATATTAAACCATCTCATGGCATCAAATCTAGCCCATCGACCTCATATCGATCAAGCCACCTCGTGGCATATATATGCATCTCAGGCCCTCGGCCTCATATCAGTATCAGTGTATCCTCACAACTAGGCCCTCTACCTTACTCAGTCCAAAAATCATCACAAGCCCCTCGGGAAATAGTAAAACAGTATTTCTCAGCCCAAAACATCATTTAAAATATCATTTAAGTCTCAAAAGTGAGTAAAAATGGTTGAGTAGTAAAACAGTGGAAAATAACGGGACTAAGTTCAAATAATAAGTCAAAACAGTGGGGAAATAGTAATAAACATCCCCGAAGGGTTCAAATAGTTGGCACGAAGCCCAAATATGGCAATCAGCCCAAATCATGATGATAGCAAATAAGTTTCAGTCAAATATGCGGTAAAATCATCAATCGGGACGGACCAAGTCACAATCCCCAATAGTATACGACCCCACGCTCATCATCAAGCGCGTGTCTCACCTCAATATAGCACTACGATGTGCAAATCTGGGGTTTCAAACCCTCAGGGCATCATTTACAATCATTACTCACCTTGAACCGGCTAAAACTCTAGCTCGCGATGCCTTTGCCCCTCGAATCGGCCTCCACGCATGTCGAATATATCCAAAATCAGAACGAATACGTCACAATATGCTAAGGGAACAAAGCCCAAGCGAGAACAATCAACAAAGGGCACGATTCCCGAAATTACCAAAACCCGACCCCGGGCCCACATCTCGAAATCGGGTAAAATTTATATTTTTAGAATCCTCATACCCTCACGAGTCTAACCATACCAAAATTATCCAATTCCGGTACCATTTGGTCATTCAAATCATCATTTTATATTTTTGGAAGATTCCACAACTTTTCATCACAAATTCCATCCCAAATCACGAATGAAATGATGAATTCAATGATAGATTCATATATTCTAGTCAAATCTGAGTTAGAACCACTTACCCCGATAAATTTCTTGAAAAAACCTTCGAAAAATCGCCAATATTCGAGCTCTCTAGGTCAAAATATCAAATAAAACCCAAAACCTCGTATTTATAGAGTGCCCCACAGATTTTCACCTCCGCGTACTGCACAAAATCGACCGCGGTCCGCACAAACCCAGTGCAGTTCGCACAAAAGCGACCACAGCTGCACATGCTTTTCTTTACAGTGACAATCTTTAATATT
This sequence comes from Nicotiana tabacum, assembly GCF_000715075.1. Classification (NCBI taxonomy): domain Eukaryota; kingdom Viridiplantae; phylum Streptophyta; class Magnoliopsida; order Solanales; family Solanaceae; genus Nicotiana; species Nicotiana tabacum. Next base: position 74,722,832 of record NC_134087.1, read on the forward strand.
TTGGACATACCTTTCGCTATAGATGTTTAAATTGCAACATCTTTACCTTTCTGAAAACTAGACACTAAGAGTTACAACTTCTGTTTTTGAATCATCTCAAAATTCCTTATAGATCAAAAGATATGAGCTTCCGAAGTAGGACCAGTGAAATGCTCCCCACCGCGGCCGCACTGCATTTTGTGCGGTCCGCACAGTACCTACCGTGGCTGCACTTCATTTTGTGCGGACCGTGCTGGTGGGTTCCAATACCTGCAACCCATCTGGACCTGCTACAACTATGATTTTTGACCTAAAATATCCTGGAACCTACCCGGGACCCCCGGAACTTCAAACCAATTGTACCAACACATCCCATGATATCGTTCAAACTTGTTCAATACTTCGGAACGCTCACAACAATATCAAATCACCAATTTAACATAGGATTCAAGCCTAAGAACTCCAAGAACACTTAAATTATTCTTTCGATCAAAACGTCTATCAAATCTCATCCGAATGACCTGAAATTTTGCACACACATCCCAAATGACACAGCGAAGCTACTGTCACTCTCGGAATTCCATTCCGACCCATATATCAAAATCTCGCCTATCAATCGGAAATCGCCAACATATCAACTTCACCAATTTAAGCCTAAATCTTCTCTATAACTCCAAAACCCATTCCGATCGTGCTCCTAAGTCACAAATCACCTCCCGAAGCTAACCGAACCATCAGAACTCACTTCCGAGACTTCTAACACATAAGTCAATATTTGGTTGACTTTTCCAACTTAAGCCTTCTTAAAAGAGACTAAGTGTCTCAAACTTCACCAAACTCATTTCAGACTCGATCCGCCCAACCTGATACCACAAAAACACGAATAACGAAGCATAAAGAAGCTGAAATGGGGGAAATGAAACGGTAACTCATGAGACGACTAGCTGGGTCATCACACATGAGATCAAGTATGACCCTAGAAAATGTGCCGTTCCAGAAGTGCTTTTTTTGTCACCCAGATGTTAAACATAATCAGCATCAATATATCCAACCAAATCAAAAGAATCTCCTGAACACTAGGTGGGGACCAGGTCCTTCGTTCCCTTAGGATACCTCAAAATTCCCTTGGCACCCTTCAAGTGAGAGTGTTTTGGGCCAAGTTCCAATCATTATTTTGTATGAAGGCCTAGGGACCAAGGGCCACATTTGATTCCTCTCAACTGATGGAGTTCTTCTTGCATAGCGGCTATCCAGTTAGCATTTTTCAATGCTTCTTTGATGTTCTTAGGCTTGATTTAAGGCAAGAACGCTAAGAAGGAAAACATGTTCCTTACCTTAGAACTAGGTTGAATACCAGAGTCTACGGATGTGATTACATTTTGAAGGAATGTGAACTCTTTTGCTTCTAGTTGGATACTTGAACTTCAAAATTAAAGGACCAGGTTCTTCCATATGTGAATCATCATTGACATCAACAGAATCATGACTTCCACTATTTTGTTCTACATCAGAAGTTCCTAATGCTGCATCTCTAACTCTTTCTTCAGCTTTAGTGGTAGCAATTGGGGTACCAGGTTCCTCTTGAGAAGTGGAAGAGGATGTGACATTATCTTCACTTGCCTCCTTCATCTGACTCATCATATCAGCCTTGCCATTTGAAACATCAGATATTTCCCTTAGCATATGCATCAGACACTCTATGCTCCTTGAAATTTGAATTTGGCAGACCACGAACTAGGTCCTTCTTCAAGCAGCTCATATCACCAGCTTGTAGAGACTCAAAATCAGCAACGTAGATATTCTTGTATCTTTTGGTTACTAAGACCATTTTGCCAGTTACCAGATTAGTAACTGTGCACACTTTAGACAAGAACTCTACTTTGTTCCCTTCATCACAACTTGGGAGACTTTCCAACCTTTCCGACACCGAGAATGTACCCCTTCTTTCAATTCCAAAGGATACATTCCCTCCTTGCAGGACCTTCAGTGAAAGGAAATCATTTGTTCTTCCAGTTATGAGCTTTGAGCAGTCGCTATCCATGTACCACTGTTGACTGCTCCCTTTCACTGTTCCCTATACACTAAATCAATGATTAGATTTAGGAACCCAAGCCAGCTTGGGTCCCTTATAATGATAGAACGGGTGGATCAAACTTCTTTTTGCCCATGCAGGCAGCACATATTTTCTTTTCCGGGAACCAGGTTCCTCATCAATACGCCTCTTTTCAACAAAAACTTTATTTTTCTACAACGGCTGAATTTTAACTTTACAGGAGTCCTTGTAATGAGAAAAATGGTGAATGAGGGCTCTTTTGGTCCAAGCAGGCATTATACGGTTTTTATTTGAAGGACCAGGTTCCGTAGCAGTCGTTCCTTTTTCAGCAAAAACTTTGTTTTTCTATTGGGACTGAATTCTGATCTTACAATTTTCTTTAAAGTACCCAGTGTTGCCACAGTGAGTGCAAAGCCAATTGTCAGGTACAGTAACGTACTTAGTATGAGGGTTGTAGGGAGTCTTTTCCTTTTAGAACCCGAGTCCCTGCCTGTTTCCCCCATTGTTTGTGTACAAGGCAGTGATAGCATCAGAGGACCAGGTCCACTTGAGTGATTTTTCAAGATCACTCTTCACTCTACCTAGTTCTTCTTGAAGTTGTTTGTTTTTCTCAAGCTTAGCACACAAACTAGACTTCACTGAATTTAACTCACTTTCAAGCTTAATGTATGCCTCACTTGCAACTTTCTTTCCCTTTTGAGTGTTCCCAGGCCTACTTTCCATTTTAGTTCCTCAATTGTTTTCTTTAGGTCTACACCCACAACTGATAGGTCATCTCTCTCATGCTCAATGTTAACAACCTTCTCAGTTAAAACCTCTTTCTCCTTTCTAACACACTCAATGGTCTACTTTAGATTGACCACAACAACCACTAGATTATCTCTCTCATGTCCTATGTTTGCAATTTTTTCAATTAAGGCATCTTTTTCTTTCTTCAGACTCTCAATGGTTTCTTCTAAGTCTACAACCTGAACTTCTAGATCTTCTCTCGACTGTTCTGCTTCTCCCAGTTCCACAGTTAAGTCATTTTTATCATTTATAAAACTATGATACGCATCAATTAAAACATTAGCCAAAGACATAAGTTTTTTCGAAGAATAATACTTTAGATTTCTTTGAACATCAAAGAAGTTTACCTCATGATCATCGTCTTCTTCATCCTCATCAGATTTTGCAATTTTTCTTTTAACGGCCATCATGGAGGTGTCTTCCTTTTCATTATCACCCTCAGATTCACTAGAGGAATCTCCCCAGGTAGCCAAAGCTTGCTTTACAATATTGTCGGCGACATCTCTTCTCTTGAACTTTCTGTCGGGGACCAGGTTCCTCTTACCCACCTTGTCAGCATTGTGTTTGTAATGGACCTAATTGTGGAGAGGACAGTCTTTGATAAAATGTCCTGGTTTTCTACACTTGTGACAACAATCGTATCCTTTAGTGTTTCTGCTAGAGCCACCTTCTTGGGAATGCCTCCATTTCTACTAACCATTTTCTAAAATCTTGGTAGCCTGTAGGTTAATCGACCTTCCTCAAAGTCTGGTAGAGCATCCATGTAGATCCTTTCTAGGTGTTAACCTTTTAGAAAAAACCTACTCTGATACCAATTGTTAGAAACTAAGCATCCACCAGATTGTATAGAGAACCAGGTTCTCTATGAGTTTCGACTAAAAATACTGAGGAAATAAATTGTATAGTGATCTGGTCCTATATCAGTTTGGTACAGTGCTAACTGCGAAATCAGTATGTAGATGAGACACATGATAAGTTCACACTGTATAGAGAACCAGATCCCTAGCAGTTCCTACGGTAAACAACAGATTGTGTAACTAATCAGTATAGGGAATCAGGTTCTCAAATTGTTACCACAGTAGCTCGGCAGTAAGTAAAGAACACAGAGGATTTTTATGTGGAAAAGTCCCAACTCAAGGGGACAAAAACCATGACCTACACTTGTAGGCTTTCAACTCCACTAACTTGTCAACACCTATTACAAGCCACTTTGTAATACCTCTATTACAAATGGTGAATACCACTTTGTAATACCAATTTGTAAACTCAACTAACTTGTGGCACTCTCACCACAAGCCACTTTGTGACTCTCTAGTTACAAAGAATTTGACTAACTTGTGATACTCTCACCATAAGCCACTTTGTCACTCTCTAGTGACAAAGACTTTAAACACTCTAACTTGTAATAAACCTATTACAAGACACTTTATAATAACTCTATTAGAAAGGCTTTACAACTCGACTAACACTAGCCAAGACACAAACTTGGAAGGTTTGTGATTTTGGGTTTCCTAAAACACAATTTCTAAGAAAGCAAGATAGGAGTTACAATTGAAGAACAAATAACAAAGACTCAACAAACCTAAGGACTTAATATATCTTCAATCTTGGATCCGGTCCTTGAGGTTGTAGTAACTTTGTTCTTGAGAGAGGTTGTTGCAAGCACTTGAGAGAGTATTTTCGTTTCTATTTTTTGCAAGTGTTGTTGAAAAATTGCCTTGTGTCTTGCACCAGGTTTATATTACAAAAGATGTCACCTTAGTGATGTCAAATCTTGGTTAGTACATGCCTCTTCTCAATGGGAAGTGACTGTTGCACTGTCTGCAGAATTGTTGCGTGTACAGTTGCAGGCAATCACTTTCTGCAGTTGCTTTCCAGCTGTACAGTTGACTTATACTTCTGTCAGAGGAACACCAAGGTATCAGGTCCCTAATTTGGTTCCTGTGAATCTAAAGCACACTGCCCCGATTATCTTGAGTCGATTAACTTGAATGATAGTTTTTCAATATTTGAAGGCCTTTGATTTATTGCGAAAGTCGGACATCTCCGAGCTGCATTATTTTGGCCGTAGCCTTTATATGACCGTAGTCTTTAATATGGTCTGATAGGTTACAAGTACCTTGGGCACAAGTACTTTACTTTATGTTTTGATAATCTAACAAACTTACCATTCAAAACCATATAAGGAACATGTTACACATCTACAAGACCTTGAGATCACAAAGTTCCAGGTTGGGATCCAGCCCTTGGGAATGCAAGGTGAATGCTACTACTGAATCAAAGGACCTGCAGGAGCTGACCATAGAAGAGCTGGTTGGAAATTTGAAGACCTACGAGATGAAGAGAAACATAGACAGTGAAAGAAGAGAACCAAAGAAAGAAAAGAACCTGGTACTCAAAGCTGATAGTAATGACTCAAGTGAGGAAGAGTAGAAGGAACAACTTAGGAAACATGTCCCTACCAATTCTAGAGGAGACTGTATGAAGTCAACTCTCCAGCAGGAAAGTTGCTGCCTGCACACGCTATGTACAGGAACAATGCAACAATCAACTTTCTGTGGAAGGCTTTTTACCTACCTTGCTTACATCATTGTAAGTGATGTCACACACGTATAAATACAATCATGAAAGGTAAAATGACTTACTTCATGAGAGAACCAGATAAAGGACATGAAGCATGTCTAAAACTGGTTAAATCAGGCTACCCTCGGCAAAAGCAAAATATAAAGAGCATCGATAAATTCAGCCCTTGAAAAATCTAAGGGCTTCGATAAATTCGGCCCTCAAATAATCCAAAGGCTTCGATAGCATCAGCCTCCAGAAAAACCTCAAGAGGTATTCGATTATGTTTGCACAAACAAATTACTAATAAGGTTCCGATACGTTGAAACCTTTGGAAAACCCAAATGGGTACAAAACATACATGCTAAGGCATACAAATATTTTTACTAAGTCTTTTAACTGGAAGGAGGAAAAAATTATAGCTATTTTAAAGGCTGAAACAGCCCAACTTAAAGAGCCTAAGGGCCAACTTAAAAAAGCCTAAGGGCCAAAACATATAGAGGTCGAGATCCACTTCTCACTCAACTCAGACTCGAGAACTCCGATGTCCCGGGCTCGCATCAAATCGATTTAAATTTAGCTCGAGGGTTAACGCCCATAAGGGTTCCTTGCACAAAAAAAGAAAAAAGAACCTAATCTATTTTCGGGGCCACATCCCCGGGAGCGACGTGCTCAGGAACTGCACCTTCGACAGCTTTATCTTTGGGAACTCCCACTTCCTCAGAGGTGCCCTCTTCGCCTTCCCCGTCCTCGGAACCACTCACATCATCCTCTTATTGGAGGAGATGAGAAACCTGGCATCGGTTTCCTGCGCCTTTGCTTTGGCTATCTCCTCAACAAGGTTGAACCCTTGGGCATTTATTTCTTCGAGAGTCTCCCTCCAGGCCTGGCACTTGGCCAGATCATTGCTCCATTTTTCCCGATCGGAGGCATCCCTCAGCTCAGCTTGAACGGCCGCAACATCCCTTAAGTATACGCATGAAACCTTCCTAAGCTCGGCCTCACATTGGCTCAGCTAGGCTCTATACTTGACGATGACCTATATATGAAATGAAGATAGGTCAGACAAAGGAAAAGAAAGAAAGGAAGATTACAACAGTGAAAGTTAGTATTTACCCGAGAGAGGAGACATTGAGCCTCTTCGAAAATGGTGGATGCGTCATTGAGGTCAGTGGTATCCTCGACCCCAGTGAAGCAACTCTGAAAGGGACCTTCTTCGAGGACTTTGCTCAGATCGGGCATACATAGAGCATTAGCCTCTTCAATTGCCTCCTCGGAATAAGTTGGAAAAGAAAGGGAGTGACCTGTTGTCATGGCCCCGAACTCTTCACTCGAGGCGTTCTCATTAGCTTTGGGGGTCTCCGCATTTACCCCCTCCGGTATAATTGTTGAAGGCGGAGGAACAATCTTAACCTATAGGGGTACGGGGCCTTGCTCGAGTCTTTATTTGGGCTACCCTCACCTCGGGATGAGGTCTCTAGTTCCGAGGGCTTGGCGGTCTCGATCGGTTTCCTGGTTCGATGCACTACAGCTGCCTCTTCACCATCATTCTCTTCGTCTTCCAGGGAATTGTGGGCCAGATCGGTGTCCACATGAGCAAATCTCTTCCGCAGCCTTCGAGTTAGGGCTTTCTTATCTTTAGGGTCTTCGGGCTTCGAAACCCTCTTCCTTTTATTGTTTGTCCCCGCTTTTGGGATCGGGGACTCGGTCTCTTCCCTGGACGAGGCTGGCCTCATTTAAGGACATCACTTATGCCTGCAAATAAGCCCGAGTTAGACAGCATCACTAATAGGAGAAAATATATCGAAATCCGGAAGGAGAACTCTCCATGATGTTTGGCCTCCCATTTACCCTTCGACAAGTCACGCCATTTGCGTTCGTCATACGAAGAGGTCCCGGCCAACTTCCTAACCTAGTCCTCGAGGTCAGGAATTGCATGTGGCATCTAAGCATCAACTGCATGAAAGGGTGAAGGAATCATTCAATGAGAGAATAAAACACAAGGGAACATCGGAAAATAAAATTTTTACTTACGTCGGAAGTTCCATCTCTCAGGAAACAACATATTTCCCTCGAGGATGATGTCTGAGGTCTTCACTCGGATGAATCGACTCATCTAGCCTTGGTCTTTGGTCTCATCATTACTGGCAAAGAAGGCTTTTTTGGATTGACGTTGGAGCCTAATCAGTCCACGAAAAAGCTGAGTCCGATATAATCTGATATGGTGATGGAAGGTAAACTCTAGTCCCTCGGCCTTGCTAGAAAAATAGCGCAACATGATCACGATGCGCTAGAAGGAAGGGTGGATCTGCCCTAGGGTGACCTCATACCTCTTACAGAAATCAATCACCACCGGATCGAGGGGACCTAGTGTGAAGGGGTAAGTGTAAACACTTAAAAACCCCTCCACATAAGTTGTGGTGCTCTCCTCGGGAACCGGGATCTGTATAGTAACCTCGTCGCCCCAAACACACTCCTTCCTCAGAACCTCGAGATGCTTCTCCTTTATTGTACAGATGTACCTCGATGCATGTTCACATCGGCCGGGTAGTGCAGGTGGGTTTTCGACATCGAAGTCCTTCTTTAAAAAATAGGTGGTTGGAACAATCTCATGGAGGGCCGATGCTTTATCGCCGAGCCAATCGGGAAGTAGAAGAAAACGATACCTTTTCCTTTTGAGGGACTGTTTTAGAACTTTTCGCATGATTTAGGGTTACAAAAGATGGCGAGGCCTGGTTGTTTTTGGTAATAAGTAGATGGTAGTAACAGAAAGTTAAAGGGGACTGATTAAGAGAGAGAGAGGTATGGAGGAGGTTCAGAGATGCTTGAAAATTGAAATAAAGCTTTCTCAAAGGTAGGACCTTATATTTATAGATGGGCGGCGACGGTTCAACAACGCTAGTACCCGACCAACACTGCATGCAATTAATGTTTTGGGGAAGCAAATCGACGAGACGTTTCAATCACTTCGAGCGCTTACATCATGAGAGTGATGTCATAGTTATAAACTCCAGAGGATCGAGGTTCAAGTCGTTTCTTATCATCTTATTCTAAGAAATGCGGGGACTATCTATATACGGTCAAAATTACATGACTCTGATTTACAGGCTCGACGGTCTGTTTTTAGGCCAGAGTCTGGGTGAGGTCGAGTTCGAGACCGATGGACCATACTCGAGCTCGAAGACAGAGTATAATGCTCTGAGATAGGAGTTCGAGTAATATCAAGGCCAAGCATGCTCGACCCCGAAATAATACCATTATGGATTTGTACCAGAGTGAGGTAGATTCCTGCCACGTCCCCAAAGTCATGGCACAAATCCCGGAATAGGGTTGTACGATTCCGTGCTAGGCGGTTAGACAGTTGTACCAAGAATATTCCTTACTGTAAATAGAAATATTCCTTATTTAGGGTTCCCCTATTATATAAAGGGGACCTCAATCATTTGTAACATCATCTAATCATTGAGCAAAGAATATACTCTCTACTTTTTATCTACTGTTCATCAGAACTATCCTTTAGCTTTATTGTTCTTGCTTTGATTTCCCTACTTAATTGTTCTTACTGCCCTAAGACACCTCAATGTCATTAAGCTCGAGGTCACTGATATTAAGTAACATTGGTTTGATTCACTTCTATCTTTCATTTCTACTTCATATTTCTTGATTATTAATTGGTATTGAACTAAATCACATATCTTTAAAACCACTAATCAAATTTAATTGTTACTCGTATTTCAGAGGTAAACAATCACAAACTTCTGTTTTGAGATAAAGCCAGTTAGCCTACCAGCTTTTGGTGAAATATTTGGTCACACACATATTTAGGCGAGAGAGCTATTAGCTAGCCAGTGTTGTTCTACTACTAGTGACGATTGACGCTTCTTGACTCGGGTTGTCTGCCCAGGTAAGCCAGGTCTAGATACCATCTCTTGTAGGATTTGAAAACCTAAAAGAACAAGCCACAAGCAACGGATATCCCTAGTAGGCTACGCTTTATTTGCATCATGTGCATTAGACCACGGGTCGGGCCCACCTAGGACAGATACCAATTTTTCAGACCAATATGTTCATTTTTCTGTGTTATATGTAACATTATTTGGTAGGCTTTACTCAACTATTGACTGGATTTAGGATAGATTAATTGAACAGAGGAGAGAGAAAGAGAGAATTTCCTCCAAGTTTTCATAAAAACCCCATTTTTTAAATAAAATTTTGAAGTGTTCTGGTGTGTAAAATCATAATTTTTAAAATGGTCTTTTTTTTATTTTAACTGAAATACGCATGTATGATTCTAACCGAATGTGAGATACATAGGCAACTTTCATCGGGTCCGGCCCCCAATTTTCAAAAATCCAAAAATATTTTTTGTTAATTTCTTCTCAAAATCCAAAAAATATTTTCATTCTTCTTCAAAAGTTTTTCTTTCGAAATTAAAAAGAAAATTTAAAATTCAAAAATATTTTCTTTTTTCTCTTTGAAGTCTTTTCTTTCATAAATTCAAAAGAGAAGTTCAAAATCCAGAAACATGTTATTCTTATTTAGAAGTCTTTCTCTCGAAAATTCCAAAAAAACTAAAAAAAAATTAGAAATCAAAAAAAATATTTTCCTTATTAGGAGCTTTCATGGTCTGAATTGTATAAAAGTAAGAATTAGTTTATTTACTTTATTCCTGATTTTCCTGAACTACGTAATGATCTGATTCATGTTCAACATGATATGTAAGTAACCTCCAACGGGTTCGATCAAAATTCTTTTAAAACCACAAAAGATTAAAAACAATGAGGGGAAAAAAAGAGGAAAGAAAAGAATAAAAAAGAGAGAGTTAAAGTCAAGATAAAATAAACCAATAAGCCGGAATGAAGCATGAATCCATTCCAATCTCATTTTAGAAATGAAAATGACTTTAGTGCATGACATACAATGTGTGATTAATATATGTAAAATGCCTCACTTTAACACATTTGTTGTTTGTCATAAAAGAAAAAGTTAAACAAAGGTGGTTGGTTTTTAGTTTAAACCTTACAACATGAGATCAAAAAGTAGAATGGCAAACAACAGTGAGAATGAGTCAAATAATGATGATGTCCGAAGACAGTTGGTCGAATAAGATTCAGGATTGGTTGAAGAAGTGAGAGTGGTGAAGCAACAACTGACAGAGATGTACCAAGCCTGGTTGAACGGACATGCACCGCCCCCACTACCTATAGGGCCTTCGGATAATTTTCATAATGTGTCAGTGCCCATCTCCATAGCAAGTAACCCATTATAACAACCTGGATTCAGTCTAAACATTAACCTTCCCACTATCTCCAGTACCTCCATTCCACGTCCTCCAACCACACCCCCATAAAAATGACCCGTCTGTTGTACCCATTGTCCATACTTTCACTGTTCCTCAACCGACTCTTTCTCAAAAGTCCAACAATGATCCCCCAACTCAATGCTCGCGATGCCCAACATTACTCTCTGGAACTAACTTTCAAGGTTCCATATTCACACAAGCATACTACTCAAAACGTGTTCCCAATTGAGATTGAAAAGCCCGATAAGAATATAGAACATGAGGAAATGACCAAAAAAATGAAGAGCTTGGAACAAACCATGAGAAACATACAAGGCTTAGGAGGCCACAAGAGTGTTTCGTTCAATGATCTATGCATGCTCCCCCATGTTCATTTGCCACCCGGCTTCAAGACCCCCAAGTTTGATAAGTATGATGGGCATGGTGATCCTGTGGCCCATCTGAAGAGGTATTGTAACCAATTGAGGGGAGCAGGAGGCAAAGAAGAATTGCTCATGGCCTATTTTGGGGAAAGTTTGACAGGAATTGCTTAAGAGTGGTTCATAGATCAAGACATCTCTCACTGGAACGTTTGGAACGACATGGCTCAAGATTTTGTCCAACAGTTTCAGTACAATATTGATATAGTGCCAGACCACTCCTCTCTCGTCAACATAAAGAAGAAACCAACAGAAAGCTTCAGAGAAGAATATGCAATCAAGTGGAGAGAGCAGGCTGCTAGGGTCAAACCACCAATGAACTCCATTACATGTTTGCCTCCACTAGAAAACATTTTGCTGAGGCTATTAAGATTGGAGAAATAGTTGAGAATGGCATGAAGAAGGGAAGAATATTGAGTCAGGCTGCCTTCAAAGCCACATCGTAGGCCATCTGATACAGGAGAGAAGAGGGAGCCATGATGGCTTCAAGCTCGACGGAGGCCCGTAGGTCATTCAACCAATCATATATGCCACCCAGAACTTTGCAACATTACAACCCACATCATGATGCTGAACTCACAACCTTACACGCAGCCACAAAATCACACCCAAAGCCAAGCTCCACCTCCCAAAAATGTCCGTCCCTACCAAGCTCTATATAATTCCTAATAAAATTTTCCTTAATATAATTCCCGCCTAAGAGAGCCTACCATAAGGAATCAATTCACCCTTATTGATGAATCATAGTAAAGTTTATTCCAAAAGCTAACCAAGTTAGGTCTGCTACAACCAGTGGCCACGAACCGGCCAAACTCCGAGTCCCCCTCGTATCGAGTTGATGCTAGATGTGAATACCATTTTGGAGCAGTAGGACATTATACTAAGGATTGTTGGACTCTCAAAAGAGAAATTGAGACCTCATTGAGGTCAAGGAAATAATTCTTAAGGATGAAGAGGCCTCTAATATGAGAAACAATCCTTTTCCTACTCACAACAATAGGCCGGTCATTGGAATGATCTGTGATAATGGAGAGTTTGATCCGGCACTGAAAGCCATTACACCCATTTTTGCAATAGAAGAGAAACCTAAAATGGTCACCAAGACATGAGAAGTTCTCTATCATATGCGAATCTCGGTAGTTAGTCTTGCTGTCCTTTCTGCATCAGGATTATTTCAGGGTGTAATCCAGATGTTTTACTTTATTATCTTACTTTCTGATGTAGACTCTTCTATCTTAAAATGCATAGAAATTAAATCAATATTTCATTATCCGTGAATGTCTCTTTTCTTAATCTTGTCCCTTCTTATTCTCTTTTCAGGTCTGTTAATGTAGATTTTAATAACATGACATACTTGCGGACTTCGTGCCTAGATCCTAAAACGCTGTCAGACTTCGAAATAATTAATCAAGAAGCAAAATATATTGAATATAAGGCATATAACAAAATAAACAGGGAATTGGAACAGTAAGCCTAAATTAAATCCAAATAAAGCGGCCCTTACTTGATTGGTTTATGGCACTGAAGTCGTGATACCAGCAGAAGTTGAAATTCCCTCCCTTCGGATCATTGTTGAAGTCGAGATCGAGGACGAAGATTCTATCAAGACCCGATTGAAACATTAACTTTGATTGATGAAAAGCGATTGGCCGCAATCTGCTATGAGCAGTTGTACCAACAAAGGATGGTTGTGCCTACAACAAGAAAGTGCGGTCCAAGAAATTTGAAGTGGGGCAACTCATCCTGGGACATATTGTCCCTCACCATAAAGAATCTAAAGGAAAATTTCTACAAGTTAAAAAGGTCTGTATATTGTAGCAAGAGTGTTTCCAAAGGGAGCGTTGTATTTGGGAGACATCGAAGGAAATATGCACGAGACAACAGTCAACATAGATGAAGTCAAAAGGTACAATGTTTGAATCACTACTCGGTGTTAACATTCTCTGATTAGGATGATGAAGGATTTCTATCACGACCCAATTTCTCCTATAGATCGTGATGGCGCCCAACGTTACCGCCAGGCAAGCTAATAGTGAACTAACCATGTGATTATTTCTTCTAACAATTTAAAAATGGTTGATTTTTAGTTATTGGATAACTAAGAAGTTTAAAATTAAATAACATGAGATATAGATAGTTCTAAAAGTAAATGAGATGAAATAAATAATCAAAAATCACCAAATGTCTACTAGCATGATCTCTAAGGCCAGGTGTCACAAGTGTATGAGTTACTAGTAGAATATACAAATATACTACACCACTGTCTAAATTGAAATAGAAAGAAAATAAAAGCAAAAGAAAGACTTCGGGTGCTACAGAACAGGCTCGCAAGGCAGCTCACCGCAAAGTCTCTTGGAATCAAGGGTGCGCGCCGGGATGATAACCAGATGCACCTGCCTCAAATCCTGCACGATTGGTGCAGAAATATAGCGTGAGTACATAAACAACATGTACCCAGTAAGTATCTATCTAACCTCGAAGAAGTAGTGATGAGTGGTCAACTTCAACACTTAGTATGGGGCTAACAATAAAATACCGAGATTATAATTAAACATGGGCTATATAAATGAAGCTGAAAAGACAATAACAAGAAATAAATAAATAATTCTTTCACTAATAGTAAATCCCAATTCAATTTCCATCATTTAACAATTTAACCTCTCAAGCCAATGAAACAATACCAAGTATAATTGGGTTCCTTGTACTATTACGCACGAATTATGCCGAGGTCATACGGCCTTATCCAAAATATAAACTTATATATTGTGCACTACCGAGGGTCGAACGGCACAAACCATAGATGTATCTATTCTACTACCGAGGCATTCAGCGCGTTCCACAAGAAGAGAAAATACTTTATAAACAACCAATTCAAAGATTATTAAGAGGCTAATATTCAAAGAAGCACCAATTCTTATTAACGGTCAAGTAACCCATCCAAAACTCAAGTAAATGAAATCGACCTTTTACGATTCCTTTATCAAGTTCCAATATGATTTAAGCACTTAAATTAACAAGTAGGGTGCAAATATCGTAAGTATAACATGATTTGGGTTCTAAACAACCCGGACATAAGCATAATTAGTAGCTACGCACGGAATCTCGTCACCTCGTACGTACGTAGCCCCCTCAAATAGAAGAACATATTAATTCAATTCACCTATTGGGTTAATTACCTCTTACAAGGTTAGAAAAGAGACTTACCTAGTCTCAAAGATTACTTTTTGGTCCACAAATGTGCTTTAAATCCTCAACTCGGTGCCAAACGACTCGAAACTAGTCAAATGTTATATAAAATAATCAATACGTGTTCAAACATTCATATCCTAACTATTAAAGTGATTACCCAACCCCAATTGAAGAATTCCTAAAATTCACCCCAGACCCACACGCCCAGATTTCAAAATTTTTTGAAGAAAGTATTACCCATAACCTCACGAACTCAAATATATGATTTTTTACTAAATACCATAACCATTTTCGTGGCTAAATCCCATTTTTATCAAAACCTAGATTTTTCATCTAAACCCATGATTTCACAAATTTAACATGTAAAATCTACCCATAATCTATGTATTTAATTCACATTGTATAAAAATTACTTACCTCAAAGTGCTAGGTGAAAACCCCCTTCCAAGAGCTCCAAAATCGCCCAAGAGATGAATGAAAATGAGACAAATAGCCTAAGTCCTCCATTAAATAAACCATTCTGCCTCCAGCAATTTTCGCTTCTGCGGCTCAATAGTCGCATCTACAGCTCTGCATCTGCGAAAAGGGCCGTGCAGATAAGATCCTCCCCTCAGCTGGATCCCTCGCTTCTTTGACCAGCAACTCGTTTTTGTGAGACCGCTTCGGTGGTGCGTGCATCGCACTTGCGTCGCCATACGCTTCTGCGATAGCCTCCTTCGCACCTGCGCCTCTGCAGGTGCGGTACCTGCCCCGCTTCTGCGGTCACTGGGCAGCCCACATTGGGCCGCTTCTTCGGTCCTAGGCTCGCTTTTGTGAGCTCGCACCTACGGCTAGCCCTCCGCAGGTGCGATTGCACCACTAAAAGCTTTAGCTGATCAACCAAGTCAAAATGACTTTTGCGCCTCGTTCGAATGGCATCCAGGGCCCCCGAGGCCCCGTCCAAATATACCAATATGTCTGAAATCATAAAACAGACTCGCTCGCACCCTCAGAATGCGGAAAACAACATCAAAACTAAGAATCACACCCCAAACCAAATTGAATCAACTTATGAACTTCAAGTTCTTCCAACTTACTCCGAACGTGCCGAAACATACTTAGACTACTCGTAATGACACCAAATTTTGCATGCAAGTCTTAAATCACCATACGGAACTATTCCTTGGCTCGGAATCCCAATTGGACCTCGATAATACCAAATTCTACTTCAAACCAAATTTAAAGAACTTTAAAACCTTCAATGTGCCAACTTTCGTTATTAAGCGCCGAAATACTCCCGGGTCATCCAAAACCCGATCCGAGCATAAGTCCATGTCTAAAATCACCATAAAAACCTATTAGGACCGTCAAATCTTGATTCCGAGGTCGTTTACTAAAAATGTTGATCAAAATCAAACTTAGTCCTTTTTGCCAACCTTAATGAACTAAGTGTTCTGATTTCAACCCGAACCCTTCCAAATCCTGAACTAATCATCCCCACAAGTCATAAAATAGTAAAAGCACATATGGGGAGTCTTATTTAGAGGAATAGGGTTCTAGAAAGCAAAACGGTCGGTCGAGTCGTTATATTCTCCACCTCTTAAACAAATGTTCGTCCTCGAACGGGTCTAAAATCATACCTGGAGTACTGAGTAAGTGTGGATATCTGCTCCGCATGTCCTCCTCGGACTCCCAAGTTGCCTCCTTGACTGGTGGCCCCTCCACTGAACCTTTACCACGAAAATCCTCTTGGACCTCAACTGGCGAACCTACCTATCAATAATGGCAACTGGCTCTTCCTCATAACCCAGACTCTCATCTAACTGAATCGTGCTGAAGTCTAACACATATGACCTATCGGCATGATACCTCCAGATCATAGACACGTGGAAAACCAGATGAACTCTCGATAGACTGGGAGGCAAAGCAAGTTCATAAGCAACCTCCCCAACTCATCTCAACACCTCAAATGGGCCTATAAACCTTAGGATCAACTTGCCCTTCTTGCCGAACCTCATGATCCCCTTCATCGGTAAGACTTTCAAGAGAACCTTCTCGTCCACCATAAATGATAAATCATCCGCTTTCTGATCCACATAACTCTTCTGTCTGGATGTGCTGTGCGAAGTCGCTCCTGAATCGACTTTACCTTTTCCAAGGCATCCTTTACCAAATAGTACCATATAACTTAGCCTCGCCGGGCACAAACCATCTGATGGGAGAACGACATCGCCAACTATATAAAGCCTTAAATGGAGCTATCTCGATGTTGGGCTGATAACTGTTGTTGTAAGCAAACTCGTCCAAAGGCAAGAATGGATCCCACTGCCCTCCAAATTCAATCACACATGATCTGAGCATGTCCTCCAAGATCTGAACTGTTTGCTCCAACCGCCCCCCGTCGGTCGGTGGATGAACGGTTGTGCTAAGCTCTACCCGGGTCCCCAACTCACTCTGTACTGCCCTCCAGAAATACGAAGTGAACTGAGGGCCTCTATCTGATATGATGGAAACAGACATACCATGCAACCGAACTATATCCTGAATATAAATCTGGGCCAACCTCTCTAAAGTATATGTGGTCATAATCGGAATGAAGTGTGTCGACTTGGTCAACCTATCCATAATGACCCAAACTGCATCAAACTTCGGCAGGGTCCGTGGCAACCCAACAACGAAGTCCATAGTAATGCGCTCCCATTTCCATTTAGGTATCGTCATCTGCTAGAGTAGGAAACCTGGCCTCTGGTGCTCATACTTAACCTGCTGGCAATTTAGACCCCTCGTAAAATACTCAACTATGTCCTTCTTCATCCGATGCCACCAATAATGCTGCCTTAGATCGCAATACATCTTCGTAGCACCAGGATGAGTAGAATACTGAGAATTGTGTGCCTCTTCTAGGATATTCTCCCTGAATCCATCAATATTAGAAACACATATGAGACCCTTGAGTCGCAGAATACCATCCTCACCGATAGTAGCCTCCTTGGTTGGTCCTGTAGTACTGTCTCTCTGAGAACCAACAAGTGAGGATCATCAAACTGGCGAGCCTTGATCTACCGAATAGTGAAGACTGAGCAACAGCGCATGCAAGAACTCGACTGGGCTCTGAAATATCCAACCGCACAAGTCTATTAGCCAAGGACTGAATGTCCAAAGCTAGTGGCCTCTCCTCTGCTGAAACGAATGCCAAACTACCCATACTCTCCGCCTTTCTGCTCAAGGCATCCATAACAACATTCGCCTTGCTCGGATGATAAAGAATGGTAATATCATAGTCCTTTAGTAACTCAAGCCACCTGCGCTACCTCAAATTGAGATCCCTCTATTTGAACAAATGTTGCAAGCTGCAATAATCGGTGTAAACCTCACTGGACACCCCATAAATGTAATGACACGACCGATCGTTTTGATTTCTAGAACCCTGTCCCCCTAAATAAGACTCCTCGTACATGCTTTTACTCTTTTATGACTTACGGGGATGGTTAGTTCAGGATTTGGAAGGATTTAAATTGAAATTGGAACACTTGGTTCCTTAAGGTTAGCTAAAAGGGCTAAGTTTGATTTTGGTCAACGTTTTGAGTAAACAACCTCGGAATTAGGATTTGACGATTCCAATACTTGGCGTATGTTCAGATCGGGTTTTGGATGACCCAGGCGCGTTTCGGCGCTTAATAGTGAAAGTTGATTCTTTGAAGGTTTTGAAGTTCTTTAAATTTGGTTTGGAGTATGTTTTTGTGATATCGAGATCCAAAGGGGATTGTGAGACCAAGAATAGTTGGGTCTAAAAAAGGCCTAAAACGAGTTTTGGAGCTTCAAAAAACTCGTTTTTCGGAAGGAGGGGATTTCAGCTGGGCAGAACCTCGTTTTTAAATACGGGACTTAGGCCTTTTCCTCTCATCTTTCACACACTTGGGCAATTTTGGAGCTTCAAAAGGGGGATTTTAACCTAGCTATTGAGGGTAAGTAATTTCTACCTAATGTGAGTTTAACACATAGATTATGGGTAGATTGTAATATGTAAATTAGTGAAAATCATGGGTTTAGGTGAAAACCTAGGTTTTTTATAAAAATGGGATTTAGCCACGAAATTTGTTATGGATTTAGTGAAAATCATATATTTGAGTTCATGAGGTTATGGGTAACAACTTTCTTCGAAAATTTCCGCAATCCGGGCATGTGGGCCCGGGGGTGAATTTTAAGAATCCTACATTTGGAGTTAGGTAATCACTTTAATAATTGGAATATGAACTTTTGAATATGTATTGATTAATTTATATACTATTTGACTTTTGGATTGTTCAGCACCAAGTTGAGGCTTTATAGTGAATTTGAGGCCGGAAAGTAAGCTTTGAGACGAGGTAAGTCTCTTTTCTAACCTTGTAAGAGGAAATTAATCCCATAGGCGAATTGATTAATATGTGCTTCTATTTGGGGGGCTATGTACGCATGAGGTGACGAGAGTCCGTATGTAACTACTAATTATGCTTATGTCGGGGTAGTCTAGGACCCATACCATACTATATTTACGATGTTTGCACTCTACTTGTTAAACTTAATTGCTTAACTCATGTTGGAACAGGATAAGGGAATGGTAAAAGGTTAAATTTCATTTACTTGAATTCTTGGACGGGTCACTTGACTGTTATTGAGAATTGGTGTTTCTTTAAATATTAGCCTCTTAATCAATCTTAAATCGGCTATTATAAAGTATTTTTTCTTGTAGTGGAGCGGGTAGAACGCCTCGGTAGTAGATAGATACATCTATGGTTTGTGTTGTTCAATCCTCTACAGTGCACAGTTTATATATTTTATGTTGGATCGGGCCGTACGACCTCGGCATAAATTACGCATAATAATCTTTGGAACCATTCATAATTGATATTGATTCATTGGCTTGAGATATAAATTGTTAAATGATGGAAATAAATTTGGGATTTACTATTAGTGAAAGGATTGCCTATTATTTCTTGTTGTTGGGTTTTCAGCTATATTTATGTAATCCTGCTTAGTTATAATTTTGATATTTTATTGTTAGCCCATAGTAAGTGTCAAAGTCGACCCCTCGTCACTACTTCTTCGTGGTTAGACTGGATACTTACTGGGTACATATTGTTTATGTACTCACGCTATACTTATGCACTAAATGTGCAGGATCTAAGGCAGGTGCATCTGGATATCAGTCCGGCACGCATCCTTGACTACTACTACGAGACTTGTGGTGAGCTACCTTCTGAGCTCATTATGCAGCAGCCGAAGTCTTTCTTTTGCTTGTATATTCTACTAGTTGCTCATACACTTGTAACACCCGGTCTTGGAGGTTTAAGCTAGTAAACACTTGATGGTTTTTGGGTTATCTTATTTATCTCACTACTTTAAAAATCTTGATCTCTCATTTTTATTAAATGCTTACTTCTTATTTACACACAAACTAAAAATCAACTACTTCAAATCTTTAAAGGAAAGGATCACAAAGTTAGTTCACTATAGGCTTGCCTAGCAGCAACGTTGGGCGCCATCACAGCCTATAGGAGGAATTGGGTCGTGACAACATGGTATTTGAGCACTAGGTTTACGTAGGTCTCACAAGTTATGAGCAGGCCTAATAGAGTTTTGAGGATCGATGTCTGTACTTATCTTCGAGAGGCTAATAGGGTATTAGTGCCACGACCCAAACTGATAGGCCACGACGAGTGCCCGAGTCCTACCTGTCGAATTGTGACGACCCGAAGGGTCATCACTATAGTTCTTCCTTTTTCCGCGCTTTCGAGGCCTTGAAAACCTCGCTTTTAGTTGCCTCGATTGGCGTGCGTAGTTCGGGCGCGTAGCCAGAAAGTTTTTATGTTAGAATATGTGAATTATGTGAAACATTTGATGAATTTTGGTATTAATATGCATAATGTTGACATCGGTCAACATTTTGGGTAAATGGACCCGGACCTGTGATTCGACGGTCCCGGAGGGTCCGTAGAAAAATATGGGACTTGGGCGTGTGCCCGGAATCAAATTCTGAGGTCCCAATCCCGAGAAATGAATTTTTGAAAGAAATTATTTTTCTGAAATTTGATATGAAAATTTGAAATGAAAAGGAGTTAGAAAATATAGGTATCGGGCTCGTATTTTGGTTCCGACGCCCGGTACAAGTCTTAAATATGTGTTAAGCACTATCTGTAAAGTTTGGCTAAAAACGGACGTCATATGACGTGTTTCGGACTAAAAATGGAGAATTTGAGTTATGAAAGTTGAAGAAAAGAAAATCATGTGTTTGAGGCTTGATCCTATGTATATGATGTTATTTTGGTGATTTGATCGCACGAGTAAGTCCGTAAGATGTTTTTAAGGTTGTGTGCATGTTTGGTTTGGAGCCCCGAGGGCTCGAATGAGTTTTGAATGGGGCCCGGGAGGTCTTGGACTTAAGAAAATACAGGTTCAGGTGTTGCAAACACCAGTGCGGACGCGGTCATTTCCGCGCTGGAGACGCGCAGCCGCAATGCCTTTCTGTGCGGTCCGCATGGCTGAGTCTGAGGGCTAGGGTTTCAGGTCAACCAGCGCGGCCGCGCACCAAAACAGTGCGGTCCGCGCTGGAAGGGTTCAGAGAAGCCCCAATTTTTCTCCCACTCGGCGTGGCCGCAACACATTTTTGTGCGGTCCGCGCCAGGTCTTCAGAAAGGTATACAAGTTCGGAAATCTCAGTCATTTTTCACTTTTCAAAAACCCAAAACCTAAGAGGCGATTTTCCAAATAACTTTTCTTCTCCAAAACGATTGGTAAGTGATTTCTAACTTAATTTCTTTATCCCTTAACATCTTTTAATATAATTTCAACTTCAAATCAAAGATTTTCATGGGGAAAATTGGGTGTTTTGGGTAGAACCTAGGTTTTCTACAAATTGAGAAGTTGGACCTCAATTTGGGGTCCGATTTAAAAACAAATCATATATTTGGATTCATGGGGAATGGGTAATCGGATTTTGGTCCGAACCTCGAGTTTCGACCATGTGGGTCCGGGGGTATTTTTGACCTTTTTGGAAAAAACCTTGAAAAATCTATTTTCATGCATTGTGGATGATTCATTTAGTAATTATTAATGTGATTAAGTAACTTATGACTAGATCCGAGCGGATTGGTGGTGGAATCAAGAGGTAAAGCTATACTAGAAGCGTGAGTTGAGTTTGGAGCATTCGAGGTAAGTGTTTGTTCTAACTTTGGCTTGAGGGATTAGAATTTGGATATTATTTGCTACGTGTTAATTGTGGAGTACGGTGTATAGGCATGGTGACGGTTATCTATACACCGGAGTCTAGCATGACCGTGAGTCGAGTTGCTTTTAAATTCGAAAGATGTGAAATAGTTGAGCTAATTACTTGCTAATATAATTATGAAGTGATAGTTGAGAAGCAGATGAGTTAAAGAAGGAAGTGTGGTATTTTTCCCTTGCCGGGACCTATTGTTGATTTGTTCTCCCTTGCCGGGATGTTTAATCTTGTTGTATATTCCCTTTCCCCGATTGGTTGTGACTGATGATTGGGTGAGGAAGAGCGATTATGCACGAAGGGTCTTTTTTTGCCATGTTTTGATAATTATGCACGAAGGGTCTTTCCGTGCCATGTCTCTAATTATTTATGCACGAAGGGTCTTTCCGTGCCATGTCTCTAATTATTTGAGCACGAAGGGTCATTCCGTGCCTTGATATGAGAGTTATGTGAGGAAAAGCACGAAGGGTGATGCCCGTGCACTATATTTGACAGTTTTGGTGAGAATTAAGAGTAAAAGCACGAAGGTTGGTGCCGCGCAGTTGTTGATTCACTTGCTCTCTTTCATAGATGCTAATTATTCAGTTTCCATCTCTCTGTTCGTTGGTCTTATATCTAAATTGTTACACCCCACAGCATGTCCCCTCCCTATTATCTGGTTTAATTCTGTATATCTTTCCATTGTTGCACATATATCTGTACAGGTTATTTGAGGTAGGTTTGGTCTAGCCTCGTCACTACCTCGCCGGGGTTAGGCCAGGCATTTACCAGCACATGGGGTCGGTTGTGCTGATGCTACACTTCTATGCCCTTTTTGTGCACAGATTCAGGAGTAGCTTACGGACCGCAGTAGCAGTAGATTGGAAGCGTGCCTTCAGTCCAGAGACTCCTAGGTAGTTCGCAGGCGTGTGTGGGCCCTGAGTCTCATCTATTTTATTTCTGTTTGTTTTCATTGTATCGAAGCAGACTCCTTATGTATTTTCTTTCAAACTCTTATTTGTAGTATCTTATAGTAGTCCGTGAGTATTGTGACACTAAATCTTGGGTAGAGGATGATGTTAATTTTTCCGCATTTTCGTTCATTTAATATTAAATTAAGGCTTCCGCTTGAATTTATTGTTTTTATTATTATCTTGTTGAAAATTAGTTGAAAAGGTATGTTAAGGTTGGCTTGCCTAGCTCCGATAGTAGGCGCCATCACGACTCCCGTCGATGGGGAATTCGGGTAGTGACAAGTTGGTATTAGAGCCCTAGGTTACTTAGGTCTCACAACTCACGGACAAGCTCAGTAGAGTCTGAAGGATCGGTACGGAGACGTCTGTATTTATCCCGCAGAGGCTACCGAGTTAGGAAAACTTCACCTTGTTCATTCTTGTCATGTGATTCTGTTTCTTAAGTACTGATTGTCTTTCCACTCTGTTCTTTCGCAGATGGCGAGGACACGTGCTTCCTCTTCTACCGCACAACAGTCTGAGCCCCCAGCAGCAGCCCCTATTAGGGGCAGAGGGCGAGGCCGAGGCCGGGGCAGGGCTCAGCCCCGAGCAGCATTTCCAGCGACGGAGCCTCAGGTCGATTTTGAGGAGGAGGTTCCGGCCCCAGCTGTTCCAGTGGGCCCAGCTCAGGTCCCAAAGGGTTTCATATCCACTCTAGTGCTTCAGGACGCTTTGGTCCGACTGGTAGGCTTTATGGAGGGCATTTCTAGAGCGGGTTTGCTTCCCGCAGCTCCAGCCACATCTCAGGCTGGGGGAGGAGTTCAGACTCCCGATACTCGTACTCCAGAGCCGGTAGCTCCTCAGGCTCAGGTTCCAGCAGTTCAGCCAGCTGTGGCAGCCCAGCCAGGTATTGCGGCTCAGTCCAGTGATGGTGCGGCTATGTCCGCGGATGCTTTGTGGAGGCTTGATCGTTTCACCAAGCTCTTCACTACTACATATAGTGGCACTCCCTCAGAGGATGCTCAGGATTTCATATTCAGCTGTCATGAGGTTCTACGGACTATGGGCATTGTAGAGACCAATGGGGTCAATTTCGCCACTTTTCGCCTGGCAGGATCCGCCAAGACTTGGTGAAGGGATTTCTGTTTAGCCAGGCCAGCAGGGTTGCCATCATTGACCTGGGATCAGTTTTCAGAGTTATTTCTGGGAAAGTTCCTTCCAGTTACTCAGCGAGATGCTCTTCGCAGGCAGTTTGAGCGTCTCCAGCAGGGTCCTATGACGGTCACCCAGTATGAGACCCGGTTCATTGATCTAGCTCGTCATGCCATTGTGATACTCCCCACCGAGAGAGAGACGGTGCAGAGGTTTGTTGATGGGTTGGCCCAGCCGATCCGTGATGGCCATGAGTGCCGGTGGTGAGATTTCATTTCAGGAGGCGACAGATGGTGCCCGCCGGATAGAGATGGCACTTGCTTAGGGAGGTGGTCATGGGTCTGATAAGAGGCCCCGTTATTCCGGTAGATTTAGTGGTACCTCGTCTGGATGTAGGGATTCATATGACAGAGGCCACTCTCAGAGGCCCTTCCAGTCGGCACTTCAGGTTTCTCATGGTACTCCAGGCGGTGGTGGTCCTCAGCAGTATTATTCAGGTCAGCAGACCTTCAGCGCACCACCAGCCCCCATCAGTGCGCCGCCACTTCAGAGCTTCAGGGGAGGACATACAGGTCGACAGGGCCAACAGCCCCAGCAGCCGAGGGCATGTTATGGTTGTGGTGACTCGAGTCACATTGTCAGGTTTTGCCCCCGAGCCTTGAGTAGTTCTCAGCAGCAGGGTCCTCACCCTACGATTCAGGCAGTAGGTGATCCACAGGCCGCCCAGCCAGCTAGAGGCGGGAGTAGGGATCATAGGGGTGGAGGGAGAGACCGTAGAGGTGGAGCTCGGACCGCCAGAGGAAGGGGTTAGCCAACAGCCGATCGCCCTAGAGACACAGTTCAGGGAGGTGGGGGTCAGCCCCGTTGTTATGCTTTGCCGGCCAGGTCAGAGGCCGAGTCATCAGATGCTGTGATTACAGGTACTATTCTGGTCTGTGGTAGGGGTGCTTCTGTGTTATTTGACCCGGGATCTACGTATTCTTATGTGTCGTCCTATTTTGCACCCTATTTGATCATGCCTAGTGAGGCTTTGGGTATTCCTGTATATGTGTCCACACCGGTTGGTGAATCTATAGTGGTCGACCGAGTGCATCGTTCATGTGTGGTGGTATTTGACGGTCTTGAGACCCGTGTCGACTTATTGCTTTTAGATATGGTGGACTTTGACGCTATATTGGGGATGGACTGGTTGTCCCCGTATCATGCTATTCTGGATTGTCACGCCAAGACCGTGACCTTGGCCTTGCCAGATTTGCCCCAACTTGAGTGGAGAGGGACCCCAGGCCATGCCACCCGCAGTGTTATTTCGTATGTCAAGGCTCGACGTATGGTCGAGAAGGGGTGTCTAGCATATCTAGCATATGTTCGCGACTCTAGCGCAGAGGTTCCATCAATTAACTTTGTTCCTATTGTTCGAGAGTTCCCCGAGGTTTTCCCTTCAGACCTGCCGGGTATGCCGCCCGACAGGGATATTGATTTCTGTATTGATCTGGCTTCGGGCACTCAGCCTATTTCCATTCCGCCATATCGCATGGCCCCGCCAGAGTTGAAAGAGCAGCTTCAGGACTTGCTTGATAAGGGTTTCATTAGACCCAGTGTATCACCTTGGGGTGCACCAGTGTTGTTCGTGAAGAAAAAGGATGGGTCGATGAGGATGTGCATTGATTACCGGCAGTTGAACAAGGTGACGATAAAGAACAAGTATCCACTGCCGCGGATTGACGATTTGTTCGACCAGCTTCAGGGTGCGAGTGTGTTTTCAAAGATAGATTTGAGATCTGGCTACCACCAGTTGAGGATTAGGGCGTCTGATGTCCCTAAGACAGCATTTCGCACTCGGTATGGGCACTATGAGTTTTTGGTCATGTCATTCGGATTGACTAATGCCCCAGCAGCGTTCATGGAGTTGATGAACCGAGTGTTCAGACCTTATTTGGACTTGTTCGTGATAGTCTTCATTGACGATATTCTTATATACTCCCGCAGTCAGGAGGAGCATAAGCAGCACCTCAGAGTGGTCCTTCAGACCCTAAAGGATAGTCAGTTGTATGCTAAGTTCTCAAAGTGCGAGTTTTGGTTGAATTCGGTCGCATTCCTGGGTCATGTCGTATCAGCAGCAGGTATTCAGGTAGACCCGAAGAAGATAGAGGCAGTCAAGAACTGGCCTCGACCAGCTTCATCTACGGATATTCGGAGTTTCCTGGGTTTGGCAGGTTACTACCGTCGGTTCGTGGAGGGGTTTTCATCCATTGCAGCCCCTATGACCAAATTGACCCAGAAGGGTGTACAGTTCAGGTGGTCGGACGAGTGTGAGGCGAGCTTTCAGAAGCTCAAGACGGCTCTGACTACGGCATCGGTATTGGTTTTGCCCACAGGTTCAGGGCCATATACGGTCTATTGTGATGCGTCTCGTATTGGGCTTGGTACAGTGTTGATGCAGGAAGGCAAAGTCATTGCTTATGCTTCGAGGCAGTTGAAGATCCATGAGAAGAATTATCCGGTTCATGATCTCGAGTTGGCAGCCATTGTTCATGCCTTGAAGATCTGGAGGCATTACTTATATGGCGTGATGTGTGAGGTTTACACTGATCACAAGAGTCTTCAGTACAAGCAGAAAGAGTTGAATTTGAGGCAAAGGAGGTGGTTAGAGTTGCTAAAGGATTATGATGTAATCTTATACCACCCGAGGAAGGCCAATGTGGTGGCCGATGCATTGAGCAGGAAGTCCGCCAGCATGGGTAGTCTTGCTTATATTCCAGTCAGCCAGAGATCACTTGCTTTGGATGTTCAGGCCTTGGCCAATCATCTTTTGAGGTTGGATATTTCTGAGCCTAGCAAAGTGTTAGCTTGCACGGTTGCTCGTTCCTCACTATTAGAGCGTATCCGCGAGCGGCAGTTTGAGGATCCCCATTTGTGTGTCTTGAGAGACACGGTGCAGCGTGGAGGTGCCAAGAAAGTAACCTTAGATGATGATGGTGTATTGAGATTGCAGGGGCGAGTTTGTGTGCCCAATGTTAATGGGATTCGAGAGTTGATCTTAGTGGAGGCCCACAGTTCTCGGTATTCTATTCACCCGGGCACCGCGAAGATGTATCAGGATCTGAGGCAGCACTATTGGTGGCGTAAGATGAAGAAAGACATCGTTGCGCACGTGGTTCGATGTTTGAATTGTCAGCAGGTTAAGTACGAGCATCAAAGACCTAGTGGTCTATCTCAGAGGATTGCACTTCTCGAGTGGAAGTGGGAGAGGATTACGATGGATTTCGTTACTGGACTTCCGATGACTCGGAAAAAGTTTGATGCAGTTTGGGTCATTGTTGATAGGCTGACCAAGTCAGAGCATTTTGTTCCTGTTGTAGCCACCTATTCGTCCGAAAGGTTAGCCGAGATTTATATCAGGGAGATTGTTCGCCTTCATGGGGTGCCGCTATCTATCATTTCGGATCGGGGTACGCAGTTTACCTCGCATTTCTGGAGATCGATTCAGCGAGAGTTGGGCACCCAGGTTGAGTTGAGTACAGCATTCCATCCCCAGACGGACGGTCAGTTCGAGGGGACTATTCAGGTTCTTGAGGACATGCTCCGAGCCTGTGTCATTGATTTTGGAGGCTCGTGGGACCAGTTTTTGCCTTTAGCAGAGTTTGCCTACAACAACAGCTACTAGTCTAGCATTCAGATGGCTCCGTATGAGGCGTTGTATGGTAGGCGATGTCGGTCTCCAGTTGGATGGTTTGAGCCGGGAGAGGCTCGATTATTGGATACGGATCTGGTTCAGGAAGCCTTGGACAAGGTCAGGATTATTCAGGATAGACTTCGTACAGCTCAGTCCAGACAGAAGAGTTACGTAGACTGCAAGTTCAGAGATGTTGCCTTCATGGTTGGTGAGCGGGTATTGCTCCGTGTATCGCCTATGAAGGGCGTGATGAGATTTGGGAAGAAGGGCAAGCCTAGCCCTAGGTTCATCGGTCTATTTGAGATTCTTGATCGTGTGGGAGAGGTGGCTTATAGACTTGCCTTGCCACCTAGCTTGTCAGTTGTGCATCCCGTGTTTCATGTGTCTATGCTCCGGAAGTATCGCGGAGATCCATCGCACGTGTTAGATTTCAGCACTGTCCAATTGGACAAGGATCTGTCATATGAGGAGGAGCCGGTGGCTATTCTAGACCGGCAGGTTCGACAGTTGAGGTCGAAGAGTTTTCCTTCGGTGCGTGTTCAGTGGAGAGGTCAGCCTCCTGAGGCATCGACCTGGGAGTCCGAGTCTGATATGCAAAGCCGTTATCCTCATTTATTTCCTGACTCAGGTACTTCTTTCTTTTGTCCGTTCGAGGACGAACGGTTGTTTTAGAGGTGGAGAATGTGATGACCCGAAGGGTTATCACCGTAGTTCTTCCTTGTTCCGTGCTTTCGAGGCCTTGAAAACCTCGCTTTTAGTTGCCTCGATTGGTGTGCATTGTTCGGGCGCGTAGCCGGAAAGTTTTTATGTTAGAATATGTGAATTATGTGAAACATTTGATGAATTTTGGTATTAATATGCATAATGTTGACATCGGTCAACATTTTGGGTAAACGAACCCAGACTTGTGATTCGACGGTCCCGGAGGGTCCGTATAAAAATATGGGACTTGGGCGTGTGCCCGGAATCAAATTCTGAGGTCCCAAGCCCGAGAAATGAATTTTTGAAAGAAATTGTTTTTCTGAAATTTGATATGAAAATTTGAAATGAAAAGGAGTTAGAAAATATAGGTATCGGGCTCGTATTTTGGTTCTGATGCCCGGTACAAGTCTTAAATATGTGTTAAGCACTATCTGTAAAGTTTGGCTAAAAACAGACGTCATATGACGTGTTTCGGACTAAAAATGGAGAATTTGAGTTATGAAAGTTGAAGAAAAGAAAATATGTATTTGAGGCTTGATCCTATGTATATGATGTTATTTTGGCGATTTGATCGCACGAGTAAGTCCGTAAGATGTTTTTAAGGTTGTGTGCATGTTTGGTTTGGAGCCCCAAGGGCTCGGATGAGTTTTGAATGGGGCCCGGGAGGTCTTGGACTTAAGAAAATGCAGGTTCAGGTGTTGCAAACACCAGTGCGGCCGCGGTCATTTCCGCGCTGGAGACGCGCAGCCGCAATGCCTTTCTGTGCGGTCCGCATGGCTGAGTCTGAGGGCTAGGGTTTCAGGTCAACCAGCGCGGCCGCACACCAAAACAGTGCGGTCCGCGCTGGAAGGGTTCAGAGAAGCCCCAATTTTTCTCCCACTCGGCGTGGCCGCAACACATTTTTGTGCGGTCTGCGCCAGGTCCTCAGAAAGGTATCCAAGTTCGGAAATCTCAATCATTTTTCACTTTTCAAAAACCCAAAACCTAAGAGGCGATTTTCCAAATAACTTTTCTTCTCCAAAAAGATTGGTAAGTGATTTCTAACTTAATTTCTTTATCCCTTAACATCTTTTAATATAATTTCAACTTCAAATCAAAGATTTTCATGGGGAAAATTGGGTGTTTTGGGTAGAACCTAGGTTTTCTACAAATTGAGAAGTTGGACCTCAATTTGGGGTCCGATTTAAAAACAAATCATATATTTGGATTCATGGGGGAATGGGTAACCGGGTTTTGGTCCGAACCTCGAGTTTCGACCACGTGGGTCCGGGGGTATTTTTGACCTTTTTGGGAAAAACCTTGAAAAATCTATTTTCATGCATTGAGGATGATTCATTTAGTAATTATTAATGTGATTAAGTAACTTATGACTAGATCCGAGCGGATTGGTGGTGGAATCAAGAGGTAAAGCTATACTAGAAGCGTGAGTTGAGTTTGGAGCATTCGAGGTAAGTGTTTGTTCTAACTTTGGCTTGAGGGATTAGGATTTGGATATTATTTGCTACGTGTTAACTGTGGAGTACGGTGTATAGGCATGGTGACGGTTATCTATACACCGGAGTCTAGCATGACCGTGAGTCGTAGTTGCTTTTAAATTCGAAAGATGTGAAACAGTTGAGCTAATTACTTGCTAATATAATTATGAAGTGATAGTTGAGAAGCAGATGAGTTAAAGAAGGAAGTGTGGTATTTTTCCCTTGCCGGGACCTATTGTTGATTTGTTCTCCCTTGCCGGGATGTTTAATCTTGTTGTATATTCCCCTTCCCCGATTGGTTGTGACTGATGATTGGGTGAGGAAGAGCGATTATGCACGAAGGGTCTTTCCGTGCCATGTTTTGATAATTATGCACGAAGGGTCTTTCCGTGCCATGTCTCTAATTATTTATGCACGAAGGGTCTTTCCGTGCCATGTCTCTAATTATTTGAGCACGAAGGGTCATTCCGTGCCTTGATGTGAGAGTTATGTGAGGAAAAGCACGAAGGGTGATGCCGTGCACTATATTTGACAGTTTTGGTGAGAATTGAGAGTAAAAGCACGAAGGTTGGTGCCGTGCAGTTGTTGATTCACTTGCTCTCTTTCATAGATGCTAATTATTCAGTTTCCATCTCTCTATTCATTGGTCTTATATCTAAATTGTTACACCCCACAGCATGTCCCCTCCCTATTATCTGTTTAAATTCTGTATATCTTTCCGTTGTTGCACATATATCTGTACAGGTTATTTGAGGTAGGTCCGGTCTAGCCTCGTCACTACCTCGCCGGGGTTAGGCCAGGCACTTACCAGCACATGGGGTCGGTTGTGCTGATGCTACACTTCTGTGCCCTTTTTGTGCACAGATTCGGGAGTAGCTTACGGACCGCAGTAGCAGTAGATTGGAAGCGTGCCTTCAGTCCAGAGACTCCTAGTTAGTTCGCTGGCATATGTGGGCACTGAGTCTCATCTATTTTATTTCTATTTGTTTTCATTGTATTGAAGCAGACTGCTTATGTATTTTCTTTCAAACTCTTATTCGTAGTATCTTATAGTAGTCCGTGAGTATTGTGACACTAAATCTTGGGTAGAGGATGATGTTAATTTTTCCGCATTTTCGTTCATTTAATATTAAATTAAGGCTTCCGCTTGAATTTATTGTTTTTATTATTATCTTGTTGAAAATTAGTTGAAAAGGTATGTTAAGGTTGGCTTGCCTAGCTCCGACAGTAGGCGCCATCACGACTCCCGACGGTGGGGAATTCGGGTCGTGACACGAATACCCTTGAGCATGTGTTTAAGATATAAACATGAATAACATATGCGAGGAAAACCTGTCCAAAATACATATGTACATATACATGCGGAAAATACAGTGGGGCGAGCTGGCAAGGCTACTTACTATCCAACTATACATAACTGTCTACAGACCTCTAATAGAAATACAACTGTACAAAGACGGTACTGAGCCACATCATACCCATATATATATATATATATAAACATATCATACCAAAATCAAAAGCAGCTCTGGATCAAGTAGAGCACGCCAACTCTTGCTGACCAAGGATCCTAAGAAGGGGGACCGTCGACTTGCCTACCTGCACCTGAGACCATGAAATGTAAGCCCCGGGAAATAGGGGCAGTACAAATAACGTACTGAGTATGCATGAAAATTAGTACATAAAAGACATAGATGAAACATGAAATAAAGAGATCCATCTGTAAATTCTGAATAACTTTGTAAATTCTGAAACATTTATAATATCATGCACGTGCATATAAATGACGTGTCATGCATAGGTATAGGTGTACGTAACATCATCAAGCCACTAAGGGCATTCCATCATATCGTCTCGGCCACTGTGGGTACATCATCAACATATACTAATTGATCAGGTGGTGGTACGTATATAACGTCGTAACCTTTTTCCCGTATCCCATCTAAATATAATATACATATATATATATATATATATATATATATATATATGCGTATATAATGTCATCTTGTCATGGGTCAATGTACATATATAAATGCATGAAATGCATAAGAAATACATTAATAAAATTTTCTCGGAATGCCATAAAACTCAATGTCTTTCGGATAAACTTTATCAAATACGCATTTTTCTGAGACCCATGAACAGACGATACAATAATAAGACTTATGGGAGAATAAGAATATACACATCTCTAGCATTTCTACGAATAGAGTAATTTATGAAAGTTGTGCATTTGCTCGTTTTATTTGTGTCGTATAGATCATGCCAAAAAGAAAAAAGGGATAGCCTTAACATACCTGAGTCGATTCTCTTGAGAAAGATTACATTGTACTCCCTTAATATTGCAATATCTCACGTTAATTTGAATTTTTGAAAGCTTGGGCATAGCTTATATGATATACAATATGCATTTGCATATTAGAAATGTTTTAACGTACTTTCTTTGTAAGAAAAGCTTGCTGGACTATTAACTTGAAACAAAATTTTCCTAAAGCTTGATGAACTCTTTCAGAAGAGGTGTAGGGAATGATTTTAATTTTTGAGATTGTTATTCTTATTGAAAGCTTGGTATCACTTTAAGGTTTGACACCTTTTCCATCTTCATTATTAGTCATTTAGAGAGCTTAGGAAAGCTTGCCACGTTTGGGGGGAGGGATTTTAATCATTATCCACTAATTTATTAATTAACTAGGTAATGTCCTATTACCTGTTAATTAACCAATTACCCACATAATTAATAATTATATCAAATTACTTAAAATACTACTCATTTTCAATATACTTTATACATCATACTATCACGGTCATATGGTACCTTTTACGGTACTAGTCCATAAACATTGAGTATTATAGCTCGGACCGTATTTTATCACAAATCGATAACCTTCAACGAAACTCATTTTTTTAATTTGTGTACCCTTTATCCTTCATGGAACTTACTTGTCGCTTGTTATAAATAGAATAAATACTTTAACCTCAAGATAACGTCATCCCCCGTTTCTACGTCGGTTAACTGAAGATGAAACTTTAACGTACGAAACGCGAGATTTAACATCTTTTCCCCCTTAGAAACATTCGTCCTCGAATGTTTAACTCCCCGGGATCTATATAACTTTGGCAGAATCGCTTTTGTAACAATACTACTACCAACTCTTCCTATAGAAACTCAATAATTCAACGCCACATAGGACCACAATCATCAATAACGACAATGGCAAAGAATCCATACACGTACTTTAAGGTTATGACGTCTCAGTCGGACCCTTCTCTGGAGGAGGAAATAAGTAGGGATATCTAGACTTCATGTCTTCCTCGGCCTCCCAAGTCATTTCTTCCACATTGTTGTTTCTCCAAAGTACTTTCACCGAAGCTACGTCTTTAATTCTCAATCTCTGAACCTGTTTGTCTAATATAGCAATGGGAGTTTCTTCATATGATAGTTGCTCTGTGACCTGAACGTCGTCAACTAACACAATTCTGGAAGGATCTCTGATATATTTATGGAGCATAGACACATGAAAGACTGGATGTACAGACTCCAAGTCCGAAGGCAAGTCTAACTCATATACTACCTGGCCTACCTTGCGTATGATCCTATATGGTCCAATGTACCGCGGGCTAGGTTTTCCCCTTTTTCCGAACCTCATAACGCCTTTCATCGATGATACCTTTAGGAATACCCAATCGTCAACCTGAAATTCCAAGTCTCGCCGTCGATTATCCGCATAAGACTTCTGATGGCTTTGAGTTACTAATAGGCTTTCCTGTATAAGCTTAATTTTCCTGATTGCCTGTTGTATCAATTCTGGTCCTACTAACGTAGTTTCCCCAACATCGAACCACCCTATAGGCGACCTACACTTTCGTCCGTAAAGAGCTTCATATGGAGCCATTTGAATACTGGAATGGTAGCTATTATTATATGCGAACTCAATAAGTGGTAGATGATCATCCATCTACCCTTGAAGTCTATCACAAAATCTCGTAACATATCCTCAAGTATTTGAATAGTACGCTCAGCTTGACCGTCTGTCTGGGGATGAAATGTTGTACTAAGACTTACCTGAGTCCCTAACCTTTTTTGGAAGGACCTCCAAAAGTTAGCTATAAATTAAGCTCCTCTATCCGAGATAATAGATATAGGGACACCATGCAGTCGTACTATCTCCTTAATATAAAGCCTGGCATAATCCTCTGTAGAATTTGTAGTCCTAACGGGCAGAAAATGGGCTGACTTTGTAAGCCTATCAACAATCACCCATATAGAGTCGAACTTTCGCGGGTTACGTGGTAAGCCTACAATGAAATCCATATTAATTACTTCCCATTTCCAAGTCGGAATCTTCATAGCCTGCAATAATCCACCAGGCTTTTGATGCTCAATCTTAACCTGCACAGTTAGGGCACTGAGCAACAAACTCCACTATATCCTTTTTTCATTCTGTCCCACCAATATACCTCCTTGATATCATGATACCTATTTTTTGCTCCTAGATGGATAGAATAACAAGAATAGTGAGTTTCTCCCATAACCTGCCGATGCAGCCCTACAACATTAGGGACACATAATCATCCTCGATATCTGAGGACCCCATCTCCTGTAATCTCAAACGATGTCTTCTCCTTCTAAGGGGTGGTATCCCTATAATGAACTAACACAGGATCCTCGTACTGGCGTTCCTTTACTTCAGTTACTAAAGAGGATGTTGTCGTATCCCGAATAGTAATTCCAATATCACTTGAGTCTATAACCGAACTCTAAGAGTAGCTAGCTGATGAATCTCATGGGCTATTCCCCTCTTTTCTGATTGTAAATACGATAGGCTACCCATATCTACGGTTGAGGGCATCGGCTACTATGTTCTCCTTCCCCGAATGGTATAAAATATCAACGTCATAGTCTTTAAGTATCTCCAACCAATCCTTTGACGTAAATTCAATTCCTTTTGCTTGAAGATATACTGGAAGCTCTTATGATTTGTATAGATATCAACATGAATGTTGTACAAGTAGTGCCTCCATATTTTTAGTGCATGAATCACCGCGGCTAACTCTAAATTGTGGGTCGGGTAGTTCTTCTCGTGCTTTCTTAGTTGTCTAGAAGCATAAACTACAACCTTATGTTGTATCAGCACACAACCCAATCCAACGCCTGAAGCGTCACAATTGATAACGTAACCATTGGTCTCTTCTGAGAGCGTTAGAACCGGTGTTGAAGTTAATCTGTCCTTTATTGTCTGGAAACTCCGTTCGCAAGCGTCAATCCATTGAAACTTTGCTCCATTCTGAGTCAACTTTGCCAGAGGTGCCGAAAGGGAAGACAATCCCTCTACAAATCTCGTGTAATAGCCTGCCAAACCGAGAAAGCTACGAACCTCTAGCGGTGTTGCGGGTCTAGGCCAAGTCTTTACTGGCTCAATCTTTTGTGTATCCACCCAGATGCCTTCACCCGAAATGATATGCCTAAGGAAAGCTACAGAGTTCAACCATAATTCACATTTAGAGATTTTTGCATACAACTTCCCTTTTTGTGGAACTCTGAGCACAGTACGCAAATGATATGCATGCTCATCTTCTGATTGAGAATATACGAATATATAGTCAATAAATACAATTAAGAACAAATCTAAAAAGGGCCTGAACACATGGTTCATCAAATCCATGAATACTGTTGGAGCATTGGTCAAACCGAACGACATGACACGAAACTCAAAGTGCTCGTATCTGGTCCTGAATGATGTCTTTGGAATATCTTCCTCCTTAAACCTTACCTGATGGTACCTGGACCTCAAGTCTATCTTTGAAAAACACTTGGCACCTTGCAACTAATCAAATAAATCATCAATCCTCGGGAGCAGGTACTTATTCTTGATCGTCACCCTATGCAGTCTATAATCAATACACATCCGTAAGGAACCATTTTTTTCCTCACATATTACACATGTGCTCCCCACGATGATGTAGTAGGTCTAATAAAACCTTTTTCAAGCAAGTCCTTTAGTTGTTCCTTCAACTCTTTTAGCTCTATGGGGGCCATTCTATAAGGAGGAATAGATGTTGGATGAGTATCTAGTAGTAGGTCAATAGCAAACTCAATTTCTCACTCTGGCGAAAGACCCGGAAACTCATCGGGAAAAACATCAGGAAACTCATTAACCACATAGATGGACTGAATGGTTGATGACTCTACTTCCACATCCTGAACCCGAACTAAGTGATAAATACAACCCTTTCTAATCATCTTCCTTGCCTTGAGTTAGGAAATAAATCTACCTCTCGGTGACGCCATATTACCTTTCCACTCCAAAACAGGCTCTCCTAGAATTGAAATCGGACTATCTTTGATCTATAATCAACGTTGGCATGACAAGAAGCCAATCAATCCATACCCGTTATAACATCGAATTCTACAATATCTAACTCGATTAGGTTCGCTATGGTAGATCGACTTTGAACCACTATTATACAACCCTTATATACTCGCTTAGTTACCACTGAGTCCCCAACAAGTGTAGATACCTCAAAAGGTTTAGCCAATTCAGGTTTTATTCCAAACTTACTAGCAACCAATGGAGTAACATATGATAAGGTGGAACTTGGATCAATCAGTGCATATACATCATATGAGAACTGATAATATACCTGTAACCACATCAGGGGATGACTCCTCATCTTGTCATCCTTCTAATGCATAAATGCGGTTCTGAGGACCGCTCGAGCTAGATGCTCTGCCTCTACCTCTACCATGACTCATTGGTGCTTGTGAGCCTTGCCCAGGGTGTACTGATGAGGACGAACCAGCTACAGATCCCGCTAGCTGAGCTATGCTTGCATCACCTCTCGTCGGACACCCTCATAACGTGGCCCAGATAACCACAAGTATAACAAACATCCAATCCCATATGGCACTGACTGGCATGCTGCTTACCACACTAAGCATATCGTGGCAAGGACGGCCTCATTTGACTTGACTCACCCCTATATTGAGAACCTGAGACCCTGGAATTCTAACCATACCCTGAATATGTGGAACTATCAAATCTCTTACCGCCAAATTGAGGGGGTGCGCTAGCCGATGGCTGGGCTAGATACCTCGGGTACAATTGTCTCTGACTACCTCAAAACTCATCAGAAGGACCCTAAGACCTCTCTTTCTTATTCTGGGCCCTATCATGCTCATGATCCATCCCCTACTTCTTCTTATGCTCCTCTGCACCTGAGCGTATGCCTGAATACGAGAAATATCTATGTCTGGCTGAAGTGAGACCGACATACAATTGTTAAGTAAGTGCGGTTCTAACCCCATCACAAACCAGTGAACCCGATCCTCTATCTTAGATATAATAGTGGGAGCATACCTAGCCAAGGAATCAAACTGAAGACTATACTCCCGACAACTCATGTTACCCTGCCGAAGGGTCGAGAACCTATCAACTCTGGCTCGTCTATGCTCTGGTGGAAGATAATGACGAAGAAAAGCTTCTGTAAACTCCTGCCATACTACTGGAGGGGCATCATCACCTCTGGACAATTCCCAAGACTCATACCAATTAACTACAACATCTCGAAGTCTATAGGAAGCTAGCTCAACCGACTCAATCGCAGTGGCCTTCATTACCCTTAACATCCTCTGCATTCTATCAATAAATACCTGAGGGTCCTCGTTTGGATCTGCCCCAGTGAATACCGAGGGTATAAATTAATGAAGTCATGAACCCTTGCACTGACAGACCTATCTGCATGACCAATACCTACTTCCTGACGTCGAGCATGTGCGACTACTAATCGGGTTAATAGCTGAATACCATCGCTCATCCCCTGAGCCAGTGCATCTGGCTGAGGAGCTAGATGTACAGGGGCAGGCGCTGGAGCTGCTACCCTTTGGGGCTCTTCTGGAAAGGGCGGGGTATGTGAAGTTTGAGATGGAATCTCACTATGAGACTTTCCTCGAGCCCTGGTAACTCGTGACGCTCGACTATTAGTCTCACCAGCAACAAAGGTTTCCTTTTGGGCGGTTGTAGTCTTCGGAGGCATTGCTGAAAACGTAACATATCGTTAGGAACATGAATTTTTATATTGCACGATCTAAGATAAAAAGAGAGCATAACATCATAATCTTGTAGCCTCCTATATGTAAGTGTGGTGCACAACACACCCATAAATAAGACTCTACTAGACAAAGTCTGTAGACAACCCTAGGACAGAACTGCTCTGATACCACTTTTGTCACGACCCAAACCGATGGGCCGCGACGGGTGCCCGAGAAACCTGTCGAAAACCCTTAAGCATGCATTTAAGATATAAACATGAATAACATATGCGAGGGAAACCTTTCCAGAAGACATATGTACATATACCTGTGGAAAATACAGTGGAGCGAGCCGGCAAGGCTATTTACTATCCATCTATACATAACTGTCTACAGACCTCTAATAGAAATACAACTGTATAAAAATGGGACTGAGCCACATCATACCCATATATCTATATAAAAAACATATCATACCAAAATCAAAAGCAGCTCCGGATCAAGTAGAGCACGCCAACTCTCGCTGATCAAGGATCCTAAGAAAGGGGATCATCAACTTGCCTGTGGACATGAAATGTAGGCCCCGAGAAATAGGGCGTTAGTATAAATAATGTACTAAGTATGTAAGGCATGAAAATCAGTACATAAAAGACATAGATAAAATATAGAATAAAGAGATCCATCTGTAAATCTGAATAACTTTGTAAATTCTGAAACATATATAATGTCATGCATATGTATAGGTGTACGTAACATCATCAAGCCACTAAGGTCATCCCATCATATCGTCTTGGACACTGTGGGCAACATCATCAACATATACCAAATGATCAGGTGGTGGTGCGTATATAACGCCGTAACCTTTTTTCCGTATCCCATATAAATGTAATATACATATATATATGCATATATAAAGCCATCTTGTCATGGGTCAATGTAAATGTATAAATGCATGAAATGCATAATAAATACATTAATAAGATTTTCTCGGAATGCCATAAAACTCAATATGCCTTTCGGATAAACTTTATCAAATACGCAATTTTCTAAAACCCATGAACAAACGATAGAATAATAAGACTTATGGGAGAATAAGAATATACACATCTCTAATATTTCTACGAATAGAGTAATTTATGGAAGTTGTACATTTGCTCATTTATTTTGTGTCATATAGATCACGCCAAAAAGAAAGAAGGGATAGCCTTAACATACCTAGGTCGATCCTCTTGAGAAAGATTACACCGTACTCCCTTAATATTGCAAAATCTCATGTTAATTTGAATTTTTGAAAGCTTAGACGTATCTTATATGATATACAATATGCATTTGCATATTAGAAATGTTTTAACATACTTTCTTTGTAAGAAAATCTTGCTGGACTATTAACTTGAAACAAAATTTTCCTAAAGCTTGATGAACTCTTTCAGAAGAGGTGTAGGGAATGATTTTAATTTTTGAGATTGTTATTCTTACTTTAGGTGGGCCCCTCATTGAAATCTTGGTGTTACTTTAAGGTGTGACACCTTTTCCATCTTAATTATTAGTCATTTAGAGAGCTTAGGAAAGCTTGCCACGTTGGGGAGGGGGGGATTTTAATCATTATTCACTAATTTATTAATTAACTAGGTAATGTCCCGTTACCCGTTTAACCAATTACCCGCATAATTATTAATTATCTCAAATTACTTAAAATACTACTCATTTTCAATATACTTTATACATCATACTATCACGGTCATATGGTACCTTTTACGGTACTAGTCCATAAACTTTGAGTATTATAGCTCGCACCGTATTTTATCCCAAATCGACAACCTTCAACGAAACTCATTTTCTTTGATTCGTGTACCCTTTATCCTTCATGTCACTTACTTATCACTTGTTATAAATAGCATAAATACGTTAACCTCAAGATAACCTCATCCCCCACGTCTACGTCAATTAACCGAAGACGAAACTTTAACGTACGAAATGCGAGATGTAACAATTAGGAAACTACTCTTTCTTCATCTACTATTATGCAGTTGATGTTTTACTAAGTGTCTTTTTCTTATTCTCTCACAGATGGTGAGAACGCGCACAACTGATGTTCCAGACCCGGGAGCTGCTCCCCCTATTGCTAGAAGCCGAGGCAGAGGCCAGGGGAGGGCACCAGCCCAAGGTAGGGGACGAGGACGTCCTAGAGTTGCCCCAACTATACCACTAGCGGATCTAGTAGAGGATCCCATTATTGAAGAGTAGGGCGAGGTGCCTACAGCAAAGTCAGCCCCCGTAGATTTCTTGTCAGCATCGGACTTTCAGGAGGTTATGGGTCGTATGTTGTGGTTCATGGATAGTATGACCCAAACTGGTTTATTTCTAGCAGACCTAGCACATCTCAAGTGGGAGGAGGAGAACAGAACCCTACTGTTCAGGCTCCTGGGCATGTCGCTGTCGTATATTAGACCTCGGTACACTACTCGTAGGTGGGGCCCACCCAGTAGCAGCAGTCGTACCTAAGCTGAGACCAGCTGCGGCCGACGAGCCGTAGAAGCTATTGGACAGATGGACTAGGCTATACCCTCCTGACTTTGGAGGTGAGCGACATGAGGATCCCTAGGACTTCATTGATCGGTATAGGGACAGACTGCACAACATGAGGATATTGGAGTCCCATGGGGTGGATCACTACTTTCCAGCTGGAGGGCAGGGCCCGTAGATGGTGGCAGTCACATCTTCTCGCCCACCAGCTATACAGGGTTCTTCCAATGGGTATTCAGGCCATCAGGGTCAGACTTCAAGTCATCAGATCATCGTACCGAGAGGTTGTTTCGAGTGCGGAGATCTCAATCATGTGCTGAGGTTCTGCCCCAGGCTTTGGGGCAAGGCAGTACAGTAGGGCCATCAGCCCATGATTACAGCACCAGTTGTCTGACCATCCAGAGGCGGAGGGCAGGCAGGTAGGGGTCGTTCTAGAGGTAGAGGCCAGGTAGAGGGAGTCCAGACAGCTACTATTCAGTTAGGCGGAGGCCAACCAGTCGACATTCCAGCTAGGTTATATGTTTTTCTGGCCAGACCAGATGCAGTAGCCTCAGATGCCGTGATCACAGGTACTAGTTCTATCCATGGTAGGGATGCTTTGATATTATTTGATCTAGGGTTTACCTATTTATATGTATCATTCCTGTTTGCTCATTTCCTGGATGTTTCTCATGAGTCTTTGGGCACTCCTATTTATGTGTCCATCCTTGTGAGTGATTCTGTTGTTGTGGATCAGATTTAATCGGTCCTGTATTGTCATATTATGTGGTTATGAGACTAGAGCGGATCTTTTGCTGCTTGATATGACCGACTTTAAGGTCATCCTGGGCATGGACTAGTTATCTCTATATCATGTTATCCCTAATTGCCATGCCAAGACTGTTACCTTAGTAATGCCAGAGTTGCCTAGATTGGAGTGGAAGGGTTCGTCTGTCAGTGCATCTAGTCGGGTTATCTCTTTTCTTTGCTTCTGATTCAATAGCACGGAGACTCGCGCAAAGGGTTAACAGTTGATAGGCAAGTCAAGCGGTAAAGCAGTAAATCCACTAAGAAAGGCACTAATAGCTATTCACTCACCAACAACAGCGGCAAGGCAAGAGTGGAAGGAGAAAAGAAAGAAGGATCAAGTCGAGTGTTGTTCGGTGTGAGGCCGAGGTAGCTGTTCTAGTTCTGGACAGGAAAGTAAAGTATGGGCTTAGGGCTTTTGAATTTGAAATGGACTTGCAAC
Source organism: Nicotiana tabacum (assembly GCF_000715075.1). NCBI lineage: Eukaryota > Viridiplantae > Streptophyta > Magnoliopsida > Solanales > Solanaceae > Nicotiana > Nicotiana tabacum. The sequence goes on from NC_134087.1 coordinate 74,764,076, forward strand.
CGGGGGAGAACAGAACTCTGGGTCCCGAATTCCCCCGCCGACTGAGAGATTCGATTTCCAAATCCAAGCTGGAACGTAGTCGCTATAGCGAAGCCTTCTGATCTTCCAAGCAGGCCACCAGATCATGATATCGATTTCTATATTGACTTGGCTCTAGGTACCCAGCCTATATCTATCCCACCATACCGTATGGCTTCGAAAGAGTTGAAGGAGTTGAAGGAACAGCTTGAGGAGTTTCTAGAAAAAAGGGTTCGTCGGACCAAGTGTATCACCTTGGGTTGCACCAGTGTTAATTGTGAAAAAGAAAGATGGGACTATACTGATGTGCATTGATTACCACCAGTTGAACAAAGTTACCATTAAGAAAAAGTATCTATTGTCGCGCATTGATGATTTGTTTGACCAGTTGCAGGGTGCTAGGGTGTTCTCTAATATTGACTTGAGATCAGGGTACCATCAGTTGAAGATTCGGGACTCGGATGTTCCGAAGACTGCCTTCTAAACTAGATATAGCCATTACGAGTTTCTAGTAATGTCCTTTGGTTTGACTAACACCCTAGAGGTGTTTCTATATTTGATGAACATGGTGTTCAGTCCATACATTTATTCATTTGTCATTATCTTCATTGATGACATTTTGATCTACTCGCGTAGCATGGAGGAGCACGAGCAGCAATTGAGAGTGGTGCTTCCGACATTACAAGAATAGAAGTTATATGCTAAGTTCTCTAAGTGTGAGTTTTGGCTAGATTTTGTAGCATTCTTGGGGCATGTTGTATCAGACAAGGGTATTAAGGTGGATCCCAAGAAGATTGAGGCAGTTCAGAGTTGGCCTCGTCCCTCTTCGGCGACTGAGATCAGGAGCTTCTTGGGGTTAGCAGGTTATTATCGCCGATTTGTGGAAGGCTTCTCATTTATTGCATCACCTTTGATTAGATTGACCCAGAAGGGTGCTCCGTTCCGTTAGTCCGATGATTGTGAGGCGAACTTTCAGAAGCTCAAGACAGCTCTGACTACAGCACCAGTTCTAGTGTTGCCTTTTGGTTCGGGGATGTATACTGTGTATTGTGATGCTTCACGCATTGGTTTGGGTTGTGTATTGATGCAGGAAGGACAAGTTATTGCATATGCTTCACGTCATCTGAAGACCCATGAGAAGAATTACCTCGTGCACGATCTAGAGTTAGCCGTGATTGTTCATGCTATTAAGATCTGGAGGCATTATCTTTATGGGGTGTCTTGTGAGGTTTACACTGATCATCGCAGCTTGCAGCATTTGTTCAAGCAAAGGGATCTCAATTTGAGGCAGCGCAGTTGGCTTGAGTTACTGAATGATTATGATATCACCATTCTTTACCATTCGGGCAAGGCGAATGTAGTTGCGAATGCCTTGAGCAGAAAGGCAGAGTGTATGTGTAGCTTGGCATTCATTTTAGCAGAGGAGAGGGCACTAGCTTTGGACATTCAGTCCTAGGCTAACAGACTTGTGAGGTTGGATATTTCAAAGCCCAGTCTAGTTCGTGCATGTGTCGTTTCCCAGTCATCAATATTGAGCAGATCAAGGCTTGGCAGTTTGATGATCTGCACTTGTTGGTTTTCAGAGAGACGGTAATACGGGGTGGTGCCAAGGAGGTTACTATCAGCGAGGATGGTGTTTTGCCAGGGTCGCCTATGTGTTCCTAATGTCGATGGCTTGAGGGAGAGGATTCTAGAGGAGGCACAGTTCTCGGTATTCCATTCATTCAGGTGCTACGAAGATGTATCGCGACCTGAGGCAGCATTATTGGTGGTAGTAGATGAAGAAAGACATAGTTGAGTGTGTATCTAGATGCCTAAATTGCCAGCAAGTTAAGTATAGCACTAGAGGCCAGGTGGCCTACTCCAGCAGATGACTATACTGGAGTGGAAATAGGAGCGCATTACTATGGACTTCGTAGTTGGGTTTCCGCGAACCTTCCGAAAGTTTTATACAGTTTCGGCCATTCTCGACAGGTTGACCAAGTCGGCACACTTCATTCCGGTTATGACTACGTATACTTAGGAGAGGTTGGCCCAAATTTATATTCAGGAGATAGTTCGGTTGCATGGTGTGCCTGTTTCAATCATATCAGATAGAGGCCCTCAGCTTACTCCGTATTTCTAGAGAGTAGTACAAAGTGAGTTAGGGACGCGTGTAGATCTTAGCACAACATTTCATCCACAGACCGATGGGCAGTCAGAGCAGACAGTTCAGATCTTGGAGGATATGCTCAGAGCATGTGTGATTAACTTTGGAGGGCAGTGGGATCGATTCTTGCTTTTGGTTGAATATGCTTACAACAACTGTTATCAGTCTAGCATCGAGTTGGCTCTATCTGAGGATTTATATAGTCAGCTATGTCTTTCTCCTATCAAGTGGTTTGAGCCCAGCATGGCTAAGTTATATGGTACGGATTTTGTGAAGGATGCCTTGGAAAACATAAAGTTGATTCAGGAGCGACCTTGTACAGCACAGTCCAGACAAAAGAGTTACGCAGATCAAAAGGCGCTGATGTGTCATTTATGGTGGGCAAGAAGGCTCTCTTGAAAGTCTCGCCGATGAAGGGGATCATGAGGTTCACGAAGAAGGGCAAGTTGAGCCCGAGGTTTATAGGCACATTTGAGGTGTTGAGACAAGTTGGGGAGGTTGCTTATGAGCTTGCTTTGCCTCCTAGTCTATCGGGAGTTCATCCAGTTTTCCACGTGTCTATGCTCCGGAGGTATCATGCCGACTTCTCACATGTGTTAAACTTCAGCATGATTTAGTTAGATGAGATTTTGGGTTATGAGGAGGAGCCAGTTACCATTATTGATTAGGAGGTTCGCTAGTTGAGATCCAAGAGGATTTCTGCGGTAAAGGTTCAGTGGAGGGGCCAACAAGTCGAGGAGGTGACCTAGGAGTCCGAGGAGGACATGCGGCACAGATATTCACACTTATTCAGCTTTCTAGGTATGATTCTAGACCCGTTCAAGGATGAACATTTGTTTAAGAGGTGGATAATGTAACGACCCAATCGGTTGTTCTGATTTCTAGAATTTAGTCCCCCTAAATAAGATTCCCTATACGTGTTTTTACTGATTTATGACTTGTGAGGATGGTAAGTTCGGGATTTAAAAGGGTTCAGGTTTAAATCGGAACACTTGATTCCTTAAGGTTGGCTAAAAAGGCTAAGTTTAATTTCGGTCAACGTTTTGAGTAAACGACCTCAGAATTGGGATTTGACAGTTCCAAAAAGTTCGTATGGTGAGTATGGACTTGGGCATATGTTCGGATCGGGTTTTGGATGACCAGGGAACATTTCGACGCCTAATAGTGAAAGTTGGTTCTTTGAAGGTTTTGAAGTTCTTTAAATTTGGTTTGGAGTAGGTTTTGGTGATATCGAGGTCCAAATGGGATTCCGAGACTAGGAATAGTTCTGTATGGTGATTTAAGACTTTCACGCAAAATTTGGTATCATCCGCGTAGTCTAAGTATGATTCAGGGCGTTCGGAGCGATTTTGAAACTTGAAGTTCATATTTTTTATTCAATTTGGTTTTGGGGTGTGATTATTGGTTTTGTTGTTGTTTTATGCATTTCGAGAGTTCGCGCAGGTCCATATTATGTTTATAGACTTGTTGGTGTAGTTTGGATAGGGGAAGCTCGGGTGTGTTTCCGACCGCCCGGAGCTAAGTTGAGGAAACCAGATTTTACTAGTTCTAATTTCCTTCTTCGGGAACGCGGGAGGGCCATCGCGTTTGCAAAGAAGGATTTGGGGCAGTGAGCAATTGCTCTTCGCGTTCACGGTCAGGCTCTCGCGTTCATTAAGCCTGGTGATCCTAAGCCTACGCATTCGCGAAGCCCCTCTCGCGTTCGTGTAGGGGAAAGGGGCTGGGGGGGTTAGTGCACTTAACCCTTCGCGTTCGCGTAGATGTTGTCGCATTCGCGATGCCCAGGTAGCTCAGGCCTTCGCAAACGCGAGGTTTCTTCCGTGTTCGGAAGGAGGGGATTTCAGCTGGGCAGAACCTCGTTTTTAAATACGGGACTTAGGCATTTTCCTCTCATTTTTCACACACTTGGGCGATTTTGGAGCTTCAAAAAGGGGGATTTCAACCTAGCTTTTGAGGGTAAGTAATTTCAACCTAATGTGAGTTTAACACATAGATTATGGGTAGATTGTAACATGTAAATTAGTGAAAATCATGGGTTTAGGGGAATTAACCCCATATGTGAAATGATTAATATGTGTTTCTATTTGTGGGGACGACGTACGCACGAGGTGACGAGAGTCCATACGTAGTTACTGATTTTGCTATTGTCCGAGTAGTGTAGGACCCATACCATGCTATATTTACGATGTTTGCACCTTACTTGTTAACTTAATTGCTTAAATCATGTTGGAACTGGATAAGGGGGTAAAGGTTAAATTTTATTTACTTGAATTCTTGGACGGGTCACTTAACTGTTATTGAGAATTGGTGTTTCTTTAAATATTAGCTTCTTAATAAATCTTAAATCAGCTGTTATAAAGTATTTTTTTTTGGAGCGAGCCGAATGCCTCGGTAGTAGATAGATGCATCTATGATAAGTGTTGTTCGACCCTCGGCAGTGCACAATTTTAATATTTTATGTTGGATCGGGTCATACGACCTCGGCATAATTGCGCGTAATAAATCTTTGGAACCAATCATAATTGATATTGCTTCATTGGCTTGAGATATAAATTATTAAATGGTGGAAATAAATTTGGGATTTACTATTAGTGAAAGGATTGCCTTTTATTTCGTGTTGTTGGGTTTTCAGCTATAATTATGTAATCCATGCTTAGTTATAATTTTGACATTTTATTGTTAGCCCATAGTAAGTGTCAAAGTCGACCCCTTGTCACTGCTTCTTCGAAGTTAGACTGGATACTTACTGGGTACATGTTGTTTATGTACCCATGCTACACTTCTGTACTAAATGTGCAGGATCTGAGGCAGGTGCATCTGGATATCAGTTTGGTGCGCATCCTTGACTACTACTACGAGACTTGTGGTGAGTTGCCTTCTGAGCCCGTTCTGCAGCAGCCGAAGTCTTTCTTTTGCTTGTATTTTCTATCTATTTCACTTCAGATAGTAGTGTAGTATTCTTATGTATATTCTACTAGTTGCTCATACAATTGTGACACAAGGTCTTGGAGGTTTAAGCAAGTAGACACTTGATGGTTTTTGGGTTATCTTTTTTATCTCATTGCTTAAAAAATCTTGATCTCTCATTTTTATTAAATGCTTACTTCTAATTTACGCACAAACTAAAAATCAACTACTTCAAATCTTTAAAGGAAAGGATCACAGAGTTAGATCACTGTAGGCTTGCCTAGCAGCAACGTTGGGCGCCATCACAGCCTATAGGCGGAATTGGGTCGTGACAATAATGATAACGCCTCCAGATCTTAAGAGCATGAATAGTAGCGGCTAACTCCAAATCGTGTACATGTTAATTCTTCTCATGGGGCTTTAGCTGACGTGAAGCATATGCAATCACTCGCCCCTCTTGCATCAACACACAACCCAAACCAACGCGTGAAGTGTCGCAATAGACAGTATACATCCTCGAACCGGAAGGCAACACTAGAATTGATGTCGTAGTCAAAGCTATCTTGAGCTTCTGAAAGCTCGCCTCACAATCATCGGACCAATGGAACGGAGCACCCTTCTGGGTCAATATAGTCAAAGGTGCTGCAATAGATGAGAAGCCCTCCACAAACCGGCAATAATAACCTGCTAACCCCAAGAAGCTCCTGATCTTAGTCGCCGTAGTAGGACGAGGCCAACTCTAAACTGCCTCAATCTTCTTGGGATCCATCTTAATACCCTCGCCTGATATAACATGCCTCAAGAATGCTACAGAATCTAGCCAAAACTCACACACGGAGAACATAGCATATAGCTTATGTTCCCGCAAGGTCTGAAGCACCACTCTCAAATGCTTGTCGTGCTCCTCCATGCTACGCGAGTAGATCAAGATGTCATCAATGAAGATAATGACTAATGAATCAATATATGGACTAAACACTCGGTTCATCAAATCCATAAATGTCGTCGGGGTGTTAGTCAAACCGAAGAACATCACAATAAAATCATAATGGCCATATCTAGTCCGAAAAGCAGTCTTTGCAACATCCAAAAACTGAATCTTCAACTGATGGTACCCCGATCTCAAGTCGATCTTAGAGAACACCCTGGCACCTTGCAACTGGTCAAACAAATCATCAATCCGCAGCAACAGGTACTTGTTCTTAATGGTAACTTTGTTCAACTGGCGATATTCAATGCACATCCGCATAGTCCTATCTTTCTTCTTCACAAATAACACTGGTGCACCCCAAGGTGTTACACTCGGCCTAACGAACCCCTTTGCCAGCAACTCCTCAAGTTGTTCCTTCAACTACTTCAATTCTTTCAGAGCCATACGGTACGGTGGGATAGATATAGGCTGGTGTAGCTACTGGTGCTATAATCATAGGCTGAGAACCTTGCTGCACTGCCTTCCCCAAAAACCTGGGGAAGAACTTCCGCACATGGCTGATATCCCCGCACTTGAAACAACCTCTCGGTACGATGGACTTCTAACCTGAAGTCTGATTCTGATAGCCTGAATACCCACTGAAGGAACTCTGAATAGCTAGTGGGCGGTAGGAACTCTCTGGTATGGCACTGAAATAAGGTTGCGCTGGAGCACCCCGAGGAGGTGGTGGTGCTGGATATGTGGGCTTGCTCGGCTGACATCTCCTAAACTGACTTCTACCCCTAGACGGGGCACCACTGAACCCTATGGAATAACGGAATTGCTTATCCTGCGGCATCTGTTCTTGGCTCCACTGACAAAAACCCTCGATCCTCCGAGCTATCTCCACAACTAGCTCGTAAGAAATCCCCATCTCAACCTCTTGGGCCATGGTGGCCTGGATACCAGAGTGCAACCCTACAACAAACATCTGCACTCTCTCTGCGTCAGTTGGAAGTATCATAAGTGCATGGCGAGACAACTTAGAGAATCTCGCCTCAGAATTGGTCACAGACATCTAACCCTACTGGAGCTGCTCGAATTGAAACCACAACTATTCTCTCTGAAAGGGTGGAATATACCTATCCAAGAAAAGACGTGTAAACTGATCTCAAGTAATGGGAAGAGAACCTATTGGTCTGCCGAGAATATAGAACTTCCACCACCTACGGGCCTTGCCCTCCAGCTGGAAAGTTGTGAAATCCACCCCGTGGGACTCTAATATACTCATGTTGTGCAATCTATCCCTGCACTGATCAATGAAGTTCTGGGGAACCTCATGTCACTCACCTCTGAAGATAGGAAGGTGTATCCTAGTCCATCTGTTCAATAGCTTCTACGGCTCACCGATCGCAGCTGGTCTGGGCTTAGGTACGGCTTCTACTACTGGCTGGGCTCCGCCTACGGGTAGTGTGCCCGGGGTCTAATATACAGCAACGGCATTCCCAAGAGCCTGAGCAATAGGGGTCTGTGCTCCCCCTCCAGCCTGCAATGTGGTTGGATCTGTTGAAAATTAACTAGCCTGGGTCATAGTATCCATGAACCGTAGCATACGGCCCATAACCTGGAAGCTCGATGCTGGCATGAAATCTACCGGGGTTGGCTCTACCGCAGGAACCTCGCACTGCTCCTCAATAATAGGATCATCTACTGGATCCGTTGGTGGCATAGTTGGAGCAACTCTGGGACATCTTCATCCCCTACCTCGGGCCGGTGCCCTCCCCCGACCTCTGCCTCGGCCTCTAGCAATAGGGGGAGCAGCTCCTCCCGGGCCTGGAACAGTTGTTGTGCGTGTTCTCACAATCTGTGAGAGAATAAGAGAAAAATACTAAGTATAACATCAACTGCACGATAGGAGATGAAGAAAGAGTAGTGACACCCTATAGCCTCTCGAAGATAAGTACGGACGTCTCCACACCGATCCATAATGTATTTATACAAAATATAATGTATTTGAGTGTATTTATATAGAATACAATGCATTTATGTCACGACCCAATTTCTCCTATAAGTCGTGATGGCGCCCAACGTTACCTCTAGGCAAGCCAACACTGAACTAACCATGTGATTATTTCTTTTAACAATTTAAAAATGGTTGATTTTTAGTTATTGGATAAATATGAAGTGAAAAATTAAATAACATGATAAATAGAAAGATTTTAAAGCAAATGAGATGAAATAAATAATCAAAATTCACCAAGTGTCTACTAGCATGGTCTCCAAGACTAGGTGTCACAAGTGTATGAGCTACTAGTAGAATATACAAAAATGCTACACTACTGTCTGGAGTGAAATAGACAGAAAGTAAAAGCAAAAGAAAGACTTTGGGTGCTGCAAAACGGGCTCGGAAGGCAGTTCACCGCAAAGTCTCGTGGAATCAAGGGTATGCGCTGGGATGATAACCAGATGCACCTGCCTCAGATCCTGCACGATTAGAGCAGAAGTGTAGCATGAGTACATAAATAACATGTACCCAGTAAGTATCTAGTCTAACCTCGAAGAAGTAGTGACGAGGGGTCGACTTCGACACTTACTATAGGCTAACAATAAAATACTGTGATTATAATTAAGCATAGGCTACATAAATGAAGCTGAAAACTCAACAACAAGAAATAAATAAATAGTTCTTTCACTAATAAATCCCAATTCAATTTCCATCATTTAACAATTTAACCTCTCAAGCCAATGAAACAATATCAAATATAATTGGGCTTGAAGTATTACTACGCACGAATTATGCCGAGGTAGTACGGACCGATCCAAAATAAAAACATATATATTGTGCACTACCGAGGGTCGAACAGCACGAACCATAGATGCATCTATTCTACTGGTGAGGCGTTCGGTCCGCTTCACACGAAGAGAAATTACTTTATAAACAACCGATTCAAAGATTATTAAGAGGCTAATATTCAAAGAAGCACCAATTCTTATTAATGGTCAAGTAACCCGTTAAAAACTCAAGTAAATGAAATTCGACCTTTTACAATTCGTTTATCAAGTTCCAATATGATTTAAGCACTTAAATTAACAAGTAGGGTGCAAATATCGCAAGTATAACATGATTTGGGTCCTAAACTACCCGGACATAAGCATAATTAGTAGATACGTATAGACTCTCATCACCTCGTGCGTACGTAGCCCCCACAAATAGAAGTACATATTAATTAAATTCACCTATGGGGTTAATTTCCTCTTACAAGATTAGAAAAGAGACTTACTTCATCTCAAAGCTTACTTTCCGGTCCGTAGATGTGTTGTAAACCCTCAAGTCGGTGCCAAACGACTCGAAACTAGTCAAATGTTATACAAAATAATCAATACATGTTCAAAAATTCATATCCTAACTATTATAGTGCTTACCCAACCCCAATTAGAGAATTCCTAAAATTCACCCCCGGGCCCAAATTCCGAAAATTTTTGAAGAAAGTTGTTACCCATAACCTTACGAACTCAAATATTTAAAATATTATTTTAATTGGAAAAACTCTTTTAACGCAACCTTGTAATAGGGTTGTGTGGGGAAAAAAGATGTGTGACATCTTTGGCGACTCCGCTGGGGACAATTAATTAGAATTCGAGCTTTTTAAATTGATTCTTGTTAGGCTTTTATCATGTTTTGGATATTATTGTGTTTGAGAGCCTAATGTGCTAGTTGTCGCTTATTTATTGCTTTAATATATTTTTGAATTGTGATATAAATTGTATCCTTTCTCGCACCCCTCTAGGTTTTTTGATAGGTAGTTATGTTGTGTTTGTCTACCAGCATCACAAACTTCTGTCTTGAGATAAAGTCAGTTAGCCTACCAGCTTCTAATTTAAGATTTGGTCACACACATGTTTAGGTGGGAGATCCGTTAGCTAGGTAGTTCTGTTCTACTACTGGTGACGCTTGATGCATCTCGGCTCGGGTTGTCCGCCCGGATAAGTCAGGTCTAGGTACCATCTCCTTTAGGATTTGAAAATTTAGAATAACAAGCCACAAGCAACGAATATCCCTAGTAGGCTACGCTTTATTTGCATCATGTGCATTGGACTTAAGAGGAACTCGGCACAGGGGTCGGGCCCGTCTAGGACAGGTACCAATTTTTCAGGCAAACATTTCATTTTATGTGTTATAAGTAACACTATTTAGTAGGCTTTACTCAAATGTGGACCGGCTTTAATATAAATTAATTGAACAGGGGAGAGAGAAAGAGAATTTCCTCCAAGTTTTCATACAATACCCGTTTTTTTAAAATAAATTTTTGAAGTGTTTTGGTGTGTAAAATCATAATTTTCAAAATATTTTTTTTATTTTAACCGAACTATGCAGGTCGGATTCTCACCGAATGTGAGATTCGTAGGCAACCTTCATCGGGTCCGGCCCTCCAATCTTCAAAAATCCAAAAATATTTTATGTTAATTTCTTCTCAGAATTCAAAAATATTTTCGTTCTTCTTCAGAAGTTTTTCTTTCGAAATTAAAAAGAAAATTCAAAATTCAAAAATATTTTTTTCTTCGCTTTGAAGTCTTTTCTTTCATAAATTCAAAATAGAAGTTCAAAATCCAAAAATATATTCTTCTTCTTTAGAAGTCTTTCTTTCAAAAATTCCCAAAAAACTACAAAAAATTTAGAAATCAAAAAAATATTTTTCTTATTAGGAGCTTTAATGGCCTGAATGGTATAAAAATAAGAGTTAGTTCATTTACTTTATTCATGATCTTCCTGAATTACGTAATGATCTGGTTCATGTTCAACATGACACGTAGGTAACTTCCAACGGTTTCAATTAAAATTCTTTTAAAACCACAAAAGAGTAAAAAAAACGAGGGAAAAAAATAAAAGAGGAAAGAAAAGAAAAAAAAGAGTGTTAAAGTCAAGATAACATAAACCAATAAGCCGGAATGAAGCATGCAACCTTCCAAGCTCATTTTAGAAATGAAAATGGCATTAGGTGCATGACATACCATGTGTGATTAATATACGTAAAATGCCTAACTTTAACACATTTGTTATTTTTCATAAAAGATAAAGTTAAACAAAGCTGGTTGGTTTTTGGTTTAAACCTTACAACACGAGATCAAAAAGTAGAATAGCAAACAACAGTGAGAATGAGTCAGATAATGATGATGTCCGAAGACAATTGGTCGAACAAGATTCAGGATTGGTTGAAGAAGTAAGAGTGGTGAAGCAACAACTGGCAGAGATGTACAAGCCTGGTTGAACGGACAAGCACCGCCCCCACTACCCATAGGGCCTTCGGATAATCGTCATAATGTGTCAGTGCCCATCTCCATAGCAAGTAACCCATTATACCAACCTGAATTCAGTCTGAACATTAACCTTCCCACTATCCCCAATACCTCCACTCCACATCCTCCAACCACACCCCTTAGAAATGACCCGCCTATTGTACCCATTGTCCATACTTTCACTGTTCCTCAACCGACTCTTTCTCAAAAGTCCAACAATGATCCCTAACTAAATGCTCATGATGCCCAACATTACTCTCCGGAACTGACTTTCAAGGTTCCATATTCACACAAGCATACTCCTCAAAACGTGTTCCTAATTGAGATTGAAAAAGCTCGACAAGAATATAGAACAAGAGGAAATGACCAAAAAAATGAAGAGCTTGGAACAAACCATGAGAAATATACAAGGCTTGGGAGGCCACAGTAGTGTTTTGTTCAATGATTTATGCATGCTCCCCCATGTTCATTTGCCACCCGACTTCAAGACCCCCAAGTTTGATAAGTATGATGGGCATGGTGATCATGTGGCCCATCTGAAGAGGTATTGTAACCAATTGAGGGGAGCAGGAGGCAAAGAAGAATTGCTCATGGCCTATTTTGGGGAAAGTTTTACAGGAATTGCTTCAAAGTGGTTCATAGATCAAGACATGTCTCACTGGCATGTTTGGAACGTCATGGCTTAAGATTTTGTCCAACAGTTCCAGTACAATATTGATATAGTGCCAAATCGCTCCTCTCTTGTCAACATAAAGAAGAAACCGACAGAAAGCTTCAGAGAATACGCAATCAAATGGACGGAGCATGCTGCTAGTGTAAAACCACCAATGAAAGAAATGGAGATGATTGACTATTTTCTCCAAGCTATTATCTCCATTACATGTTAGCCTCCGCTGGAAAACATTTTGCTAAGGCGATTAAGATTGGAGAAATAGTTGAGAATAGCATGACGACGGGAAGAATATTGAGTCAGGCCACCTTCAAAGCCACATAGTAGGCCTTTTAGAATAGGTTGGGGGTTTTGGCAAACAAAAATAGGAGAGAAGAGGGAGTCATGATGGCTTCAAGCTTGACGGAGGCCCGCAAGTCATTCAACCAATCATATATGCCACACAGAACTTTGAAACATTACTACCCATATCATGATGCTGCATATGCCCTGGAACCGCCTCACTATGCGGTGATGAATGAACAACTTTACACGCAGCCACAAAATCACACCCAAACCCAAGCTCCACCTCCCAAAAATGCTCGTCCCAACCAAGCTCTATATAATTCCCAATAAAATATTCCTCAATATAATTCTCGCCTAAGAGATCCTCCCTTAAGGAATCAATTCACCCTTATTGGTGAATCGTATTCAAGTTTATTCCAAAAGCTAACCAAGCTAGGTCTGTTGTAGCCAGTGGCCCCGAAGCGGTCAAACTCCGAGTCCCCCTCGCATCGAGCTGATTTTAGATGTGAATACCATTCTGGAGCAGTGGGACATTATACTGAGGACTGTTGGACTCTCAAAAGAGCAGTTGAGGACCTTATTGAGGTCAAGGAAATAGTTCTTAAGAATGAAGAAACCTCTAATGTGACAAATAATCCTTTGCCTACTCAGATAATGAAGAGTTTGATCTGGCACTGAAAGCCATTGTAGCTATTGTCGCGATAGAAGAGAAACCTAAAATGGTCGCCAAGCCATGAAAAGTTCTCTATTAGATAGGAATCTCGGTAGTCGGTCTTGTTGTCATTTCTGCTTCTGGATTATTTCAGGGTGTAATCTGGATGTTTTACTTTGTTATCTTACTTTCTGATGTAGACTCTTCTACCTTAAAATTCAAAGAAATGAAATCAATATTTCATTGTCCATGAATGTCTCTTTTCTTAATCTTGTCCCTTCTTATTCTCTTTTCAGGTTTGTTAATGTAGATTTTAATAACATGACATGCTTGCAGACTTCGTGCCTAGAAACGCACTATCAGACTTCGAAATAATGAATCAAGAAGCAAAATATGTTGAAGATAAAGGCATGTAAGAAAATAAACAGAGAATTGGAACAGTAAGCCTAAATTAAATCAAAATGAAGCCGCCCTTACTTGATTGGTTTATGGCACTGAAGCCGTAATACTAGCAGAAGTTGAAATTCCCTCCTTTTAGATCATTGTTGAAGTCAAGATCGAGGATGAAGATTGGGTCAAGATCGAGGATGAAGATTGACTTTGATTGATGAAAAGCGATTGGTCGCAATCTGCCATGAGCATTTGTACCAACAAAGGATGGCATGCCTGCAACAAGAAAGTGTGGCCCAAAAAATTTGAAGTAGGGCAACTCATCCTGAGACGTATTCCCCTACAACATAGAGAAGCTAAAGGAAAATTTGCTACAAATTGAAAAGGTCTGTACTTTGTAACAAGAGTGTCACCAAAGGGAGCGTTGTATTTAGGAGACATCAAAGGAAATATCCCCGAGACAACAGTCGCGTAGATGCAGTCAAAAGGTATTATGTTTGACTCACTACTCGGTGTTAACATTCTCTGATTGGGATGACGAAGGATTTCTGTCACGATCCAATTTCTCCTATAGGTCGTGATGGCGCCCAACGTTACCGCTAGGAACGCCAATAGTGAACTAACCGTGTGATTATTTCTTTTAACAATTTAAAAGTGGTTGATTTTTAGTTATTGGATACATAAGAAGTGTAAAATTAAATAACATGAGATATAGACAGTTCTAAAAGCAAATGAGATGAAATAAATAATCAAAAATCACCAAATGTCTACTAGCATGATCTCCAAGATCAGGTGTCACAAGTGTATGAGCTACTAGTAGAATATAAAAAAATACTACACTATTGTCTGAAGTGAAATAGACAGAAAGTAAAAGCAAAAGAAAGACTTTGGGTGCTGCAGAACGGGCTCAGAAGGCAGCTCACCGCAAAGTTTCGTGGAATGAAGGGTGCACGCCGGGATGATAACCAAATGAACTTACCTCAGATCCTGCACGATTAGTGCAGAAGTGTAGCGTGAGTACATAAACAACATGTACCCAGTATGTATCTAGTCTAACCTCGAAGAAGTAGTGACGAGGGGTCGATTTCGACACTTATTATGGGTTAACAATAAAACACCGAGATTATAATTAAACATGGGCTACATAAATGAAGCTGAAAACTCAATAACAAGAAATAAATAAATAATTATTTCACTAATAGTAAATCCCAATTCAATTTCCATCATTTAACAATTTAACCTCTCAAGCCAATGAAACAATATCAAGTATAATTGGGCTCGAAGTATTATTACGCACGAATTATGCCAAGTTCGTACGGCCAGATCCAAAATATAAACATATATATTGTGCACTGCCGAGGGTCGGACGGCACGAACCATAGATGCATCTATTCTACTGCCGAGGCATTCGGCCCCCTTCACAAGAAGAGAAAATACTTTATAAACAACCGATTCAAAGATTATTAAGAGGCTAATATTCAGAGAAGCACCAATTCTTATTAATGGTCAAGTAACCCGTCCAAAACTCAAGTAAATGAAATTCGAACTTTTACAATTTGTTTATCAAGTTCCAATATGATTTAAGCACTTAAATTAATAAGTAGGGTGCAAATATCGCAAGTATAACATGATTTGGGTCCTAAACTACCCGGACATAAGCATAATTAGTAACTACGCATGGACTCTCGTCACCTCGTGCGTACGCAGCCCCCACAAATAGAAGCACATATTAATTCAATTCACCTATGGGGTTAATTCCCTCTTACAAGGTTAGAAAAAAGACTTACCTCGTCTCAAAGCTTATTTTTCGGTCCACAAATGTGCTTTAAAACCGGAACTTGGTGCCAAACGACTCGAAACTAGTCAAATGTTATATAAAATAATCAATACATGATCAAAAATTCATATCCTAACTATTAAGGTGATTACCCAACCCAATTGCAGAATTCCTAAAATTCACCCTAGGCCCACGTGCACGGATTCTAGAAATTTTTAAAGAAAGTGTTACCCATAAACTCACGAACTCAAATATTCAGTCCTTGGCTAACAGACTTGTGAGGTTGGATATTTCAAAGCCCAGTCGAGTTCGTGCATGCGTCGTCGCCCAGTCTTCAATATCGGAGCATATCAAGGCTCGACAATTTGATGATCCGCACTTGTTGGTTTTCAAAGAGATGGTACTACAGAGTGGTGCCAAGGAGGTTACTATCAGCAAGGATGGTGTTCTGCCAGCATCATCTATGTGTGCATACTTCAGAGAGCTTGGCCCAGATTTATATTCAGGAGATAGTTCGGTTGCATGGTGTGCATGTTTCTATAATATCAGATAGAGGCCCTCGGTTTACTTCGCATTTCTGTAGGGCAGTACAAAGTGAGTAGGTGGCCCGGGTAGAGCTCAGCATAGCATTTCATCCACAGACCGACGGGCAGTCGAAGCGGACAGTTCAGATCTTGGAGGACATGCTCAGAGCATGTATGATTGACTTTGGAGGGTAGTGGGACCAATTCTTGCCTTTGGCCAAGTTTGCTTACAACACCAGTTATCAATCCAGCATCGAGATGGCTCCATTTGAGGCTTTATATGGTCTGCGATGTCATTCTCTCATCGGGTGGTTTGAGCACGGCGAGGCTAAGTTATATGGTACAGATTTGGTGAAGGATGCCTTGGAAAAAGTAAAGTCGATTCAGGAGCGACTTTGCACAGCACAGTCCAGACAGAAGAGCTACGCGGATCAAAAGGCACGTGATGTGTCATTTATGGTGAGCGAGAAGGTTTTCTTGAAAGTCTTGCCGATGAAGAGGATCGTGAGGTTGCCCATTTGAGGTGTTGAGACAAGTTAGAGAGATTGCTTATGAGCTTGATTTACCTCTCAGTCTATCGGGAGTTCATCCAGTTTTCCATGTGTCTATGCTCCAGAGATATCATGCCGACTTGCCACATGTGTTAGATTTCAGCACGATTCAGTTAGATGATAGCTTGGGATTTGAGGAGGAGCCAGTTGCTATTGTTGATAGGCAGGTTCGCCAGTTGATATCCAAGAGGATTTCCACGGTAAAGGTTCAGTGGAGAGGCAAACCAGTCGAGGAGGCGACCTGGGAGTCCGAGGAGGACATGTGGAGTAGATATCCACACTTATTCAGCACTCCAAGTATGATTCTAGACCCGTTCGAGGACGAACTTTGTTTAAGAGGTAGAGAATGTAATGACCCGACAGGTCGTTTTGATTTCTAGAACACCGCTTTTACTGTTTTATGACTTGTGGGGATGGTTAGTTCGGGATTTGGAAGGGTTCGAGTTGAAATCAGAACACTTGGTTCCTTAAGGTTGGCTAAAAAGGCTAAGTTTGACTTTGGTCAATATTTTGAGTAAATGACCTTGGAATTTGTATTTTATGGTTCCAATAGGTTCGTATGATAATTTTGGACTTGGGCGTATGTTCGGATCGGATTTTGGATGACCTGGGAGCATTTCAGCGCCTAATAGTGAAAGTTGGTTCTTTGAAGGTTTTGAAGTTCTTTAAATTTTGTTTGGAGTAGGTTTTGGTGATATCGAGCTCCAAATGGGATTCTGAGACCGGGAATAGTTCCATATGGTGATTTAAGACTTGCACGCAAAATTTGGTGTCATTCCAAGTAGGCTAAGTATGATTCGGCGTGGTCGGGGTAATTTGGAAACTTGAAGTTCATATTTTTTATTCAATTTGGTTTTGGGGTGTGATTCTTGATTTTGTTGTTGTTTTACGCATTTTGAGAGTTCGGGTAGGTCTATATTATGTTTATAGACTTGTTGGTGTAGTTCGACGGGGTCCTTAGGGGATCGGGTGTGTTTCGGACCGCCCGGAGCTAAGTTGAGGAAACCAGATCTTTCTAATTCTGGTTTCCTTCTTCGCGAACACGGGAGGGCCATCGCATTCGTGAAGAAGGATCTAGGGGCAGTGAGCAATTGCTCTTCACGTTCACGGTCAGGCTCTCATGTTAGTGAAGCCTGGTGATCCTAGGCCTACACGTTCACGAAGCCCCTCTCGCGTTCGCATGGGGGAAGGGGCGGGGGAGGGTCAATGCACTTTGTCCTTCGCGTTTGCGTAGGTGCTGTCGCATTCGCGATGCCCAGGCAGCTTAGGCCTTTGCGAACTTGAGGCTTCTTCCGCGTTTGCAAAGGAGGGGATTTCAGCTGGGCAGAACCTCGTTTTTAAATAGGGACTTAAGCCTTTTCCTCTCATTTTTCAAACACTTGGGTGATTTTGGACCTTCAAAATGGGGATTTCAACCTAGCTATTGAAGGTAAGTAATGTCTAGCTAATGTGAGTTTAACACATATACTATGGGTAGATTTTAACATGTAAATTAGTGAAAATTGTGGGTTTAGGCGAAAACCTAGGTTTTTGATAAAAATGGGATTTAACCACTAAATTTGTTATGGAATTTAGTGAAAATCATATATTTGAGTTCATGAGATTATGAGTAACAACTTTCTTCGAAAATTTCCGGAATCTGGGCACGTGGGACGGGGGTGAATTTTAGGAATCCTACATTTATGGTTGGGTAATCACTTTAATAGTTGGAGTATGAACTTTTGAACATGTATTGATTAATTTATATACCATTTGATTAGTTTTGGATTGTTCGGCACCAAGTTGAGGCATTAGAATGAATTTGAGGCTGGAAAGTAAGCTGTGTGACGAGGTAAGTCTCTTTTCTAACCTTGTAAGAGGGAATTAACCCATAGGCGAATTGATTTATGTGCTTCTATGCAATCACTCGCCCTTCCTGCATCAATACACAACCCAAACCAATGCGTGAAGCTTCGCAATACACAGTATACATCCCCAAACCAGAAGGCAACACTAGAACTGGTGCCGTAGTCAAAGCTGTCTTGAGCTTCTAAAAGCTCGCCTCAAAATCATCGGACCAACGGAACGGAGCACCCTTCTGGGTCAATTTAGTCAAAGGTGCTGCAATAAATGAGAAGCCCTCCACAAACCGGCAATAATAACCTGCTAACCCCGAGAAGCTCTTAATCTTAGTCGATGTAGTAGGACGAGGCCAACTCTGGACTGCCTCAATCTTCTTGGGATCCACCTTAATACCCTCGCCTGATATAACATGCCCCAAGAATGCTACAGAATCTAGTCAAAACTCACACTTGGAGAACTTAGCATATAGCTTATGTTCCCACAAGGTCTGAAGCACCACTCTTAAATGTTGCTCGTGCTCCTCCATGCTACGCGAGTAGATCAAGATGTCATCAATGAAGACAATGACTAACGAATCAATATATGTCCTGAACACGCGGTTCATCAAATCCATAAATGCCGCCTGGGGATTAGTCAAACCGAAGGACATCACAATAAACTCATAACGGCCATATCTAGTCCGAAAATCAATCTTCGGAACATCCGAAGCCCGAATCTTCAACTGATGGTACCCCGATCTCAAGTCAATCTTAGAGAACACCCTAGAACCATGCAATTGGTCAAACAAATTATCAATCCACGGCAACGAGTACTTGTTCTTAATGGTGACTTTGTTCAACTGGCGGTAATCAACGCACATCCGCATAGTCCCATCTTTCTTCTTCACAAATAACACTAGTGAACCCCACGACGATACACACGGCCTGAAGAACCCCTTTGCCAACAACTCCTTAAGTTGTTCCTTCAACTCTTTCGAAGCCATACGGTACAGTGGGATAGATATAGGCTGGTGCGGCTACTGGTGCTATAATCATAGGCTGAGAACCCTGCTACACTACCTTGCCCTGAAGCCTGGGTTAGAACTTTCGCACATAGCTAAGATCCCCACACTCAAAACAACCTCTCGGTATGGTTGACTGCTGACCTGAAGTCTGATCCTAAAGGCCTGAATACCCTCTGAAGGAACCCTGAATAGCTAGTGGGCGGTAGGAACTCTCTAGCATGGCGCTGAAATAAGGTCACACTAGAGCACCCCGAGGAGGTGGCGGTGCTGGATATCTGGGCTTGCTCGGCTGACCTCTCCCAAACTAACCTCTACCCCCATACGGGGCACCACTAACCCCTCTGGAATAACGAAATCGCTTGTCCCGCAGCATCTGCTCTCGGTTCTGCTAACAGACACCCTCGATCCTTCGAGATATCTCCACAACTAGCTCGTAAGAAGTCCCCATCTCAACCTCTCGGGCCATGGTGGCCTGGATACCAGAGTGCAACCCTGCAATAAACCTCTGCACTCTCTTTGCATCAGTAGGAAGTATCATAAGTGCATCGCGAGACAACTAAGAAAATCTTGCCTCATAGTTGGTCACTAACATTTGACCCTGCTGGAGCTGCTCGAACAGAAACTGCAACTCTTCCCTCTGAGAGGGTGGAATATACCTATCCAAGAAAAGGCATGTAAATTGATCCTACATTGTAAGAGGAGAACCTGCTGGTTTGTCGAGAATATAGGACTTCCACCACATACGGGCCCTGCTCTCCAACTGGAAAGTAGTTAAATCCACCTCGTGGGACTCAAATATACTCATGTTATGCAGCCTGTCCCTGCACCGATCAATGAAGTCTTGGGGATCCTCATATCGCTCACCTCTGAAGACAGGAGGGTGTAGCCTAGTCCATCTATCCAATAGCTTCTATGAGCTTGTCGGTCGCAGCTGGTCTGGGCTCAGATATGGCTACTTCCAAGCTGGGCTCCACCTACGGGTAGTGTGCCCGGAATCTGATATACAGCAGCGCCATGACCAGGAGCCTGAGCAGTCGGGGTATGTGCTCCCCCTCCAGCCTGCGATGTGGCTGGGTGTGCTGAAAATAAACCAGCCTGGGTCATAGTATCCATGAACTGTAGCATACGGCCCATGACCTCCTAGAAGCCCGGTGCTGACATAAAATCTACCGGGGCTGGCTCTGCCGTAGGAACAGCGCCTTGCTCCTCAATAATAAGATCCTCTACTGGATCCGCTGGTGGCATAGTTGGAGCAACTCTGGGATGTCCTCGTCCCCTACCTCGGGCCTAGTGCCCTTCCCCTACCTCTGCCTTAGCCTCTAGCAATAGGGGGAGTAGCTCCTCCCAGGTCTGGAACATATGTTGTGCGCGTTCTCATCAACTGTGAGAGAACAAGAGGAAGATACTTAGTATAACATCAACTGCACGATAGGAGATGAAGAAAGAGTAATTTCCTAACACCTTGTAGCCTCTCGAAGATAAGAACGGAAGTCTCCGCGCCCATCCGCAAGACTCTATTAGTCCTGCTCATAACTTGTGAGACTTACGTGAACCTAGTACTCTGATATCATGTTGTCACGACCCAATGTCTTCTATAGATCGTGATGGCGCTCAACGTTACCGCTAGGCAAGAAAATTGTAAACTAACCATGTGATTATTTCTTTTAACAATTTAAAAATGGTTGATTTTTAGTTTTGAATAAATAAGAAGTGTAAAATCAAATAACATGAGATATAGACAGTTCTAAAAGCAAATAAGATGAAATAAATATAAAAATCACCAAGTGTCTACTAACATGATCTCCAAGACTAGGTGTCACAAGTGTATGAGCTACTAGTAGAATATACAAAAATACTACACTACTGTCTGAAGTGAAATAGACAGAAAGTAAAAGCAAAAGAAAGACTTCGGGTGCTGCAGAACGGGCTCAGAAGGCAGCTCACCGCAAAGTCTCGTGGAATGAAGGGTGCACGCCGGGATGATAACCATATGCACCTGCCTCAGATCCTGCATGATTAGTGCAGAAGTGTAGCGTGAGTACATAAATAACATGTACCCAGTAAGTATCTAGTCTAACCTCAAAGAAGTAGTGACGAGGGGTCGACTTCGACACTTACTATGAGCTAATAATAAAATACCGAGATTATAATTAAGCATGGGCTACATAAATGAAGCTGAAAACTCAATAACAAGAAATAAATATTCTCTTACTAATAGTAAATCCCAATTCAATTTCCATCATTTAACAATTTAACCTCTCAAGCCTATGAAACAATATCAAGTATAATTGGGCTCAAAGTATTATTACGCACGAATTATACCGAGGTCGTACTGCCCGATCAAAAATATAAACATATATATTGTGCACTACCGAGGGTCGAACGACACGAACCATAGATGCATCTATTCTACTGCTGAGGCATTCGGCCCGCCCCACAAGAAGAGAAATTACTTTATAAACAAATGATTCAAAGATTATTAAGAGTCTAATATTCAAAAAAGCACCAATTCTTATTAACGGTCAAGTAACCCATCCAAAACTCAAGTAAATGAAATTTGACCTTTTACAATTCCTTTATCAAGTCTCAATATAATTTAAGCACTTAAATTAACAAGTAGGGTGTAAATATCACAAGTATAACATGATTTAAGTCCTAAACTGCCCATACATAAGCATAATTAGTAGCTACACACGGACTCTCGTCACCTGATAAGCTAAGATTAGCTAACTATGAACGCAACAAGGGGCAGAAAAACTAGAAAAAGTAATAGCTTACGTTGAAAGAAAGCTAAGATGGAACAAAAGATATTATTCGATCAATGATCCATAGTTGGTTACGTTAAGAATGCACTTAAGGGTTTGGAGTTTTATACATGCAGCATATACAGCCGTAGAAGATTTTGGTATACGTTAAAAGAAAGAATTGAGCTCAGGTAATAAACGAAGGATTAAATTATTAAAGGATTGTATCATGCATATTCCTCAGCGCTCATGAAAGGCTAAACAGAATAACTAATACCAGGAACCACAGATCGGAAGATAGCTTAAGCCGACGTAAAGGCCGATCAGAAGAAGGAGGAAACTAAAGTGTTACATCACCCCAAGTAAATCAGAAGTTTGATTATTGGACCCAGAAAAATAGAAACATCGTGATCGAGAACATTGCAGGATCTCACTTAAAATTAAAGGTACGAGAGAGATAGTACAACATCCATAGTCTATAACGGCTCTATATGTAAAGCCCCAGAAAATTTTGCTAAGTAATCTAAGATCTTGTGGTGCCAAGATAGGCTAATTATTTTATCTTGTGTGCAAGTGAGTGTTCATGATATAATGGATATTAATTAGATAAGTTAATAAGTGTATAAGTCATATTATAAGTAGTTTGGGGTCTAAGGAGAGGCCTAAGTCTAAGCCAAGTTGGAAAAATTTCATAATAGGCTAAAGTTGTAAGTGAATGCGCACAAGACCTCACTTTGGACAAGCATATCTCTAGTTATATAAAGTGTTTAGTGATGCACAACCTATCAAATTAAAGCCCTTTGAGTCTAGTTCCCAACTCAATAAACCGTTCATCATTTGGAGGTGCATACAGAAAGTTATGACCATTTTACCGGACATGCGTCACCAGCGCGCCCAGGAGCGCGGCCGCGGCGAACCGCGGCAAACCAAGGTTTTTCTGCCTGTAAACCGCGGCGGAACGCAGAGGAACGCGGAGGAATGCAGTGGAACATGTAAAATGTCTAAAATACCCCTGGTCAGTGTAAAAACCGAAGGGGTATTACATTTCCTTCATTTTTTGATTATTCAAGCTCGAATTTTGGGGTTTTCTTCACCCTCTCAAGACCTCCAACCCCTCCCATCTTCAAGGTAAGCAATCTTCATTAACTTGGTGTAAAATTCCATTATTCTTACACTAGTATTTATGAAATCTACTCATAAAATACATAGATCTTCAAGAAATTCCTTCGAGAACTCAAAGGAGGGTTTTGCAAGATTTCTTCCAAAAGGTAATCCTACCCCTCTTAGACTTACATGTATGAATTTATTATGGGTATATGAGTGTGAATTAAGTATTGGGACTCTTGGTGTGGTGATTAGAAGTCATAAGTTCCTAATATAAATACATAGTCATTGTAGAGATTGGAAGGTGATTATTTGATGGAATTTTGTTGGTTGGGTGAAGATGGGTTGTCACACATATGTTGTTGGAAGTTATAAATTGGTTAGGAATGATGGTGGAATGAATTGTTGGTTAATGGTGATAGTTGGGTGAACCAATACTATAGTTATGGGGTGTAAAGATCTATACCTACAAGGTGTTTGATGATATGCCTAAATAGCATAAGTTACGGAATTTATTACTAATATTGGCCCTATTGAATGTTGTATTGTAGATTGAGGTTGCATAAGTGTATTGGATCATTGTAGTATCATTAAGGGTGAATTTGAGGTATGTATGGCTAACTTTAACCTTTGTACAGTCACCTTGTTTGGTGTACGAGTAATTGGTATGTGTTATTTATGTGGACCATTTGTGAATTCTTGTGATTAATATGCCTTGAATGTTGTTGGCTAATTTTCCTGATATAATGGTGTAAGTAAATGGCAACAAGCCAAGTGTGTGTGTGTGAAGGTGCTTATGTGGTAAGAGCTGTGTAACAAATGATGGAAATAAATGGTAATTGATGCAATTGAAACAACTGTGGTAATATCATATGTGACTTGTCGCGGCAATTATCGTTGTGACTTAAATTGTATACGGACTGTTGCATATAATGGAAATGGTATTGATGTCTATGAAAACTCTTTGTGAATTGTTGTGTTGTCGTGTGAAATGTAATTGTCCGGTGGGATTGGGTTGCACGCCGCAACACGAAGTTATAAGGTGTGGGTTGTGGTGATAAGGATGGCCGAGGTAATAAGGGTGGCCGAGGTAATAAGGGTGGAAAAGTGATCGAAATCACTATTGAAATGAAAATATGTGAAAGTTGTGAAACCATTGATGTGATGAAATAATGTTGAAAGGGGAAAAGGAGAAATTGTGGAACTTGTTTGGCTTTGGTTCTTCCTTTCATGTGCATTGTGTTGTTGATTCTATTATTGTTGTTACCTGTGTATTTCTTGATTTTACTTGGGGTAAAGTTAGTGAAATAATGTTGAAAGGGGAAAAGGAGAGATTGTGGAACTTATTTGGCTTTGGTTGTTTCTTTCATGTGCATTGTGTTGTTGATTCTATTACTGTTTGTTACCTGTGTATTTCTTGATTTTACTTGGGGTAAAGTTTGTTCATACATGCCAGTACAATTCAAATGTACTGACGTCCCTTTTGCCGGAGGCGCTACATTCGTGTTATGATTGTAGGTGGTTCTATAGCAGGTACTCCAGTCCACCAACAGTAGCACTCCATCACTTTCCGTCAGCTGTATTGGTGAGCCCCTTTTCCTCTCAGGGCCCTGCATGGCTCATGCCGCTTTCCCTCCTAGAAATCTTATTTTTGTATTTGCGTAAGGTATAGCCGGAGCCTTGTTACCGGCAAGTATTGCAACACTCTTTTGTATCCCTAGAGACTATGTAGACGTTTGTGTGGGTTATGTATGGATATTGGATAGGTCAATGGACCGTGCTGTAACCTTGTACTCTTGCTTTCTTCTACACTATAACTTGTATGGAACCTTGGAAGTTTAACCACGTTTTAAATGTTGTGATATAAAATGAACTAAGATGTTGAATGTACTATCCTTCCTAGTTCAAATAAAGGTAAGCATGGCTTCATTATTCCTATCGAGTTGGGTAGATAGCAATTGATAAGGCTTGCTCAGTTGGGTTCACTCGGTTGAGTGCCGGTCGCGCCTCCCGAAGTTGGGGCGTGACACTATGATAAAGTCAGTTAAAAAAAAGTAACAGCCTCATAAGAAGTCAGTATGAAGCTCTCACTGGATTGTAGTATTATAATAGAGCTTCAAGTTGTGGTGTGAATCATACCTATGTGGAAGGGAGGTTATGTAGGAGATAGAAGATATGATGCGAGATTTTAAGTAAGTAAGGTAAAGGTAAAAAAAGTACGAGATACTCAAATGCAGAAAGTTGTGAATAGTCGATACTTCGGATAGAAGGCTAGAAGCGTGGGGATTCAATATCCAAAAATGATAGCGGCATCGTCAGTGGAATATCTCATAGCCTATGGTTTCTAGGTATCGAAGAGGCTAATTAAGACAGTAAAGAAGAGTTAGAGACGATATGATGTCTCGCTTGATGTTCCAGAGTGACATAAGGAAACCTATGATTCAAGCAAGTTGAAGGAAGGTTGCGAGTAATATAAATAAATATGGGTAGGTCGTGAGCTTAAGTATGGCAAAGCGGTAAGGTTTTAGGAAGGCAAGAGTAAGGATACGAAAGGGCGAGTGAGAAGGTGACGAGAATGGATAAGTCCTCAAGATTAAACCCATGAAAACAAGCGAGCTAATGGTTTCTCTAAGTCATAGAAAGCTCAGTATAGCCTGAATGAACTCAAAGGAGTGTAAGACTAATATCATTTGAAAGAGATGAGGGTATAATTGTGGTAGATAAAGAATGACATTTGGACCTTCGTTTGAATAATGATTTTGAAAAGAAGAAAAAAAAGAAGAAAGGGAGAAAAGATTTCACTAACGGCACTAGATTAGGATAACCCCCCCCCCCATAAGGTGAATTACATTGAGACACTATGAAATACGATTATGGAAATCACTTCAAATATTCTTCAATGCAACGTAAGCCCTAACGGCAACGTATTACGTAAGAAGTTTTAAATCTTCAAGTGGAGGATTGTAGATCAACATTGAGGTGAATCAACAATGAACATATACAAATTACAAAGTATAACATGATATTATGCCATCCTTCTTAAGACGAACGGTAAAGAAGGAGCATTAAAGGACTGAGATTTATACCTAAAGGATAGGCAACAAAAGTAACTAGGAGTTTGGTAAGAATACCTCAATAACGATAAATTGAAGTAAAAAAAAATTATGGTATAAAATGACCCATGTAGATACAGTAAAGCCATATGAATGGATAACTGAATCTATGAAATAAGATATGGCCATATTCGCAAGTTCTACAAAGTATCGAGCGAAGAACTTCAGTACACCTATCGATTCCTAGAGAGGCATCCAATTAAGCCTTGTATATGTTTACAAAGTAAGGCCTAGAGATTGACTAAAAGCTAAAAGGAAAAAGGAAAAATGAATTGCATAAGCGCACTTACAAAGCCAAGGTCATGCAGGCTGCATGACAGGAGGTACCAGCAGTTGCGAGATTAGAAAGATTTCGACCACAAGTCATGATATGAGCAAAAAGACTAAAGGGGGGAATACCCTAGACTTTGGATTTATTCACAGGGCAACTACTTAAATGACAATGAGAGTATTAAGGTATTCACAAGAGCTATAAGTTATGAAAATGATAAGAACATCAGTCAACATTCGAGGACGAATGTTCCAGAGGGGGGAATGATGTAACACCCCGCAATATTACGATGATGTTACGTCCTACAATATTATATTATGATGATGTTACACCTTGCAGTATTACATTACGATGATGTTACGCTTCGCCGTATTAAGTTACGACAATGTTACACCCTGTAGTATTACATTACGGTGATGTTAAGCTTCACAGTATTAAGTTACGACGATGTTGCACCCTGTAATATTTTACGTTGAATTTGTCGTAAGGTAATTGACATCAGTCCAAGTAAAAGATTATTTGGAGATTATAAGGATTTTGCTATTTCAAACAAGTGATGAGTAAATTCGTGAAGGTGAGAGGGGAAGCAAGTCAAGAAAAATGAATTTTCGTCCAAGTTTGACATGTTGGGATAAAATATGCTCGAGATAAAATATCCGGTATTTATAGACTAGTGTCATACAAGGTAGCGCATGACCATGATAGTAAGGTATATAAGGTGTATTTAAAGTGAGTAATATTTTAAGTAATTTGAGATAATTCTTAATTGCGTGAAAAATTGGGTAATTATGGATTTTTAGTGGGAGATTAATTATGTAACTAAGCTAATTGAGTAAATTAAGACATTTTGGATAAGGAGTTAAATCTCCCAATGTGGCAGCACGTCAAAGTTCATTTGATGACTCTTAAATTTATGTTATAAGGTGGCAAATGAAGAAAGAATGATGGCTTAGTCACCACATAAGTGGGACCCACACTCAAGGACTTAAAAAGACTATCTAAAATTATATTAAACCTCTACAATCACAAGGAAAGCTTCAACAAAGTTCTTGGATTTTGAATAACAAAAACAACATTTTCATTCTCAAAAAAAACTACATCAGATTCCTACAAAATTCCTTACCAAAACTCTACAATGAGATTCTAAAACATTACCTTAACAACGTGATTCTTTCAAGCAATTATTACAAGATTTCAACCAAACTTCTTGCAACCAAACAATTCCAACGAGAATTGTTAGAACCGTAGCAACGTAAAATTTTGCGATTCTAAAGGAGTACGGTGCAACCTTTTCCAAGAATATTATACGAATTTTTCTCTACCCCAAGTATGTTAAGGCTATCCCTTCTTTCTTTTTGGCATGATCTATACGACACAAACGAAACGAGCAAATGCACAAATTCCATAAATGGCTCTATTCATAGAAGTATTAAAGATATCTATGTTCTTGAATTTCCATGTGTCATAATATTCTATGTTCATGGGTCTCAGAAAAATACAAAAGTTGAAAAGAGTTTACTTTACGATATTACTCAAAGGCAAAATGGTATTATGACATTCCGAAAGATTTTATTAACGTACTTTTCATGCATTGCATTCAAGTACATTGACCCATGACCAGATGGCTTTATATACGCGTATATATGTATGTATGTATGTATGATAGTATTATATACGCATATATATGTATGTATGTATAAGTATATGGGATATGGAAAAGGTTATGGCATTATATACGCACCACCACCTGATCAGCATGTATACGTTGATGATATTGCCCACAGTGGCCGAGATGATATGATGGGACGCCCTTAGAGGCTGATGATGTTATGAAATATGTACCTATGCACGACATGACATTCATACGCATATGCATGACACTATAATTATTTCATGATTTACAAAGTTATCCAGACTTACAGGTGGAGTCATTTACTCTATATTTCCTCTATGTCTGTTATGCACTTATTTATGTGCCTTACATACTCAGTACATTATTCGTACTGACGTTCCTTTTGCCTGGGGACACTACGTTTCATGCCCGCAGGTCCCAATAGACAGGTCAAGAGCCTTCCAAGTAGGCCATCAGCTCAACGGAAGATGTTGGTGCTTCGGAGTTGCTTGTTTGGTTAGTATGAGTTAGATGTGTATTGTTTGGTATGGCGAGACTCTGTCCTGACCTTTATGAAAATTATGTATTCTTAGAGGCTTGTAGATAGATGTCATGCACGTAAAAGATCGTATGGCTTTGTCGGCCTATGTTCAGTGTTCAAGTGGTTATTTTGGTCTTAGAGGCACATATGTCTTATGTATAAGTTGGCATTACTTGTTGTATTCTACCTATTTCATGGCAGCCTCTCCAGCTCAGTTATTTATGATATTATGACATGAAAAGATACGTTATGTTGGTACTCGATTGAGTAAGGTACCGGGTGCCCGTCGCGGTCCATCAGTTTGGGTCGTGACAAGTACGACATTCCCTAGTAGCATCCTAGAATGCCATGAGCCTCATTTTATTACCAACATAGGGTACGACATTCCTTACTAGCATCCTAGAGTGTCACGAGCCTCATTTTATTGCCAACATAGCGTACAACTGGCATCCTAGAGTGGCACGAGCCTCATCTTATGCCAACACAGGGTACTACATCCCCTGGTTGTATTTCTTATTGCCAACATAGGGTACAACATTCCCTAGCTGCTTCCTGAAGTGTCACGAGCCTCATCTTATTGTCAACACAGGGTACAACATCTCCTGGTTGCCTTCCTTCTTGTTATTATAGGGTACGACATCTCCTATTATCAAAAAACAAAGCCTATTTCTTTTTCAATTCTTTATTCTGCAATAGCAAAGATGGTTTATTATATTTCAGTAACTCATAAAAAATTTCTAATGCAAATTGGGGAAGAAAATTTTTGTTCATTGTGTTAGTCTGTGTTGGCTTGTAGGCTTTTTTGAAAAGCATGGATTGGATGTGCAAAAATAAGATTCCATCTCTTGCCTGA
Source organism: Nicotiana tabacum (assembly GCF_000715075.1). Taxonomy (NCBI): domain Eukaryota; kingdom Viridiplantae; phylum Streptophyta; class Magnoliopsida; order Solanales; family Solanaceae; genus Nicotiana; species Nicotiana tabacum. The sequence continues at coordinate 74,793,287 of NC_134087.1, forward strand.
GAAAGTGGAACGTTTGATCTCAATACCAGCCGCAACCAGCTTTGACATAATGCATACAGAGACATAAGGTCTCAAGATCCATCTTCTCATCATCTGATCAAGAAACAAGCCTGTGAGAATATTTCATTCTGTTACATCGAGAGCATCAAATTTCAGTCTAAAATCAATGGGGGGAGCAAGTCAAGAATCAAGACAAGATTCAGATGGCATTTAGATAGGAATTTTGTAACTGTTAGATTTATGTAATTTTCTTTTCATTTTGATGTAGTAGTAGGAACCGCGGATCAGAACCTCTACGAAACTTCGCTTGGCTCTCCATCTAAGCATACTTTATCTGTTATTTTTTATTTGAACTATACGTGACCTGATTCCCTTATAATCCGGGATATGTAGGCTGCATGAAACCGAGGCTTGGTCGCAACCTCTTCTTTTCTCTTCTTTTCCTTTTCAAATAATAGTGAGGTCAAAAATCAGTCACCTTGTTTATTTTATTTGCCTAAAAACTCTTCATATTTCCAAGAAAATAGGGGCATGCTGTGAACAACTAATTTTTTACCACACCTAAATTCTATACTATTTTAGTGTAAATATTTCTTTAGGTCTAATCTTGATGTTTTAAACTTTTATCTTACTCTTAATAGATTTTATTCGATTTACAAATAAAAAAATAAAAAAAATACTCACATTCTTAGAGTGTAGATTTTATTTCTAATTACAACAAACGAAAAGAAAATTCGCAAATATATATGTGTGTATATATATATGATTTCTTTTAATTAGAATTTGAATAAGTAAGCTATAGAATCTTTCTTAGTATCATTTAAAGTAAATGTAAATATATAGTTTTCCTATATAGTAAGAAATGTTGGTTAATCTTCTTATCTTTATAATTTAATTTATCTTTTTAAAAAAATATTTAAAAAAAAAAAAGCAAAATGAAGTTAACGTGAAAGAGATAAAGTTTACAAACTTTTATCTCAAAAAATCTGATTTTACTTGCTAACAACTATCCTAATCCCATAATCCCTAGTTTTAGCCTAACTAACCCCATGATCTACTCATTTCCCTAACTCCCTCGCTTCCCCTCTCCCTCACGTCTCCCCTCATAAAATCCTCCCCCACATCCCCACTTCCTGACATGAAGGCACAAACGTAACACACAAACACATCAATATAATACACTTTTTTTTGGTCAAAAGGAAGAACATATATTATAGATAAAAGTACCAATACATCATACTAATACATCAAACTTGATGCAAGCTAGGCATCATAGTAGCTAATGGAAATACATAAGAGGAGCTACTGGTGTCCCTGCATGGAGGGGACTATTAGGTACTAAGTCATTGGTATTCAGTATAGTACTATTACAAAAACTATCTGAAGTAGAGAGCGACTGTGTTGAGGAGACAATATTTTTTATGTGATCTTTGAGGCGAAGATAATTATGCAACAGTACTTGTGCCCAAAGTTGATTTGGATTCTGAAAGAGTCTCCATGCAAGGCTTGCGTGTAAAGATTTATTTTAATGGTTAGGTTTTGAATTTCCAATCCACCGTGATATAAAGGTTGGGTTACAGTATGCCATTTTATAAGATGTAATTTTTTCTTTTGCGAAGTCGTGCCCGAAAGAAAATTTCTTTGATAACGATTGAGATGTGAAATTCTGGATGCAGGTAGTGTGTTATATTGCATGAGATGGTTGGGTAGTTGGTTTAGGGTAGAACGAATGAGTGTTGTTCTACCGGCATTAGATAAAAAATTTGTTTTCCAACCCGCTAGTTTATTTTTAAAATTGTCAAGTAAAAATTGATAATCTCTTTTGAAAAATGATTTGGTAAAGATTGGGAATCCTAAATATCTACCAAATATTTTTCCCTCCTTCATATGAAAGAGATGAAGGATAGTTTGTCTAGTTGGGAGTGGACAGTTTTTTGAGAAGAAAATGTTAGATTTTTGGAAATTAATAGTTTGGCCTGAATGTGTGGTAAATTTAGCAAGAGTGTTAACAATTGAGTTACACGTAGAAGGAGTAATTTTTGCTGTGAGAATAATATCATCTGCAAAAAACAGATGTGATAATTGTGGTCCCTTTTTAGCAAGAGTGAGAGGTTGCCAAATGCAGTAGTCCACTGCTGTGTGAATTGTGAGCGAGAGCATTTCAAGGCAAAGGATAAACAAATATGGAGATAGTGGGTCGCCTTGTCTTAAGCCTCTTGTAGGCTGAAAATATTCGGAGGGCTACCATTTATAATTATGGCTGTAGAGGTAGAAGTGATACAGGACATAATTAATTGAATAAAAGTTGGTGGAAACTTAAGAGTAACAAGAGTGTAATGAATGAAAGACCATTCCAATTTATCAAAAGTTTTTTCAAGATCTAATTTGATAAGCATATGAGAATTGTTTCCTTTCATTTTTTGGAATCTTGTGATTATTTCTTGTACTATAATTGCATTATCTGAAGCTCGCCTATTTTTTGAAAGCTAGATTGAGTAGGATTAATAAGATGGTCTAGCATTGGTTTTAGTCTAATAACAATAATTTTTGTGATAAGCTTGTAAATAGTGTTGAAAAGGCTTATAGGTCGATAGTGGGAAATAGAAGAAGCATTTTTATTGTTAGGGATGAGGCAAATTAGGGTGTTATTAATGTTGGGGTTCATCTCATGATCTTGGAAAATTTTGTGGCAAAAGTATTTCACTGAATTACCTATGATATGCCAATAATTTTGGTAAAAGAAAAGGTGCAGGCCATCTGGACCTGGAGCCTTGAGAGGTTTGAAAGAATGTAATGTAGTGATAATTTCATGATCTTGAAGCGGGGTGGTTAAGGAATTTTGTTCCTGTTAACTGAGAACATTTGAAGGTTGGATTTGGTAGTTGCTTTTTGAATAAATATGTTGTGTTTGGAATAGAGACTGATAATAAGTGATAATATTTAGCTTAATAATATGAGGGTTAGTTATCCAATTACCACCTTGATCTTGTAGAGCAGTTATACGATTTTGTCTGCGACGATTTAGAGTAGATAGATGAAAAATTTTCGTATTAGCATCGCCATCATTTAACCAGTTTATACGGGACTTAAGTTTCCAAAAATCCTCTTCCAGTTGTAAGATTGTATTAAAGTCATATTTTAATTGTTTTTCCAAATTTTGTAAAAATACACTTGTAGAATAATTTGAAGACTGAATTCCTCCTAAACGAGGCAAAATTTTACGCTTACGTGCAAAGATATTACCAAAAGTAGTGTTATTCCATTCTTGTACAATGTCAGTGAAATTTTCAATTGCAGAAAGTAATTGTATATTTGAACGTAGGGTGAGTAGCCCAGATTGTTTCAAAGCGGAAAATTTTCTGACGAGGGAGAGGACAGTGTTGAAGTTCTAGTAATAAAGGACAATGATCCGAATGAGTGCGTGGTAAATGTGTGATAAGAGCATTAGGATACAGCCTAAGCCAATCATAATTCGCTAAGCAACGATCAATACCTTCCAGAATATTATGACGATTGTGACGACCGTTTGTCCAAGTATATCGACTGCCTTTATATCTTAAATCAGCAAGATTACAATAGTTTATGCAATCAATAAACCTATTTGACCTAGAAATATTAATTTGTTGACCTCCAAACTTATATGTGGCATGAGCGATCTCATTAAAATCCACCCTCTAAACCAAGGTCCTTTATAAATATCATGCATGCACATAATGTTATTCCAGAGAGTAATTCTGTTATCTAAATCATTGCTTGCATAAATTGCAGTGAATAGCCACATATTCTACTGTGGCAGTGGAGCTCTTAGCGTGTGGAAGCCACATATTCTACTGTTAGTGCATCGGTATCCCACAAGAGTGCTATACCACCTGACTATCCAATAGCAGGTTCCTCAATTAAGCCATTGAAATTAAACTCTTCTTTCAAGTGTTGATGATCCTGACAATGTGTTTCCAATAACACAACTAACGAAGGGTGGTTGTAATCAAGTAGGGATCGAAAATTACGTCGAAACTCTGCTGACCAGGCTCCCCTACAATTCCATATGATGAAATTCATGTGAGTGTCATTTGGGGTGAGTAGTGGACTGCTCTGTTGATTCCTCACTGTGGAAGTGCTCTCTCCTGGTCTCAGACGTAGGTAGGCATGAGTAACATGGCATATTTCCCTAAGTCGGGATTGGTGGTTGGCCTGATGCGAAATGATGTAGTCATTAGATTTGTGGGACAACGAATGTAAATTTTCCTTTCGTATTCCTCTTTTTGGACAAAGACTTTTATTGAATCGAGCCATGCATGCACTGGTCTCGTCTCCCTGTTGTAGAGTATGGCTGCTTCGAGTTCTTCTTGAAATAGCATGTTCTGCCCTGCTTGATGATGAGGGTGTGGTGGTGATGGTGGTGGGGATAGAAGAGGAGCTGGAAAGGGGTCCAATATAGGAAGGGGATGCGGTGGGACTGAGTAGGGTTGGATCCATGGTGTTGTTGGAGTCTGCAGAGGAAAGGGGTAAAAAGCCATCTGGAGATAGTGTGGGTGAAAATGTGTAGGGTCCCAAAAAGGTGTTGGTAACTGGAGAGGGTGATAAGGAGCGAGATATGGGCTTTGCATCATAGACCAGTGGTACCGGCCATAATGCTCCGTCCCTAGAGTTATACCCTCCATAATGATTTGTGCCAGATCCACTGGGTTGTTTATGAGGAGTGTCACTTCCTGATGATTCACTTCCATTGTGAATGTGAGAGCATGGTTCTAAAGTGCTATTTCTAGCCAGGATGATGGCTCGGTCGTTACATAAGAGGTTTGGGCAGTGTAGATTATAGTGTTGGGTTCCATGATTAAATGTGGAGGTGGGAGAGAGGAGGTGTTGAAGAGATGAGTGAGCCGGTGAATATTCTGAGGAGGGCGGGGTCGTAGAAGGTGATTGAAATTGTGATTAATTATCTTGTATATTTGAAAGACTAGATAAGGGAGTGGTCTTGGAGTTTGTAGATAGTGGAGAGTGATTTGATAAAGATGATGAGGAAGTGGTGGAAAGGGACGGTGGAGAATGATGAGGTGATAGACTTGGAGGTAGAGGTAATGGAGTAGTAGTAGAGGATATAACTTGTGGAGAGGTTTGTATGGAAGAAACAGTGGTTTGGCGTAAGGGGGGAGGGAAAACCAGTATTGGAAGTAGTATTACAATAATTAGGTCGGTTGGAAGCTAGGGTTTGTAGGGGTGTGGTGTCGGATTTGGTTATTGGTGGTGAGAACATTTGCATGTGGTTTAGGCTATCGTGTCCCTTTGCATGGAAAGGGATAGGTGTTGGAATGTGGCTTAAAGGTGATTGGGCCATCTGGTTAAGAAGGTTTCTAGTGGGGGAAGATTTGTTTGAGGGCCATCAAGATTAATTAAACCCTCTCTTTCTTTATTGTAACAATAAATTAAATTTATTAGTAGTGACAAGATTTGACGTGGCAGTTGTAGCAGAATTATTAGCTAAAAAATTTGTAATAGGCGAATGAGGATTGTTTATTGAGAGATTATTAAACAAAAGCTTATTAGGGTTGTTAATCATACCTGTTGTCCTCATCTACTTACCTGGGAATGGAGAGGCTGAAGAATGAACGTCGGTGATGGCATTAGATTTCAGTAGGGATTTCTTAGGAAATTGTACAATCTTCCATTCGTCTGTAGGAGATTGAGTGGATGCAGTGGTATTTGTAGTGGAGTTGGTGGAAATAATGTAAGAGCAGGCCCTTTGATTATGGCTAAGTCGTCCACCTTTAGTACACAGCATATTTAAACCTTCGTAAAGGATCGTTTGGTTATGTCTTGCCTATAAAAAGGTGAGTTTTTAACGGTTGATCCAACGGTACCTCCACACATAATCGTGTATATCTGCCTCGTGTTATGGAAGAGGTGCATGTATCGACTGTAAGAATTTTCCCAATTTTATTTCCCAGTGTTTTCAATAATTGAACATCGCAAAATTCAAGTGGTAATTCTGGGAGACGTAACCAAATGGCTGAAGATGTAATTTTAGTTTCAGAAGCCATAAACTTTGGCTCCCATTGTCTAACGGAAAGAAAATGGTTCAAGATGAACCAAGGTCCTTCCTGCAGAGCACGAATTTTATTTTCCTCCTTTTGAAATTTAAGAAGGAAAAAATCAGATTCTAGATCAATTAGAGGAAGATTTTCCGTTGATTTCCATTGGGCGTAAATTTTTTGGCGAAGAAGTTGATGTTCAACCTTTCGACCAAAAGCCTTAACAATGACAGCATGCTTCCAAGGTGCATAAAGTCTTGCTTTCTCATCAATAGTTAATGAAATGAAATTTGAAGAATCAGTAGGTGGCTCTGTTTCATCAAAGATATCGGAAGTAGGGTGAAGAAGGAGGGGTTGGTGGTAAGGGAAGATGAACTAGTATGTGAAAGAAGTGTATGAAGGTAGGATTTTGTAGTGCTATCTGCAGGTGGTGTTTGAGAAACACTGGAGTCAAGGTTCATGGTAGTATGTACAGTAGTATCTGGTGGTTTAGGTGGTATTGAATTTGAAGGTGCAAGTATGTTAGAGTTCATAGTAGAGAGAGCTAGTTCCAAAATAGAATCAATATAATACACTTCAAAAATCAAGAGGGGGATTTTTGGAAAAGGATATAAAAAGTGAGGAAGAAATAAAGAAAAAAAAAACAAAAAGGAAAGAAACGAGATTTTAGCAAACAAGAGCAACTTGATAAGATAAAATACAACGACGAGAAAAGAACATCATTCTTAGAGTACAATTTATTGAAAATATAGTTTTGGCCGAATTCTTCTGTTCGAAGCCGAAATTCGGGATTATTCAAGGTTCTGAGTTTGCGGATCCGAAAGTTAACTATTTTCAACTCTAAAAATCAGTAGATTGTATCTATTTATCTATTGTGAAATCTTTGCAAAAGGTAATATCTAATCTCCTTGTTAGTTTAATGGTAATGTCATGATTTTAAGCATGAATGTGTTTTGTCGGGAGAAAGTTCTTTTTTCCTATCTTGGAAGCTTCTCTTTCACCAAGTCGTAGGATATCAAGAATGCCTTGTAGTACATCAATCAGAAATAAATCTTGGTTAAATGAGGCAAAATCTAACCTCTGAGTTTCTACTTTTATAAACTCATCAACTGAGTTGCCAGAATGTAAAACTCCGTTCTCTTCATTATCTCTCATCTGAAGTTTGTAACAATAATATTCACGACAAGAAACATTATCCCTTTTTCGTTTTCCCTTTTCCAGAACTTCAGCTTCCATATCAAGTAGCCCATCAATTGAACACATATTAGATAAAGTTGGAAGTTGTTCTTTTTCGTAGTAAGCTCTCTTTTTTCTCAATTTATTCCATGGTTGTGCAACCTTTTGAATACCAGAATGCCATCTGTTTTTATCGTAAGGTAGTAAAAGCGGATACTGCAAAGGGTCATAGCAACCGTAATAGTAATTTACCAGCTGACTCTTGTTACTTTGAGTGTAAATTCGAATATGGGGTCCAGAAGTATTATTATTTGTTTCTTGTTCTAGCCATAACGCCGCTACGTCTGACACAGTTGGTAGGTTATATATTCGTTGATCTATGCCAGAACCACTCCTCAATGCAATATAAAAGTTTGATAATTCTGGAATATGTATTAGAGATTTCAAGAAAATACAGTAGGAATATCCATTAACTTCTCAACAACTGATTGTCTAAGTATACCTGAGTAAGTCATTCGATTCAACATTTTAGTATTATCATCATAAAAATACAGTTGTAAATTTCTTGGCTATCGATTTGATGGAATTAAATCATTTATGAAGTGATACATTTGTCCTTGTACTCTAAATGTGTAAATACCATAGTTTCTTTTCGCTAGTGCCTAGTCATAGTTCACTCCAAGTGAAGTAAACGCAAACATGTTATTGTACATTCTAAGATAAGTACGAAAGTGCTTAGATTCTTCAGTATTGGCTAAATAGAGATTCAATAGTTCAGCAGGCATTTCATGTGATGTCAACTTAATCGAACCGTTGCTATAACAAAATCCTGGAGGTTCATACTCAATTTTTTTGGCACCACAGTACTGGCAGTTCGGAACCTTTTTTAGAGCAACATAGTCACATTGTTGCTCTTTAGTAGCCAGGCATACCTTTTTGGTCTGGTTATTAGCTGAATACGTAAAAGTATCATTATGGTGGACATTATTGTAACATGAGGTATGCGTAGACACGCATGGTTTAATATGTCATTGCCAACAAAGTATAATATAAAGGCTAAGTTTACCTGTTTTACGAATGGTAGGAGCATCACATATGCTCTTCCCTTTTTTCAAATTGCCCCTTAATTTAGGCACATGAGCTTCAAGGCTGGCAGCTGGCAAAAACAATTGTCAAGATGTTTAAAAGCATATAATGAAGCCTGAATAGGTACAAAACTGATCAGGAAAAAGCACAAAGTATTTATGTATTTTAGCTTATAGACTCATTTAAGATAAATAACATATAATATTATTCCTGTGAAAAGAGTAGAAATGAATGTCTTTATAAGATAAAAATTGAGGAAAATCTTTATTTTTAACAGCCGACGGCTCTGCATCGTGTCCCTCGCAAGGTACACCAGATGTCGAACCTAATGTACAAAAAATTATAATTAGTATATTAAAATACAATAAATATAAAGTGAAACAATATACTTTCTGTTACTTACCAAGTTCAAACACAGACAAATAGTCAGTAATATTCTTTTCTTTGTTAGAATCGATTGATGCCCCGTCAAATGCAGATATATCAACTAATATAGGAAGCAAAACATGTTTACCATTAGAAAATTTAATGTAAACACTACCATCAAAGCAACACATATTTTCATGTAAGAACTATACCTTCTTTTCATTTCGTACCTTTGTTACCAACAGAAGATGGTTCGTTTATCGTGAGAGTTCTTTGCTTACGCAAGTTAGCCCCAGCTTGGAAAAATGACTCTTCTTCAGTGTAATCAATCAGTACGTGCTGTTTTTTTTTTATTCAAGCTCTTTTAATCGTCGCTGTGATAGAAGCGACTCTTTTTTATCAACTGGTAACTGTTTATACAGGTCACGTCTCCTAAGCTTGATTTTAGACATTATTTCTGCTGAGTACTGGCACTTCTTTTTTGGTGGGCAGTTAGTTGACGCTTTGGTTTTATTGTCTGTCGACATTTGCAATTTCAACAATTTAAATAAAACTACCTCCAGCTAGGTAACTAATCTTTCAGAAGAAACCCAGGACAATGTTATCATACTACCTCCAACCATTGATAGTCAAGGTTAAGAAAACAAAATCAAGACTTACTTTGAATCATTTTATTGTTATAAAACTTCATGATCCTTAATTCGTATTCAGTAGTCTCCAGAAACCACTAATCTTTCCCATTTAAATTCTATTTCATATTATTTTGCCAATTAGTTTTCGAAAAGCTGAAAATTTGCAAGGTATTTGTTTTTCTTTTTAAAAAAATGATTATCATATCAAGGAAATTCTAGCCTATTTGGAATATACAGAATTTTTTCTATGTTGGCATACTTACTCTGTAACTAAGTAGAGAAAAGATATTACAAATATTGCAACATGATAGACACAACAGGGAGATATGATTACTTATTTCCTACCGGAGAATAAAGGATAATGTTCTGTTACACAATTCACTAACTCAGTAACTTCATATTGAATCTAAGACAATGGAATATGCGTTGTATTGAAGAGGCAATGTATGTCCTTTGACAAATGCATTTCAACTTAGATTTTAGATCAATATACTCATATGGGCCTTCATTGCTATGTCTGAGGAAAGTTTCTACGTAGGCTGGTGTCTGATTGGTATTTCCATTGTTTGCTTTTGGTTTAAATTTTAACTTTATCACTTGGCCAAGAGGTTCTTGCTACTATAGCAATAAATACCATGTGAACAATTTTTTTAGATACATCAATAAAGTTCTTAGAGGATATTATACACACACCTAATGAAGCAAAGGGCAGAAGCTAGTTTGATCGTGTCAAGTTTTCTCAATTTATTTAATGATGACTAATATTAAAGATGATATTTTTTTGTTAGTTCACGATGATTATGTAAATTCTCCAGTTTGATCTTGCGTTCAAGGTTTCACATAGCCGCCCTTAAAAGTAAGCTCACGACATTGATATTGACAGAGGCAGAAAAACAAACAGCTTGTGGGCGTCGGTAAAGTACTCACTCGGCACAAACAAAGAGACACACAGCCATTCAAGAAGAATCTTATCATACTGTGGTGCTTACCTTTCGATGCCGCGATACCCAAAGTTTTACCTTCGGACGCAGCTATTTTGTAGCAAAATAAAATAAAGATTTTCTTTGGAAATCTATCCCACACTCTTTTGCAATTTCAGTGATCATATGAGTTTTATTAGAAGTGTACCAATTCAATCTGTACAAGATATAATCAAATTTGACCATAATACATTCAGGAACCCAAAGAAAGACCCTTCAGTGGTCTATTCAAGAACCAACAGAACCACAAACAATTTCTACTATACAGATATATGCTCAGTCAAAAACCGACTAAACAGGAAGCAAAGCAAACAGAAAAAGGGCAGTACAATATTACAGAAAGACTCACCAGAAATATTGATATTCACAAAAGAGAATCCCGGAGAGAAATCGAGAATTGTTGGAGAAGAAGTATAGCAGGGAAAGACGATAGAGCAGAGAAAATTACGATTGGAGAAGAAGCGCAGTAGGGAAAGACGATGGAACGGAGTAAAGTAAGATGAAATCTGGTGTTTAACGCTTGAAATATGATGCAAAATACATAAAGGCAACATCTGTAGCGGTGACTGCCAGGTGGGATAGGTTAAATTGACCTTAGAATCCATATTCTAATCGGCATTCGGTAACACTCATAAGGGTCATAATAGACAATTTAATATACAGCTGGACTAAAATGACCAAATAGCCCTTGGTCGACAAGCAGGGATGTCGACAGTCTCATGCTTGCTTTAGGGCTCTTCTATATAGCAGAATATCAATTTTCTTAAAAGTTTGTTGTACAAATGTGAGATTGTGCTTGTTTGGTATCGAATTTACCGTCATCTAAATCTATAATTTAGTGTGTATAGTGCTCTTAAAATATATCTCTTGTCTTGGTTGATTCAAATCATCTTCGAAGTTCAGTTCATAAATTTGTCATGAATAGATCTAGGCTTGAACACTTGGTTTAATTAATCCTTGAAGTCATCTTTCTATTAATTTTGGCCAGTCATTCTTGTAAATAGGCCATAAATTATAATAAGTTTTTTTTTTATAGATTATGATAGGTTTTTCTCTATTAAGTTTTTTTGTTGTTCTTCTTGATAAAAAATATAACTTGTGATGTTACATAGGAAAGTAGGCCAAGCAGAAACCCAATGAATTTTTTGGGAGAGAGAAATGTGATATAATAATCAGAGAATTTGATGTGTATTTTAATAGAGTGAAACATCTGCAAAGATATTCCTACTACCGTAAAATCTGAAAAAAAATAAAACTGAAATATGCAACGATAATTAATTTTAGAAATTTACAGCTTATTATTACTATCATGGAAGATGAAAGAGAAAAAAATGAAATGTGAAAACACAATATTAGTATAAATTTTAGTGATATTAATTAGAAGAAGGGGAAGAGATTAGAAAGCATGATTATTGTTTGACCAAAAAGTGTTAAGCCCTTTTGTTAAACTAATCAAATAAGATGATAATGGGTAAATACTAGTTAAACATAATAAATCCTAGATCTGCAACTGTTAAATATGAATAACGTAAAATTGCACTTAAAGCTATTTAATGCGAAGGGGATATTTAATGATATTGTTATGAATGTACGAGGGAATAATGACAAGCAATAAAGATGTTAAATGGCAATAGATGTAAATAGAGAGTGATTCACCCAAATATTCAATGAGGTGGATGATTCTCCCACTGACAATGATGTAAGACAGACAAATGTAGGAATATAGAAAGCTTAGATCTGATGTGAGAAAACTTGGGACCAACAACAAAATCGAATCTTTATGTAAAGACAGTGTTTGTGATTTGCTTGAGAGTCAACTTTTCAAGAGAGAGTTTATCATATAGAATGTTACATGCATTTCTCTTCTCTCTCTATTCTACTTATATGGGACAGATCTCTTACCTAACCAAAAGTATGAGTGCAGAGAATATTCTGTAGAATATTTCTTTAAAATATTTTATTATTAAACTAATCGTTTGGACCGATCTGAGTGCTCGACCCTAGCTTCTCAGCTCGTCAATATGTTACTTCTTAAGCCTGACCTCGGCCTAATCAGCTCTTAGTTATCCTCTCTTAGACAAGATTCTTTCGATCAGGCTTTGATCCATACAGTTAGTCCCTCCGCCCACCGAGGTTGTCTTTGGACGAGTTCGATGGGCGGACTTCGCCAGTTGCAATTTAAGAAATCTGAGCATGTTGGCCGAGGACTTCTATAATAAGTTGGAATATACGTTTACATGTTTAACTATTTGGCCATGAAAACTAAAAGTTTTTCAAGTGTTAGTTTTAGTAGGAATAGTTTAAAGAAAATCTCGTTAGTTGTATCAATTCTCCAATTTTTTACTAACTGTAAATTATTTTAGTACAATGTTTAGCTATCCTAAATTAATCTAAGAATGTGGATTCTTTCTTTATTTCATCATTCAAGAATAAGTTGGAATTTTTATGAGTTTGTCTCTTTATTATATAAACTTCATTTTATATTCTGTTAGCATAAACATTCTTCTTTGTAAATAAATTAGATGTTGGAGGCTAAGCTGTCAAATACATGTCTTTTACATTTCTACCAAAAATGGGGTTATGGAAGAATATAACTAATTAGGTATAGGCACATTACAATGCCTACTCATACAAAATAATTATAACTTATAAGTAAGGGATGTGAGTTCCGAATTAATTCAAAGTCCGTTATATGAAACAAAAAGAGTGGTAAAAGAAAAAAAAATTACAAGAAAGCGAGATGAGTCACGAACTAACTCAAGACTCGTAGCAATAAGTAAAAGAAAACCAATATATAGATATACACTCTAGATATGCTATAAAAGTTTTAGACACACTTTTAATATTAGCCCATGTATCATACCCTAACCTTGGATTGATATGCTTAAATAATAAAAGGATCATGTGTGTATTCCTGCATCTTGGTACTTTCAAATTTAAAATAATAATGTTTTAATCATATGTACATTCACGTACCTTGGTTTAACGTCCAACTTCAAAGAAGAATATCTTATGTGTATACCGCGTCTTGGTGAATACAATCAATAAAATATAATAATTAATTAAGTGGTAATAGGCAAATCATAATCAATACAATACAAGAATATCCAAAAATTGATTTAAGCCTTTATTAGTCAATAAAAGCGACCATGCTAGAATCACGGGACTTGAGGGGTGCTTTGCATCTTCCCATAGATCAACAGAATTTCTTACTCGGTCTTCTGTTTTCATAGACCATAAATTAGGAGTCAAACTTTCCTTTTGATAAGGTATTCAAATAAAAGGTAACTTGGAACACCAAAACTCAATTCCAAGTGGTGACTCCAAATAATAAATAATCTCTTTTCAAAACGTCACTTTAATTGGAAAAACTCTTCTAACTCAACCTCGTAATAGGGTTGTGTGGGAAAAAAGGAGGTGTGACCCGGGTATAATCAAATTAGGATGAACCATGAAGATAAAGAATAACTTCTCTCATCACGAACTTCGGCACATATTGCTATAATGTAATGTGTACCACTTATTAGAGGCTCGTTAATAAGATATTTGAAAAGCAGATAGGTAAGACGATGGAAGTATATATTGATGACGTATTAGTTAAGTCTTTCAATGCAAGATATCATTTGAAACATCTCCAGGAGACGTTCGACATTCTAAGAAAGTACAACATAATGCTCAACCCGGAGAAGTGTGCCTTCGGGGTTGGCTCAGGTAAATTCTTGGGATTTCTGGTTTCACAAAGAGGGATCGAGGTAAATCCTGACAAAATCAAAGTCATCAAGGATATCCCAGTCTAACAAACAAGTGTAAAAGAAGTACAGAGGTTGACCGGTAGATTGGTAGCTCTAAGCAGGTTCATCTAGAGGTCCTCGGAGAAATGCCACCACTTATTTTCACTTTTGAAAAAGAAGAACGACTTTGTATGGGCTCCGGAATGCCAACAGGCAATGAAGGACCTAAAAAAGTACTTGTCCAACCCTCCGTTATTGTCAAAACCAGGAGAAGGAGAGTAATTACTTATTTATCTAGCGGTCTCGGAAATGGCAATAAGTGTCATCTTGGTCTGGGAAGAAGAAGGTACAGAGTTTCCTGTTTATTATGTTAGTAAAATATTATCAGGAGTGGAGACACGTTATCCGCACCTTAAAAAGTTGGCCTTTGCTATCGTGGTTGCCTCCCGAAAGCTTAGGCCTTATTTTCAGTGTCACCATATAGACATTGTGACAACCTTCCCCTTATGGAATGTCCTTCATAAGCCTGAATTATTAGGCTATTTGGCTAAATGGGCGGTCGAAGTTAGCAAGTTTGACATTGAATAGAAGTGTCACGACCCGGAATTCCCACCCTCGGGGGTCGTGATGGCGCCTACTCGTAGAAGTTAGGCAAGCCATGAACTTAGAAATCATTAACTCTTTTGTTTTAAATCTTCTTACCAATTACATTAACAAGTAATACACATTTAAATAACAGTAGAATATGAGATTTAAGCGGAAAACTTAAATAAATATAAAACCAAAATGTTTCGAAAACCAACACATGTCTCTACCCAGAAACTGGTGTCACAACATCCGCGGACTATCTATGATCACTACATATAAGTGTTTGAAAGAAGTAACATAGTCTATCTCGAGTACAAGTGATAACAGAACATAATACTGATAGAAGAGATGCCGGGTCTGCGAATATCAGCAGGACTACCTCGGAATCTCGATGGACTGAAGGTTGGCTCCCCTACTGCTGCTGACCAAATGCTGCTTCGGTATCTGCACATAAATGCAGAGTGTAGCATCAGCACAACCGACTCCATGTGTCGATAAGTGTCTGGCCTAACCCCGGCAAGGTAGTGACGAGGCTAGGACCAGACTCCAGATAAACCTGTGCAGTGATATATATATATATGATATATATATATATATATATATATATATATATATATATATATATATATATATATATATATATATATATATATATATATATATATATATATATATATATATATATATATATATATATATATATATATATATATATATATATATATATATATATATATATATATGAAACATGCTTCAGGGAATAACAGATAAAACAGAAACTCAAGAGAATTATAAGGAAACCAAAATTTAACTTCTAATAAGGATAAGGAAAACAAAGGCAAATTTCACTTTCGGTTCACATCTTGTTGCAGGCGTGCAACCCGATCCCATTTCTCATATCTTGTGGTAGGCGTACCACCCGCTCCCATTTCATTAACTCTTGTGGTAGGCGTACCACCCGTTCCCATATCATTTACTCTTGTAGTAGGCGTACCGCCCATTCCCATTTCATTATATCTTGTGGTAAGCATATCACCCGCTCCCATTTCATTAAATCTCGTGGTAGGCATACCACTTGCTCCCATTTCATTAAATCCCGTGGTAGGCGTACCACCCACTCCCATTTCATCAAATCTCGTGGTAGGCGTATCACCCGCTCTCATTTCATCATATCTTGTGGTAGGCGTACCATCCGCTCCCATTTACAAGCCAACACAAAATCACAAGGAATCCCGGCAAGGGAACAAAAGCAATATAATAACTTCCCGGCAAGGGAATAAAAGCAATATAATAACTTCCCGGCAAGGGAACAAAAGCAATATAATAACTTCCCGGCAAGGGAACAAAAGCAATATAATAACTTCCCGGCAAGGGAGCAACAATATCGAAACAAACATCCCGGCAAGGGAGAATCAGCTATAACCAATCCTAACTCAACTTCTACTCAGCTCAATTAATACCAATACTCATTCATAAATAAAATCCACGAGAATAAACTAAATCTTTGCTCAATATCTAGAGTCATCAATTAAAGCATCCGTAGTAACATTTAAGAACACAACAACTATCAATTTAAGACTCACGGTCATGCTCGACACCAACGTATAGATACTCGTCACCATGCCTATACATCGTACTCAACAAGAAGCAATTAGCAAATAAGATACAACTCCTAATCCCTCATGCTAAGGTTAGACCGGACACTTACCTCAAACTTCCACGGCCAACTCAATCCTCAATTACCGTCTTTCCTCTCGAATTCAGCTCCAAATCAATTGTATCTATACATAATCAACTTCATAACATCAATAAATGCTAAACAATTCGAATTCAATGCCTAATTATAGCTTTCTAATCATTCTTCCCAAAAATCTAAAAATCGACCCCGGGCCCGCTTGGTCAAAATACGAGGTTTAGACCAAAACCCGATTATCCATTCACTCACGAGCCCGAATATATAATTTATTTTAAAATCTGACCCCAAAACGAGGTCTAAATCGCAATTAATCAAAAAGCCCTAATTCTACCTAAATCCCTAATTTTCTACCCTTAATCTCATGTTTTAGGCCTAGAAATCTAGCTGGTGTTGATGAAAATGGAAGAAAATAAGTTAAAGATTACTTACCCAAGAGATTATGGTGAATAAATGCTTCAAAAGTCGCCCCAGAGCTTTGGAGAAGAAGAAGTTTATAAAAAATTTATGAAATCCCGAAAGTGTTATGTTTTTGGTCTTTTAAAATCACTGGGCGAAAACACTCTTCGCGTTCGCGACAGACCCCTCGTGTTCGCGATGGGTCAGGCTAGGTAACCCTTTGCGTTCGCCTGAACGGGCTCGCGTTCGGGAGCTTTAACCCCTTGATCCCTCGCGTTCCCGTCCAGTGGATCGCGTGCGCGCAGGGTAATTTCCCCATCCCCTGCCTAGGCCCACTTGGCCTTCGCGTTCACGTGGCCAGCATCGCGTTCGCGAAGGGATAACCCCCCACTATCTCGCGTTCGCGACCTGAGCTACGCATTCGCGTAGAAGGATTTTCCTTCAACATAATTTACACATCGCGTTTGCGAGGACCATCTCGCGAACGCGAAGAAGAACATATCAGTGCACCTGAACAGCTATTTCTGCAACTTTTCTTAAGTTCAAAACTTCCCGAAACACATCCGAAACACACCCGAGCCATCGGGGCTCCTAACCAAACACACGTACTAACTCAAAATATCATACGAACTTATCCATGCGATCCAATCACCAAAATAACCTCAATAACAACGAATTAAATCTCAAAATCAAAGAATTTTTCTCAAACTTCATAAAACATCAACTTTAGCAATTTAGGTCCGAATCACGTCAAACGATGTCTGTTTTTCACCAAATTTTTCAGAAATATCTTAAATCATATATAAGACCTTTACCTGGCACTGTAACCAAAATACGGGCCCGATACCAACATGTTCTAATCAGATTTCATTTCAAATTTCCTTAAACAATTTCAGAAAATAATTTCATTTAAAAATTTATTTCTCGGGCTTGGGACCTTGGAATTCGATTTCGGGCATACGTCCAAGTTCCATATTTTCCTATGGACCCTCCGGGACCGTCAAATCACGGGTCCGGGTCTGTTTACCCAAAACGTTGACCGAAGTCAAATTAACTCATTTTATAACCAAATTTTATCATTTTTCACAGATTTTCATATTTAAGCTTTCCGGCACCCGGACTGTGCACGCAAATTGAGGTGACTCAAAATGAGGTTTTCAAGGTCTTAGAAACACAGAATATAGTTTAAAACAAGAAGTCTAGGACTGCAATTAAATCACAAGTTTTGCTTGACTTCGTGGCTGATTTTAGTCCTTGGTTATTGACTTTGGCTGTTAAGGAAGCAATGTTGGTATTGGGAATGGCATCAGAAGTTTGGACCTTGTTTAAGGATGGAGCCTCCAACATAAAAAGATCCGGTCCTGGGGTTGTTTTAATTACTCATTCGGGGGAAACCCTGAGGCAGGCCATCAAAACTGTACCATTAACTAACAATGAAAACGAATACGAGGCTTTGGTTGCAGGACTTAAACTAGTTCGGGGATTAGGTTCTGATGTCATCGAGATCAAATGCAACTCCTAGCTGGTGGTAAACCAAGTATATGGAATTTTCGACGCCAAGGAAGAGCGCATGCAGAAATTCTTGAACAAGGTTCAAGCTTACTTACATGATTCAGAGAGTGGTAAATCATACATATTCTAAGGGAGGAAAATGTGGAGTCAGATACATTGACTAATTTGGGTTCATCCATAGAGATAAAAAGATCTGATTCTGGTGTTGTAGTCCAATTGCTGCATTCGGTGTTGGATGTAGACAGCTATTGCAAAGTAAATTCAACCAACTTGATTTAGGACTGGAGGAACGAGTTCATTGAATATATCAGACATGGTAATTTACTTGAAGACCCAAAAGCATCCCGGTCATTGCGGACCAAAGCAGCTCGTTGTTGTCTTGTTGATGGACAGTTGTACACAAGGTCGTTCCAAAGACCATTGGCTCTGTGTTTAGGGGCCTCAGAGGCTGATTATATGATGAGAGAAGTTCATGAAGGGGTTTGCGGGAATCATTTAGGTACAGACTCATTGGTTCTCAAGTTAGTCAAGGTTGGCTACTATTGGCCTCATATGGAACAAGATGCTAAAGCATTTGTACAAAAGTGCGACAAATGTCAACGCCATGCACAGTTTGTGCATCATTTAGCGATACTTTTGCATTTAGTGGTGTCTCCATGGCCATTCATGAAATGAGGAATGGACATAGTCAGTCCTTTGCGGCAAGGGCCCGGTAAGGTAAAATTTCTTTTAGTTTTAACTGATTATTTTACTAAGTGGGTTGAAGCAGGTGCTTACCAAAAAATCGGAGAAAGAAAAGTGATTGATTTTATATGGGACCACATCGTCGGCCGATTTGGAATTCCAAAAGAGATTGCTTGTGACAACGGGCACCAGTTCGTAGGATCAAAGGTCATAAAGTTTTTGGAAGGATTAAAGATCAAACGAATTACATATTCATCATACCACCCCCAGTGCTAATGGATAAGTGAAGTCAACCAACAAGGTAATCATTGAAACCTTAAAAAGAAGTTAGAAGATGCCAAGGGAAAATGTCCAGATGAACTTCCGGCGTGCTTTGGGCATATCAAACCACAGTGAAGTTGAGCTCGGGTGAGACACCCTTTTCCCTCGTATACGGTATAGAGGTTTTTATACCAATGAACGTGGGGGAGCCGACCTTAAGGTTTTCCTATCCAAAAGAAGAATCAAACAACGAAGCATTTCTGGTCAAGTTAGATCTGCTCGAGGAGCACCAGGATCTGGCATACGTGAGAATGGTGGCATAAAAGCAGAGGATGAAAAGGTATTATAATCGTAGGGCAAATATCGATATTTCAAAGTAGGGGATTTGGTTCTAAGGAAGGTCACTCAAAGCACCTGAGAAGTCAACGCCGGAAAGCTGGGATTGACATGGGAAAGACATTGCCGGGTTTCAGCTATAACCGGTAAAGGCTCACATGAAATGGAAAATCAAGATACAATTAAATTCTCGAGCAATTGGAATGTGACTCACCTCAAAAGGTATTATTGTTAAAGATCCTTGCGGGTAATGAAAGTATGGCAAGGTTTTTAATAAGGCAACAATGTAAAGCATACTACGAAGGGAGGATCATCGGAAAGCTGACCAACAGCTATGTGTGGATCAACTCATATGGCAATCAACCCGTGGATGGTTAAATAATCTTTGGCCTGATAGCATAACCCATCTCCCAAGAGTCTCATCGGCCTTCGGTAATAGATTGTTTACCTATCTACAAGCTGTTTCCATTAATGAGGAAGCGACGTGAAGTTTGCTATGAAAGAATGTCATCGGCGACTACAAGACCTCAAGTGTTCAAATTCTCATGATTAGCATCCTAACACTAGGGGGAATAATACATGGCAAAACACTAAAGTGTTACGAGAATCGGGGACTATTGGAACCGAGGTTGATGCCTTATTAGGACCGGGGACTGCATGATCAGCCCTGTAGAAATAAGTTGTATAAGTTAGCAACATATTTTGGCAGCTTTATTTACTTAAGCAGGTAAATGTTTATGTAAATGTACTTTGAATGATAGAAGGAATAAATCAAAGTACATTTATTTTTATTTTATTTCTTGTCTGAAGGATAATTTAATTTATTTTATCATTTGAGAGTTAACAAAAACTTCAAATGCTTATGCCGGAATAAACAAGAGACGTCCTCTTCAAGAGCACTGTAAACATAAGGGCTCTCTCTTATGAAACCCTCATAGTAAAGGGTAGATTCTAGAAGTATTTATGCCCAGAATCAAAAGCTTTCAGATGCAGAAATATTCCCGAGGCTTAAAGAATATTTTTTGCACAACACTTAGGCAAAAAGTTTCTTTTATTAATTAAAGCACCAAACATAGTAAGAGGTTTTGGCATAATTACAAAAGATAAAAAAAATTATACATCTTTGCTGCTAAAACCTGAAGGGAGAGAAGGGCATTCATTTTTCCTGGTGGGAGAAGGTTGTTCCGCTGCCGGTTCGAGACCTTCATCTTCTTCAGTTTCCACCTTGGATAGCGAATACTCAGAATTAGTATTCGAAGAGTCAGATACATCGGGCCGAGCAGGAAGGTTCTCACGAGCAGTTATCTCCAATTCCCGGGCCTGGGCAATGCAGTAATCGATGTTGGCAATGCCCTCTTTGGCCTCCTCCAAGGTCTTCCTCTTCATATGATACATGGAGTAGGTTTTCTCGAAGACGAGGGAATCTCTTGTTTCTGGAGTTTTGCTCGGAGCTTATTAATATTGACGTGGAGCTCTTCATTTTTAGCCTTCATTGCTCTGATTTTTGGATCAAGCTCGACGTTGGTGGTTGAGTGAAATCAGTTATGCTCCATGACTCTCTTGAGTCTCTCTTCCATTTTGGCCCTCCTCTCCTCGGCAACAGTGGCCTCCTCGATTTTGGCACGTAAGCCAGCCTCCAAGTTGTTAACTTGTTCCATGAAGGCAGATTCACATTCGACATCAGCAGTCATAGTATCGTGAAGCTCGAATCATTTAGCATTTGCTTCCTTAAGGCTCTCGTGTAGCTGGGCAGCTTCTTGGCTATGAGCCATCCTGTCTTGCTTAGACTGCTGCATTCGGGCCTCGAGCTCATCCACTTGAGCAACTTTGGCCTCCAACACCAAGAGGCACTCATCGAGCTGATTCCTCTTAGCCAAAAGTTGATGTGGAGCTGATCCATGAGCATTGCTCCGGCAAAGGGCATTCTCCAATGCCCACTCGGCCTCTTTGGGGTCATCGAGAACTTCGATGTCGGGGCACACAGCAGATCCCCTCGGAAGCCCTATACAAGTAAAATGACAGTTAGTAAACTGTTCTTAAGTTGTTTTACATAGATAAGATTGAAAGAAAGAAGAATTTTTCTTACCATGGTTCTTGGCTCTCCACCCGTAGTTGGGAGCCATTTCTTTCCATCGTCCGTTTTCCGAAGTAGTGATATCTAGGATTTTTTCAACCATTGGACCAGTCCTTGAACCTGTGGTGGTTCCCAGCGAGTAGCTGGAGCGAAGAAAATAAAATTTCAGCAAAGGAGAAAGTTTTTTCATGAAGAAAAGAAACAAACATACGAAGACTTCGCGCTTACGGAAAAGGTTCCATGATTCGGGAAAAACTGGCATTGTGGCTGGGATAATATCCTCGGTAGCAATGACAATGAATCGTTCCATCTACCCACAGTCATTGTTTTCATCAACACAGGTGAGAAGGGCATGGTGACGATGCTTGCTAAGGTTTATCACACCCCCGAAGAAAATTTTGGGGAGTAAAGGTTCATCATATGTGCAAGAGTTAGGGTTTCCCCGATCTTAGAGCACAACTGACGGAGACAAGTCATCGTACGCCATATAGATTGAGCCTATTTGTTCCCAGCAAATCTGGTACCGGTGGCAGAACTCTAAGATTATTGCGTCAAGTCTGTCCCCCGCTCAAAGAAAATGGACCCAAAGTGAAGGGGTATGTATAAACATACATGAATCCCGCTTTTGAGTAAGTAACTCGCTCTATCCCATTTGGGGCGATTTTGATACTGTTGTAGTTATAGTCCTTCTTCACAAAATGGATGTTAGAAGGACAAATGGAGGAAGGGTACCTATGAACAGGCTAAAACCTGCCACTTGTGGAATTTGCGGATGTTTTTTTGCTCCTAGAGATCAGATGCAATGCTAAGATGAAGGGGTAAGGCATGGTGGTAAGAGATGTGTGGAGAAGTTCTTACTGAGTGTAACGACCCGACCGGTCGTCCTGAGCTTTAGAGTTCCATTCGGTAGTTTGGGACTTTGAATAGCTTCATATTATGTATTATTACTTGAGTGTATGGTTGGTTTCTGTTTTCGAGCGATATGGGATTAATTTGAAAGAATGATTCCCGTTTTAGAAGCTTTAAGTTGGAAGAGTTGACCAAGGTTTGACTTTAGGGTAAATAGACTCGGAATCAGGTTTTGATTGTTGTGATAGATGTATATGATAATTTTGGACTTGTACGTATGTCCGAATTTGGTTTCAGAGATTCCTAGAATAATTCGACATTATTTGTCAAAAGTTGGCAATTTGAAGAACTTAAGAGTTGACTTTGATGTTATTGGACTCCAATTGGTGTTTCGAGACTTTGGATGGATCTATATAGTTGAATTGAACGTGTGTGCACAGTTTTAAAGTAATTTGAAGTGTTTAAGTGTGATTCACACTCATTTGAGAGAATAAAGCTTTAACAACTTAAGAAAAATTCTATTCAGTTTGAGCCTCGATTGATTGTTGTGATGTTCCCGTGGGTATTTTGAGGCTTTGGATAAGTTTGTATGATATATTTGTACTTGTTGGTATGATTGGATGGGGTCCCTAGGGTCTTGGGTATATTTTAAAATATTGGTTGAGAAACTAGTTAAGGATTTGAAGTTTGACTATGGTCAATATCGGATCAACAAGGCCTATTTTCGGTGTTTTGAGTGCCCGAGCAGGTTCGTAGCATGTTTTATGATTGAAATGCATATATTATTTGTGTCCGAGAGGTTCTGAATGAGTTTTTGGTGCTAAAACGAAGATTTTCTTAAATGCTGGTTTTTTTCTGATATAAATAATTACAAAAATGCCATTGAAATTTTCAGATTTCTTTTAAAACTTCAGAACATCATATCTTCCTCATTTTAAGGCCAAATTGGGTGATTGAAGAGGCTATATTGGATGTAATCTCACAAGGATCGTGTTGGGCTTATCAAACATGAGTTTTAGAATCATCTAGAACCTGAATCGAGCTGGAACAACTGCTGCATTTTTTTCTTGTTTCAGAATTCAATTACTTTTTCTCACGCGGTTTTGGAGCTCGATTTTGGAGAGTATATTTACAACTTGGATTGGGATAAGTATTTTTTACTCGGATTTGTTGTTATTTGATGATTCCAACCTTGATTGTAGTGTTTGATTAATAATTTGAATTGGAGAAATTGAGGATTTTAGTAAAAACTTTTTAAAACATAAATTGATGGGTTGAAGGCCGATTTGAGGTCGGAATTGAATAATTTTAGTATGATTGAACTTGTATCGAAATGGTTATTCGAAAGTTGTGAGTTTTGTCAGGTTAAACGGTGCGTGCCCAGGGGTGACTTTTTGGTTTTCATTAAAGATCGAAGCTTTATTATCCGAAATTATTTCCTATGACTTTTATTTATGATATTAAGTTATTTTGACTAGATTCGAGCCGTCCGGAGGTTATTTCACATGGAAAAGGCTTCTTAGAATATTGATTTAGCTGTTTTGAGGCAAGTATCTTGCCTAAATTTTTGTGGGGAAAATACCCCTTAGGATTGGGTTTGATTGTACTATTTGAATTATGTGGAAGACGTGTACATGAGGTGACGAATGTGTACACGGGCTTATATGTGAAAATTGACCGGTTTAGGCTCTTAGGTAACTGTAAGCATTTAATTGAAGTTGTTATTAATTATTCTATCTTTTGTTGTCAATTTTATTCTTACATGCTTTACTTGAAGTCGTTATTACATGTTCTAGTTTCCATTATCGAGGTTACTCTTATATGAATTTATTAGTAGTTGTTGTTACATGCTATTCTTTTTATTATTGAGTTATTCTCATGCATTTAGTTGTAATTGCTATTTCATGCTACCTCTCTTATTGTTGAGCTTATGTTATGCATTTGAATTTGAAGTTTCCATTTCATGGAAATGCCTTCATTGTTGAGTTATGGAAGTTGTAGTTGTTGAGATCTATTGACACGTTTATGGTTGAAATTGTTGGTTATTGTAATACCTTTTCTTGTTAAGTTATTCCTCGTTCATTTTGTTGTTATTGAGATTCTTGTACATATTGTGGTTGAGCCGTCGACTATGTATTGTGGTAACATTGGTATTGTTGATTTTGGTAATGTTGCGGCATACGAGCACGTGTGGTGCGAGTTGATTATTATGTTGTGATATTGATACATATGCGGTGGTATAAGGGTGGGTATTGAAACCCGTGCGATGAGATATGGTGGGATTTATATGTGTGTTGCTAGTAAAGGGAATTACTTGAAGCCACGCGGTGAGATAAGGGGCTAAAACGCGTGTAGCTATTTCGGAAAAAATATTTTAAAATAAATACAAGGCTCACACGGTGATATAAGGAAGATTGTGATTATGACTTGTGAAATGTGAAAATGAGGTGTGGTACATCGATGTGATTCTTATTGTACATTCTATGTTGGAATGGCCTGTTGATTTGAACGGTTATTCTTTTATTTTCTCACCTCATTCCATTCGTAATTTTGATTGTACTTGGTTATTTGTTGTTACTCTTGTGTTGGAACGATTGTGATTTCTTGGGTGAGTCATGCATTCTACGTGAATTGATGTGTTGCTTTAATATGCCAATATGTGCTTCCATTGTGACATGGTGAATTGATGTGTTTCTTTAATATGTCAATATGTGCTTCCGTTGTTACTTGGTTATTTGTTGTTACTCTTGTGTTGGAGCAATTGTGATTTCTTGGGTGAGTCATGCATTCTACGTGAATTGATGTGTTGCTTTAACATGTCAATATATGCTTCAGTTGTTACTTGGTGCATTGATTGATTGATAACATGCTTTACTATATGTGACTCTCAAAATAAAACTCGCCATCTCACTTGGTGATTTACTATATTTAAATTATTATCATGCTTTACTTTAAATGATTTTGTATTTAATTCGTTAATTTTTCCGATGTTTTACTTCATTAAAAATATTATTTTACTTTATCTTAATTGATTTCTAAACAAAACTCATTTTTCCCATTTGATACTCTACTTTATATAAATTATACTTTATTTGACTTTTAAAATAAATCCATTATCTCATTTTTCGAATATTTTTATTTGGCAATTGACACGGATACAATGTACATGGTAGCACGTGGATTTTTTTCGTACAAAGCTGATTGATAATGTGGGCACGAAGTGCCATGTGCGTAAAATTTGGGATTGTGGCTTATGATTTGTGATTTTGAGGTGTGGTGCCTCGGAGAAAATTCTTGTTGTAAGTCATGCATTGGGAATTATTTGATTACTTGAATTGTCATTTGTCCCTTAATTGATTTCATTCATACCTTATCGATGTTCTGATTATTTTGTTGCTTTGTTACCCGTTTAGTTCTTGTTGCCATTTGTGTTTCTATTATTCCATTATTAGTTTTATATTAATAATCTTTCCGATGTTAGCCTTACATTGATGTTCTTTCCATTGTTAGCTTTATGTTAATATCTTGCACAGGTTTTGTGTCTAGTGAGTGTCTCGACTTACCTCGTCACTACTCCATCAAGGTCAGTCCTGATACTTACTGGGTACCGTTGTGGTGTACTCATGCTACACTTCTACATATTTTTGTGCAGATCCAGGTACTTCAAATCGTGTTAGTTTTGAGAGTTGTGTCTGCGGTTGGAGACTTCAAGGTATACCTGCTTGATGCTCGCAGGCCTCGGAGTCACCTCCTGATATTATCTTTACTACTGTATATCTTTATTTCAAAGCAGTATTGTACTTAGAGATTCTAGTGTATTTCAGTAGAGCTTATCACTCTGTATTACCTGTCCTAGGGATTTGTATAACTATTGTTCAGTTTTAGTTACGTAATTTTATTTATCAGTTCAATTTCTATATAGTTGAGTTGGTTATTTCTGTTAGATCTTTTCATATATTAGGCTTACCTAGTCTTAGAGACTAGGTGTCATCACTATTTCTAAGGTAGAATTTTGGGGTCGTAACACTGAGAAAGTTGAGTGTAGTAGAAAAGTTAAAAGGAAATTCAGAGAAGAAGAAAGAGTTGCGAAAATAGTGGGAAAAAGAGTAAAAATGAGTAGTGGAGAAGTTATAGACGTCAAAAATCGTGGTCATGATTACCTCAAAAACCGGCAAAACTTCTTGCTAAATTATGGTGCAACACTTGTTCGAGTTATTAAATGCGAGAAGACGTGTGTCCTTTCGAATATCAAAGACTATTTAGGAACCTTCCCGCCAAAAAAGGAATTCTTATCTACTTTCCGATAATATTAAGTTGCGACATTGGAAAGTTGGGGGACTGTTTGTATGGGGTAAAACTAGTTGATGACTGCAACGACCCGATCGTTCATTTTGAGCTATAGCGTGTCGTTCAGCGGTTTGAGGCCTTGAGTAGCTTCACTTCAGGTATTATGACTTGTACGTGTGATTGGAATTGAATTTCGGGAAGTTCAGAGTTAATTTGGGAAGAAAATTCAAAAACTTTAAGTTGGAAGAATTGACTAAGATTTGACTTTGAGTAAATGACCTCGGAATCGAGATTTGAAGGTTCCAATAAGTTCGTATGATAATTTTGGACTTGGGTGTATGTTCGGATCAGGTTTTGGATGATCCAGGAGCGTTTCGGCGCTTATTGTGGAAAGTTGGCATTTTGGATGAATTTCATAAGTTTTG
The DNA here is from genome assembly GCF_000715075.1 of Nicotiana tabacum. NCBI lineage: Eukaryota > Viridiplantae > Streptophyta > Magnoliopsida > Solanales > Solanaceae > Nicotiana > Nicotiana tabacum. The sequence goes on from NC_134087.1 coordinate 74,820,395, forward strand.
GTTGGAGTAGATTTTGATGTTATCAATGTCCGTTTGGGATTCTGAGCCTGGAAAGAGCTCTGTATGGTGATTCAGGTCTTAGGAGCACGTCCGGATGTGGAGTTGGATGTCCGTAGGTCATTTCGGGGTCATTTGGCGAAAGTTGGAAGGTTGACAGTTTTTGGAAAGTTTGACTTGGAGTGGACTTTTTGATATTCGGTTCAGATTCAGATTCCGGGAGTTGGAGTAGGCCCGTAATGCCGAATGTGACTTGTGTGCAAAATTTAAGGTCAATCGGACGTGATTTGATAGGTTTCGGCATCAGATGTGGAAGTTAGGCGGCCAAGAGGGTCGCAAAAGCGGTTCTGGATGGGGAAGGCTAGGACCGCAGATGCGATCGACTTCCGCAGAAGCTGGACCGCATCTGCGCACGTGGAGCCGCAGAAGTGCGGCTACGGCTGCAGGTGCGGAGTTGAGGGGCCTGAAGGAGGGCCGCAGAAGCAGTGTTTTGGCCGCACCTGCAGAATTGCAGAAGCGGTCAAGTGACCGCAGGTGCAAGAGGTCGCGGGGCAGTGTGTTCTTTTAAGAACGGGATTTGGCCCATTTTCTTTCATTCTCTTTTGGTTTGGGCGATTCTTGGAGAGCTTCAAGTGGAGGTTTTCATCATCAATGGCAAGGTAAGTTATTCCCCCCATTGTGAGTTAAATACATAGATTGTATAAGGATTTAAACATGAAAATTTGTAGAAATTATGGGATTTTGAAGAAAAACCTAGAAATTGGTAGTTTTGGAAATTAGCCATGAAATTGGACATGGAATTTGGAATAAGTTATATATTTGAGTTCGTAATGTTATGGATAATATTTATCTTCGAAAAATTTTGGAACCCGGGCACGTGGGTCCGAGGGTTGACTTTATTGACTTTTCGAGTGGAGTTGGGAATTGTTATGAATGGAGTTATTATGAGTACTGGAGTGTATTTTTATTGGTTTGCTCAATTGTTTGACTAGTTTTGGATCGTTTGGCTTGGGATTGAAGAGTTAGAGAGGCATTGGAGCTGGTTATGGAACTTCGGAGTGAGGTAAGTCTCATGTCTAACTCTATGAGGGGGAAACTACCCCTAGGTGATATTTATTGTTATGTGCAACTAGTTGTGGGTACTACGTACGTACGAGGTGACGAGAGTCCGTACGTAGCTAAAACATGTTTATGTTTGGGCAGACTTAGGACCTTATCATGTAATAACTGAATTATTTGAATTTGTTCTGCTAGCTTAATTAATTAAAATTATACTTGAAGTTGATTTAGAAATAAATATATATGGCCAAGCTTTATCACCTTGAGTTGTTGCTAAAATATTTGATAAATGTATAGAGGTGTACCTATTATTGTGCTCATGTACTGTATTGTGAACATGTGCCTTGTAATTCAGTAACTTCCTTCCTTTCTTATGGAGCGGCTCGAACGCCTCGGTAGTATATAGATGCATCTATGTTTTGTGTCACTCGACCCTCAGCAGTATACACGTTATTCTGGATCAGGCCGAACGACCTCGGCAAAATCGTGCGTTATGTCGCTAGTAGTTCAAATATTCACGAGCTAATCTTCCTACTGATGCCCAGCACTTTGTAGTATTTCTTATTTATTTGGTATTGACCCTTGACATTTTTTGAGATATTAAGGTAGAATGCAAGATATAGTGCCCAAAATATAGAATGCAAGATATAGTGTGTTAGGTGGGAAAAAAGGTTAGTGACCAAAATATATATAACGCCATTTTAAAGGGCGCTATATATTAACGGTCGTTTGCCTAATTAAGGTATAGCGCCCTTTAAAAGGGTGTTATACATATAACGCCTTTTATTACCGTGCTATACCTGAATTTGAAAAGACATGAGGGTATAACGCAGTAATGAAAAGGCGCTATACATATTTAGTGGGCCCACCAATAATTCTTCTGCATTTAACTAACATAACAATAATTCAAATGGGTATAGCGCCCTTTTAAAGGGCGCTATACCTTAAAATATTCGACCCCCGGATTGGGCATTGCCTTATTTAAATGTATATAGAGCCCTTAACAATAATTTAAAGACGTTAAGGATTTTGTAAAAATTCATATAGAAAAATTCTCAGGTCTTGTGAAATTTTTATTCCTTAAGTTGTTTTGCATTTTGTCATAATGTCTAAAGAGTGAAGAATTAGGCTTTCATTATATTGGGGTGGGAGGTTGTGGTGGCGAATAACTTAGTAAGCTATAGTTTATCTCCACAGTCTCATGTTAAGTTGCCACTTACAATAGAGTATGATACATTGGTATCGTTGTTATGTAAAAAAATGAGTGTGAGCAAACGTTCAGTGAACCTTAAAATAATTGAAAGATATCCGTATTTTGTGACTCTGCAAGGGGTTGCTTGTTATGCCGAGTTTAACATCGAAGACGATGAAACTCTGAGAGATTTGTTTGAGGACTCCGGATGAATACCGAAAATTTAATGTGATAAAACTGTTGGAAATGTACGTCAAGCCCGAAGACATTCACAATAATGAGGTTGTGCAAAGTAGGGAAATCCCTCAAACATCGGGTGGTTATTTTGGAGCAGTTTTAGCCAAACAGGTTCCGGCTGAAAGAGTTTGGCCAAATCTAAACTTATCTCCACGGGCGAATAAGGAGCGAGGAAATAATTTCTCCCTTAGTATACATAATCCACAAGCCGAGTGGTAAACTTTAATTTTCCTTTGTGTTATGATGTATATCTTTATTTATTGTATTTGTATTAACACTCATATATTCCACAGGGGGTACCGACCATATATGAATTTTACAAGTTATGAACCAATGGCCAGTTGGAATATGCCTAGTTTTGGTGTGATGGATTATGGTGGTCCATCCGGGAGTCAGCATCAACAAGATATTGTACATTATGGGATATCAACACATTATGATTTGTAAGTGAATATATAAAGTTATATGTATTGTTTGGACCAATTTGAGTAACTCGTTATTTCTTTGGTTGTGTAGTGAAAACGAGCAACTTGATAGTCCTGTCCTTACTCAACTGCCCGAAGACGGCGTATTTAATCGGGATCTGGCATATGCGCAGAGTCAGGAAGAAAATAATGATTATGACAACAATGCCGATGAGTCTGGAGATGACACACCCTTCCCTAACGAGGGTGATGAGGAGGAGGAAGAGAATGCCGAACTTGATTTGACGAAGGAGTATACTCCACCTCCCGTTAGATCAAGAGTGTACGAGTCCCACATGTCATTTCATTCAAGTCATATTCCCTATATTGATCATTTGCCAAGTATGCCGGACGTGGATGCCCTCACAAGGGATATTGACAAAATTCGGACAGCAATGTGGGATGAATCTAGACCAATGGTGCTGTCAAAAGGCATATTATTTCCTGATAAGACGCGCCTAACCAGGGCGGTAAAAATGTACAACGTAAAAGAGTGTCGTGAGATGATGGTATGGGAGTCATCTCCAGATGTATACAAGGTTGTTTGTCGTAGATGGTTTACGGGTTGTAATTGGATGTTGCGTGCAAGGAAGAAAAAAACAAATATGTGGGTTGTGGGTAAATACATTGGCACCCACAATTGTGAAATGGACACATTCAACGGGAATCACTTTAACTTAGATGTTGACTTGATTTCTCTTGCCTTGATTCCAGACATTGAAGCCTCCATAAAGTACAAGATCAAAGAGTGTATTACATCTGTCCATCATGAATATGGGTGTACCATTAACAAAAGAAAGGCATTTCTCGAGCGCAAACGTGCGTTTGAAATTGTTTATGGTGACTGGTATAAGTCATTTGCATCTCTACCCAGATACATGGCCGCATTGCAACACTTTAACCCGAGGACTATTGTTGAATGGAAGCTTGAGCGGAGTCCGGGAATACCAGAATATATATTCATATACTTGTTCTGGGCATTTAAACCAGCAATTAATGGTTTTGTGCATTGCCAGCTGGTAATATCGATAGACGGCACTCATGTCTATGGAAAGTATGATATTAAGCTGTTGATCGCCGTTGCAGTAGATTCTAATGGAAAAATATTTTCCCTAGATTTTGCTATTGTGCCAATGAAAGCCAAGAGACATGGACGCTATTTTTGAACCACTTGAAGGAGCATGTTTTCAAATAACGTTCAGGTATTTGTCTAATATCTTATTGGTATGGCGGTATTTTAAGTTTTGTACAGCGTTTGCCTGAATGGAAGGAACCGTATGCATACCACGATTACTATGTGAGGCACCTGAAGGCCAGTTTTCAAAAGGCACGTCCCAATAAGGACTTGCATGATTTAATGTAGATGGCTGCAACTGATCACTAGGAGTACAAATTCAGGAGGCACATAGAATCGATTAGGCAGGAAGACGAAAGAGCCTACCATTGGTTGATGCAACATGAGCTTGACAAATGGACATTGCATGCGGATGGTGGCAGGCGATGGGGAACCCTGAATACAAATGTGTCAGAGTGTTTCAATAGGTTATTGAAGTCTGCACGTAGATTGCCTGTCACTTCCATAGTGCAGATGTCATTCAAACAGATGGCGGAGACGTTTCTTGAAAGGCATAGAGGTGCATCGGAATTGATGGAGAGGGGTGTTGAATTTATGTCAATACCAATGAAAAGATTTGAGAAATACAGGAGGCGAGCACATTGGCATTTATTTTTACAGTATTGTAACGAGCGAAATATTTTTGAAGTTCGCACCGCTATCTATCAAAACTGGGGAATAATACACACACCGTAAATAAAGCCAACATGTTGTGTTCTTGTAGGAAATGGTCCATCTACCACATGTCGTGCTCACATGCCATGAAGTGTTTTAAACATACAGGTTTCTCGGTAACCCAGTACGTTGATAAGCAATATAGTGTTGATGCATACTTAAACACATATAGTGGGCAGTTGCAGCCAGTAGGTGCTGAGCATTATTGGCCGCCGGAACCATTTAAAATGGTATGTAACAAGGAGTATTTGCATAAGCTACAAGTGCAAAAAAGAACACGTATACAGAACCAAATGGATGTTGGTGATACCATTTATGCGCGTAAATGTGGCATATGCTCGCAAACAGGATATGACCGTCGTAAATGTCCTTCAGCTGGTTTGGGTGGCGATGGTAATCCAGCTCCTGGTGGAAATTCATCTAATTTGCCCAACTATCGAGGATACACGTAGTGTTTTGTTTATCTTGTTTGTAATGTGGTTGTAATAAGTGTATGTACTTGTTTATCTTGAAGAATATATGAAATAAAATTATATTTTCAATGCTATTAAATCTTATTGATATTTAACATTAATACTCCAGTACAACAATCTTAAATAAAGGAGTTAAAAAATTAAATTTAAAGTGATTTGGAGTAGATTTGAGCAAGATTTGAGTAAACTTCAGAAAAGATGCAAGAAAACGAAGTCAGATTTTTGTATACTTATGTATAATCTTGTCTAAACACATCTTATACACGCGAAGCATAGCACAGTTAAATACTACGTTATGTGGGTTGTCTTGTCGACGTAAAAAGTTGCTCGATGCAAAAGTTATCTTCTTGAAAAAAAAAATTGTACTCGAAAGAATCTTTAATACGCGAAGCATAGCGCGGTTAAATACTACGTTATGTGGGTTGTCTTGTCGATGTAAAAAGTTGCTCGCTTGCAAAAGCTATCTTCTGGAAAAGCTGTTTTGTACCCAAAAGAATCTTTAACACGCGAAGCATAGTTAAATACTACGTTATGTGGGTTGTCTTGTCGACATAAAAAGCTGCTCGCCTGCAAAAGCTATCTTCTGGAAAAGCTGTTTTGTACCCAAAAAAATCTTTAACACGTGAAACATAGAGCGGTTAAATACTACGTTATGTGGGTTGTATTGCCTATAAATAACTAGAGCTGTTTAGTTATTATCTGCGCTTAACCAAAACAAAGAGCAAAAATTTCCATAAATTTCTCATTTTTCTTGCATTACCAAATGTCTGGACTCAATGACCAACCAAGGTGCTATTGTGGAAAATGTACGATGTTGAAGGTATGTTGGTTCGATGGTTATGTTGGATGCAGATACTGGATGTGTCTATACAAGTTTGGAGGCAATGACGGAAATCATTGTATGTTTGAGGAATAGTATGATGAACCCATTAACCAGGAATACTATAAATCATGTTTGCAGTATATTTGGAATATGAACAGTGAATACCAATGCCAGATCTCTGAATTGCAACGAGAAATTACGGAATTGCAGGAGAAACTAAAAGATGCAGAAGAAGAAAAAAATAAAATGGAAGAGAAATTTAAGTGATTGGAGCAGAGAATAATAGGCGGTAGTGACTAAACAAACACATGTATGTGTTGAGTGTAGTATTTTATCTTTATGTTTTCCATGTCATGTATTTTCATTAGTTGTACTGAATTTAAATTATGTTAAGTTGCTATGTTTGTGTTTGTGTTGTAGTATTAAAATAACGAAGAACCGGAGAAATAAAAATATAATGAGCATATAATGTAAACAATAAAAATAGTTGCTATTATTTACTGAATGTCATATATACATAAAATACAAAAAAAATCAATGTATCCCACATCCTGTATGCTTTAATGCAGCCGTTGGCCTAAGGAGCATCCCATCCCGCCTAGCTACGCTATCAGGATCATCCTCATGTTATCGCCTCTTTATCTGAGGATGTGTTGCAGCATGGTCGTAAGTAGGGCTGGTAGGCTCGGTAGAAGAGGTCGTTGGTCTAGCAATAAACTACAGAATAATAAGATATTTTAGTATAAATATATATTAATAATGTACTTGTTAAGTCACAGAAATTTAAAATTGTCTTACCATGGTCTCGTCGGGCTCCTGAATATAATCATCCGTCACAGCCAGGTCAGTATCGCACACATTGGCCTCCGTGACGGGCGTGGATGAAGCCTTAATAAAAAAATAAAGATATTTATAGCTAATCAATGAGATAAAAACAAATTTAAATTTAATAGTAATACAAACATACATGCGCCTGTGAAAACTTCCCAGCATCCCTTGATGATGAGCCATAACTTAGCCGACGCCCACTATCCACATCTCGTACCGGACGAACATCAGCAACCGTCGATGCCTCTAGAGGATCAGGAAAATACGCATCCCAATCATGTGAGGTAATGGGCGTGCCCGCAATCAACAATAGAGCTGACGGATTCACCTACGAAGTCCTCGGAGTAAGCCCAGGCTAAACGATAGCATATGACTAGGATCAGGGTGGTCACCCGGCTGCTCAACTCCAACATCCTCAATAGGTGCCTCAACGCCCCCTTGCTAAGGACCACCTCATCGCCGACCCCTACGAGCTCGTGCGACACCCCTACCTCGTGGGGCACGCCTGCCACGTCGACCACATTCAGGTTGCACTAGTGCCCCACGGTGGTACCGATCTAGTGCCACATAATCAGGCTCGCGTCCTAAGCGCTCATCATCTCAGGCTCGCTACAATGTCCAGGCAGCCAAATCTGTAACCTGCCGGTCATACTTGTGCAAAGTGGCTGCTCCCTTGCTGGTATATTGTTGCATCTGCAGTCCCAACTGGTGGAACAGATGTATGCCAATAGCCTGCACAACATGTAAAATATAAATTACGGAATGCTAGGTTAACGTTATAAGTAAGTATACCAAATAACATACAAATGTCTCGTGCCTCCCGACGTATGGAACTACCTATCGCCAGCACGATAAATGGGATTCCTGACGAAAAGTTGGGTAACGCTGTCGTACCAGCCCATATAATCATACTCATCATCCGTCCAACTAGGTGAAGGGGGCGGAATCAAGTCTTATCGCCGGTCCCAAGTATCGATCTACGCCTTTAGCCATGTCATATATGTATGGTCCACCCTGGAACAATCATCCCGTTAGTAATGTGTGTTATGCCAGGTGGGCGGTAGCGGTACAAGCTACGGGTAGCCAAACTGGCAAAGTACTCTCTCGGTTGCATGATGCTCCACAATATCAAGGCACATCAACGGGACGAAAGAGCTTCACATAAGTCGGCCGATCAAGCAATAATCGGGCAAACTAGCTATTAGCTCATCATTGTATGGCCTCCAAATGAACTATTAAGTAACAACAGAAAACGTGAGTATAAGCAACACATATGAAGCCAGGCCAAGTAAACTTAGGTATACATTTACCTGTGCGCCCTCCAGCAAATCCAACAAATCCCTGTACAAGGGGAGATTATGGCGAGCCTCGTACTCTCGTCCATATCCTCGCTTATCAACCCACCTCCTAGCTAGAGGGAGAAACGGAGGTGGTGCACCTGGAGCTAAGGGTGGTAGAGGTGGTTGCAACTGCAGGAAGCTCTCCCAAGCCCAAATCTAATATACAAAGTGGACGTAAAATTTAAGGTATATATTTACTGGGTATGTTATCATGAATAGGGTATTCGACTATGTTTTCACCTATAGCAGCGGAAAAAATCTAGCAATGTCGTGCTGGGTGCTCATGCTCGCCCGACACATCTGCTTGTACAAGTAATCGAGAACGGCAACACCCCAGCTGTACTGATGTAAATCATCTAGCCGCTCAAGATGATGAAGAAATCTCAAGCTGACTAGGTTCCCCAAAGTGTTCGGGAACAAAACCCTTCCAAACATAAAGAGCAGCAGTAACCTCGTGTACCGGTGAATATGTAGATCTGGTGTATCATGCATAATGTCATTATGCATCGCCTTCAAATGCTGGCAGATGGACGTCAACTGCAGACGACTAGCCCCACTCAATGCACCCTCATTCGCTAGCCGAAAACTAGTGAGCCGCTGTAACATCTCCGGGTACTGATCTCCCGTATACTCTCTCATGCCAAGCGGCAAAGTAACAGGGTGTCCATCAACGGGTAGCCCATACATGACCTCCACATCCCTGAAGCGTGATAGTGGCCTCACTAATGGGCAAATGGAATGTGTGCATCTCCGGTCGCCATCGCTCTATCAAGACCGTGATTACCGACCAATCCAGTTGCAGCCGGCCGATCTCCACAATCCTATAAAAGCCCGTATCCTAGAGGCGTCTAACTATACGGGGATGGAGAGGGTGGTCCCTGAGAAAGCCCCACATATCGTCTACTGTCCTGGCGTGAAACGTCTGGGTAAGTAACTGTCCATCCCGTATGTGGGACGACCTATGATCCCCCTGTAACGACAATAGCTCCAGGCTGGCAGGCCCGAGAGGCAAAGGCAGAACCTTCATGTTGTCTACTGTAAATTAAATAATATTAATTACATTATTTTACATAATTATTAAATATTCACATATGGGTTTGGGGCTCGATATTTGAGGCCCAGTAATACCAAAATATCCTGAATTCTTGTGTTCATGATGAGAAATTTTCCCGATTTATCCCTCAACATGTTTGTTATTTTAAATGTTAGTTTTATTAATTAATATGTTAATTTTATTATTTTACATGTTAGTTTTATTATTTTATATGTTTATTTTTATTATTTTATATGTTAGTTTTATTATTATATTTTTTTTATTACTCACTTATTTTTTACAATAATAAAATTAAATAATTAATTTTTGTAATTATACAAGATTTAATTATTAAATATTCACATATGGGTTCCGGACTCGATATTTGAGGCCCAGTAGCACCAAGGTATCCTGGAAATATTGTTGTTTTCTCATACTTAGTCCGGGAAATATTGTTTTTTTCTCGTGTTATTTTCTTACGATCATTGACTAGAATTGGATAGAGTTCGTGGTTGAACTATCAACTTTTTTGACATATTTTTGGGTATAAGAGATACTTAAATGATTAATTTCAATAACTACAAGGATATTACGCTAAAGGGAACTACATTTTACTATGCTAAAAGGGCACTACATTACAAATACAAGTACTACATTAGGCCACAAGATACCATTGGAGAGAGCTAAAGTAACAATTTATCTATTTTACTAGTCTCTAAGAAAATAAATAATCCAAACCGGATAAAAATAACAAATAAATTTAATCACAAAACATTCACGAAACTACATATACCACAGTAAAAAGTAACTAATTAAAATTCCGTTAACCACTAATAATAATTTCTCTATTTTTACTAATTTTTTTTAGCACACTAACATCATAGTCCGGATAAAAATAATAACTTAGTTAAATCGCAAAACAATCACAAAACAGCATAGAACACATTAAAAATAACTAATATGGATTTTTTTATACGAGTTTTAACAAAAACTAAGTCAGAATACCTCGATTTTAACTTTTTGGTATAGCGAAGATTTGGTGATTTGGAACCGAAACAAGCAACCCACTCCAAGAAAATACCTTATCTAGGACGTGGGACCGAGAATCTACACTTTTTGTGGAATCGGTGGGCTCCACTCGAGATCTTTTTTTAAAATGGGGAGGGGGGACCGCTGGTTTTTTTTAAAAAGGGGGAGGGTTTCTGTCGACTGGTTTGGTGGGGAAGAAGGGGACCTTTTTTTATGCAAGTATAGTGACCATTTTATAGGGGAAAATTGATCGGAAATTTCCATTGGAATCCACGATGATTTAAACTCCCCATAAACCCTTACATTCGAGGACGAATGTTCCTAAGGGGGGGAGGGTGTTACAACCCATATCCACATGTGTTAGTTCATGCCATATATTAGTTAACATAAATCCAAGAAGGAATTATCTTTGAGATGATAAGAAGTCAATCTTATTGGTCTTAAGTGATACAAGAGTGTATAAGGGTGATTAACCAGTATTAGAAGTTAAACAAATCAAGGATGTTGTAACTCATATTTTCAGGTAATCTAGCGGTGCTTAATACACTCAAGAGGTCATTTATTAAGGTATTTTAATCATATCATATCCGTATCATAAGTCTTGAAGTCAAACGAGTTATGAAACAAAAGTCGACAAAAGTTGTCGCAACTTAGGTTCATAATTTTACTTAAACATTAGGTCAAATGTTTATAATCTTTTCTCATAATTTACAAGGAATTACGGGGTGATATACCAACAAAATTAAAGATCTATGAGTCTAGTTTCTAATGCATTAAACCGTTCATCGATACGATCTCGGAGTAGAGAGATATTCGCGTTTTTGCGAGACTGCGCCAAGCACCTCTCTATGGGGCCCACTAAGTCGGTTTAAGATATTTGGACCTATATAGGATGCCTCCAACCCGTTTTAAGTCATTTCTTTTCACTATTTTCAGACCTTAGAACCCTAGGAACATCCTCTCAAGGTTCTCTCAAGATTCAAGACCCAAAAAAGGGCAAACAACACAAATCAAGTGTCGGGAATTCCGTGGCGCTAGTAAGTATCTTGTTCTTCTTGTTGTTGCTCATTTTTGTGTCGTTCCAGCTCGTGTGGGAGGTTGTTTTAAAGGTTTTATGTTCTGTAAATACTCCCTCATGTTCTTAATATCAATCCTAGGTGATTTCAAGCCTTCTAAAGTGATTCTAGTGCCGAAAAACACTAATTGATCGCTAGTTTCGCTTTTTTGTTGTTGTGGCAGCATTGGAGGGATATTTCATGGAAATTTAAGGTCAAATTGGAGTTGTTCTTTCTGTATAAAGGTAAGGAACCTCTTACTCTATATGTATTTAAGATTATCCAAGTTGCAGCTAAGCCATTGAAGCTAGAACTTGTGAAATATATATCGAAAGGCTTGGAAGTAATGTTATTGTTTTGTGGACTGTTTTGCGTTGTTGTTGGGCTGCGTATTTTACTACTATCTTGTGGAGTTTTGGAGGAGGAAGGGTGTGTAGAAACACCATATATATGTAGGGTTATGGGATGATAGTTATTCGTAACATTTCCAGGTTGTTTGACACGACTACGGTGGTCGTCGTATGTATGGAGTGATTAGGCTGTGTGTGGACTATTTTGGGAGGCTCAATATGTTTATTATTGATGTTGTTTGGGCTGTTTGGTGACTGTTTTGAATGGTGTGAGGTCATATATATAGGGGAGGTGTTGTCCGTTTCATCGTAAAATAGGTTGTGGTTGATACATAATAGTTATGACGCTTAAATGATAACGATAGTATCGTTTCTCTTATTGTAGACTAAGGAGTTTTGATAATTGCATAGCTTGAGATTGGGGCAGTATATACAAGGTATGTGAGGCTATCCCTTTTCTTCTTTTGCACGACTCCGATTGTACATAATGTAATGAACGATCTTCCAAGATACTCTACTCTTAGAAGCTAGCAGTACTTACATTGTTTTCCCTCTTATGGAACGATTGATGTTAATGTTGCTTCTCTTAGTCTTATGTTATCAATGTTGTTGGTACTTCCTGATTCTTATAAGGTTCATAGTGTTTAGTCCTAATAACGTGTACAGAGGATACCGACCTTACGTCACTCCGAAAGGTTTAGAATGTGATTCCTTGAGTCGAGCATGCATTATATATATGTATCTATTTTACTCTACCGAGCCACGCTATAGTTGGCCGGGTACGGCACCTATTGTGCTACCACTGATCAGTTGGGTTTTACCGAGCTCCACGTGGCCGGGTACAATTCTACCGAGCCTATTATGGCCGGGTACGATATGATGATGATGATGCCCATAGAGGCGAATGCTTTAAAGGTTTATGTATTTATACATATGTATCATGCATTTCATGTAAGTAGCCATCAGAGGTACTAAGATGTTACAGGTTGTATATTCTCTATCCTTGCTTACATTACTGATCGTATTTATGGTTTCTTGCCTTACATACTCAGTACTTTATTCGTACTGACGTCCTTTTATTTGTGGACGCTGCATGTCGTGCTGCAGGTCCTGATAGACAGGTAGGTGCAGCTCCCCCACCACAGTAGACTGTCCAGTTCAGCGGTGATTGGCGAGATCTCTTCTCCGGACTTGCCTTGGTCTTGGTATGCAATTTTTTTTATAGACATTATGGGTATGTCGGGGCCCTGTTCCGGCTATGTTGCAACACTTATGTTCTTTTAGAGGCTCATAGGCAGGTGTCGGCTCATGTATAGTTTGGTATGCCTTGTCGGCTAGTTTTTGTTGTATAGTCTTTCATAGTAGCGTGGTATCTCATACCTTATATGTAGTTTCTTGATTGTCTGTTCATTCCCTGCTATGTATGTTCATGCCGTCATATTTTATTGCTGGTTGTCTATGATCTAGGTCTACCATTTATATTGATCTCGTCAGCCCTAAAAGATAATAATGAAGGTTAGATGAAATGTGCGTTGGTGCTCGGCAAGTGTGGTCGGGTGCTAGTCATGGCCCTTCAGTTTGGGTCGTGACAAACTTGGTATCAGAGCAAGTCTGTCCTAGGGGTTGTCTATGAGCCGTGTCTAGTAGAGTCTTGATTATGGATGTGTAGCGCGCCACATTTATAATCAGGAGGCTACATGACATCGAGGGTTGTTACCTTCTTCCTAAACCTAGATCGTGCGTAGAGTTGAGTCGTAAGTGTTCGTCTCTAATATTCACCTTGTTTTTTTTTAGTGATGCCTTCGACTAGGAAGCAAACGATTAGTAGACGGCTTGATATAGCAGCGGGAGAGGGTACCAGTCAGGTGCCCCAAGTTAGAGCAGGACAAAGTGAGGCTCAAAGTGAGATGCCCTCTCATACCTCATCTACTCCATTTCCTCCAGAGGATATTAAAAGGCACCCAACACCTCCAGTTCCTCCGTCTGGCACTCCAGACCAGGATATGCGGAGTGCTTTGCAGTTATTGACTAGCTTGGTAGCTGCTCAGGCTCAGAGGCAGAATACAGGTGCTGCTGAGAAACCAGTTAGTACAAGAGTTCGTGATTTTATTAATTTAGACCCTCCAGTGTTTACCGGATCAGACCCCAAGGAGGACCCACAGACTTTTATTGACCAGGTTCATCGTACACTTCGGGTTATGCATGTTAGTGATACAGAGGCAGTAGAGTTGGCTTCTTATCGGCTACGGGATTTAGCGGTTCTCTGGTATAATAGTTGGGAGAGATCTAGGGGTCTGAACCCTCCTCCAGCTGTGTGGAAGGAATTTTCTGAGGCCTTTCTTCGTCACTACTTTCAGTTGAGATACGACGAGCTAAAGCTGATAAGTTCTTGAACCTTAGACAAGGTAATATGAGTGTGCGAGAGTACAGTATGCAGTTTGATTCTTTGGCAAGGTATGCTCCCCATATGGTGGCCGAGATGAGTGATAGGGTGCATATGTTCGTGAATGGGTTGGGACCACATCTGATAAATGAGTGTACGACAGCCTCATTGGTGGACGGCATGGATATTTCCCGTATTCAAGCTTATGCCCAGACCCTAGAGGATCGTAAGCGCCAACAGAGGGCAGTTAGGGAGCAGGATAGGGGCCAGCATAAGAGGGCGAGATTTGCAGGGTATTCTGATGACTTCAGAGGCCGCATCAGGCCACAGTTTTCGAGGAGTTCGGCGCCACCTGTAGCTAGTGCTCCTCCACAGTTTCAGAGGCCTCGATATGATCGATCCTATTCTGGTCCAGGTCAGAGTTCGCGGGCATCTGGCTCGTAACATCACAGGGATACTAGTCAGATGAGACCCCCAACACCACATTGTGATCAGTGCGACAAGGCCCACTTTGGACTGTGTTGTCGAGGTTCTGATGCATGCTATTCGTGCGGGCAGCCTGGCCATATGATGCGGGATTGTCCTAATAGAGGAGGTGATGGTATGGCTCAGCCGACTGGATCTGTGTCTGGTTCTTCCTCATCAGTTCGACCTCCAGCACGGGGTTTTCAGCAGTCGACAGGTCGTGGTAGGGGTAGAGGTGCAGTGCCGAGTTCGAGTGGTGCTCAAAATCGAACCTATGCTCTAGTAGGTCGATAGGATCTCGAGTCGTCTCCAGATGTTGTTACAGGTATTGTATCTGTGTTTTCTTATGATGTATATGCGCTGATTGATCCGGGATCTACATTATCATATGTTACACCCTTTGTGGCTAATAAGTTTGGCATTGAACCTGAATTGATAAGTAAACCCCTCGCGGTATCAACTCCGATAGGAGATTCTGTGATTGCTAGAAGGGTATATAGAGGTTGCACTGTGATGATTTGTGTGAGCACGTGATTTTTGCCTTACGAAAAACTACTCCAAAATAAATTAAAAAATAAAATAAATTTCTTTTACTGTGTAATTTTTGAATTTGCGTGGTGTTAAATACTTGTGTTATGTCCGTAAGTGTTTACATTGTCATAATAAAATGAAAAAATAAAATAAAATACATATTGCATGCATATAGGATTTAATGATACATTTAAAAGATAATTTAAATAAAATCACAAAAATATGCAATAGTTCTATTTTAAATATTCCACTGTGTGATTAATGTTTTGTCTCTGTGTTAAATAATTGTTATAAAATAATTAATATATTTTGTGAATTTAAAATTGTTTTACAATTAAAATTAGAAATTTAAATTAGAAAAAATGAAAAAAAATGTATATATATGCAAAATCGGACCTGGATTAAAATCCAGGCCCAAATGAATTAATTCCCCCCCACAGCCCAATCCAGATGACCCTGTCCGGTCCAATTCAAAGCCAAAACCAAACGACGACGTTTGGTCACCTCCCATCAAGGGCCGTTGGATCAAATCCAACCAACGGTCAAGATCTCACCCCCTTTACCCGTAACCCGTAACCCGTTCCAGTGACCCGACTCAGCCGACCCTGGCATTAAACCAAACGACATCGTTTGGTTTAATGAATTGATCCTGGCCCTTCATTCTATCTAATCCAACGGACAATATCAATCCACCCCACCCCTATATAAGTCCCAGGCCCCTACCCCGGCCCCAAACTAAACACCCCCCTCCTACACTGTTCATCATCGTCCCCCAAACCCCCACTCCTAACCCTAGCCGCCCTAGGATCCCACCGCCTGAAACCCGGCGGCATCAACGCCGCCGGTCACTACCTTAACAACCTAGAACCCCCTGAACATCCTCTATCCAGTTATGCTAGCCACTTGGCTCGAATCTGCTTGAAGGTTCTCGAATCTTCATTTGAAGATTCGAGCCGAGTTTAAATCTAAACCTAACAGCCCCAAATCGACACCATAGCTTCCCCTAGCCACCCTGAGTATGGATCTATTGTTTGTTTGGCTCGAATCAGTTTCGAGCTTCTCGAATCTTCTTTTGAAGATTCGGACCAAACAAGAACAAACTCAGATCCGTTTTAAGCTGACACCAAATGACCCCTAGGCTACCCTCACCCTTGTATCATATTTGGTTCTCCTCGAATCTGACCAGAAATGGTTAAATCCAAAATCGAACTTTCAAGAACCCTAAAAATACCAAACTTTTGGATTCTGTTCAAATTGAGTAAAGATTGAGGTTTAATCGACCTTAGTCGAAGTATTTTCAGTGGAAAATACTTCGACTAAGGTCTGTTTGATTTCAAACAAAATCCGAAGCCGAGTTGAGTTCGAGTCTGATTAAAATTCAGAGGTACTTTTCTATTTCTGTTTGTGTATTCTGTATGTATTTTTGTTTGTTTAATAACTTGTTAATTTTTCATATTTTTGTTTTGATTAATTCTGTCATTTCTGTCTCCTACCTATCTACTTGATCCGAATGTGAATTGTTTCTGTTGGTTGTGACTAATTACAATGTGTGTAATCGACTCGATTAAGTTCGTCGATTAGTTATATTACGAATTTTCATTTCTGAAAATGCTGACTGAAACAGTCTGCTTCTATTGTTTTAGACTGATTATGGACAAATGTTGTAAATAGTCAACTGATTAATACTCGTCAATTAAATCATGTTTGTTTGTGAATCAGTGAATTCAAATGTATGCTGTATATGTTGTTTTCTGAACAGGGCATTGTCAGTATATTGACAATGCTCCTGTGTATGTTTGATCTTAGTTCAATTTGAAGATCAGTTTGAATTATTATGCTGAACTCAGTGTAATATTGTTGTAATGTCAAGTTTGAATTCAAGTTTACAAATGTTGATTGGATATAATTGTGTTAGGGGGTTACATTCTTAGTCAGGATTCAGTCCAAACTTTAGGATTGGTTTGTAGCTGTTGTAAATCAGATTAATAATCAGGCTTATACAGATTTTAAAATCTGTATTGTTAAGATGCTGAATTTAAGGCAGTAATACCAGTAGAAAACAGTAAATCTGGACATTTCTGGGATAAAACAATGAGGATAATATGTTAATAGCAATGTGCTGAAAGTGAAAAGTTAGTGGCTATTATTTAAAGTGATAATGGGAAACAAAAAGTAATGGGGCTGTTGAAAAACAGGATAATAGCACTCAATAGGATTTAAAGTATTCAAAAGTAGTTTTAATAGAAAAACTTTCTGATTTTTAAAGGAGAAAAGGGTCCATCCAGCATTAAAAAGTATAGAACCAGCCCTGTATAAATACAGGAGCTGGACAGACAGAAAAAAAGAGACAGAGAACAGAATTTAGGAGACTTTAAGAGTTTTCAGAGAGAGAGAGAGACATACAGAGAAGAAATATAAAATTTGAGAAAGGAAAATCAAGCAGAAACAGAAATCTGAAAAAGGAAGATAGAAAGAAAGGAAAACAGAAATATTAAACAGAATTCTACATTGGAAGTTAGTATTGAAGCTGATTCTGTGTTTGAAATTGAAAGTTTTTTTCAGTCTACTTTGTTTTAAGTCTAAAAAATCAGAAGTATTGTCCCTTTGTTGAATCTGTTCGGATTTATTTGAATCCATAGTTCAGTTAAAATCTGAAGTTTCTTTTAAAAATACCGTTACTGTGCATCTGGGTTTCTCGGGTCTCATTATTACTCAAGTCTGTGGAAAGACTGCTATTCTGCTGATTTTGTTACTGCTGCTACTGCTGAAATTTACTCATTCTACCTTCATTTTCAGGTACATGTCTTTTAAATTTTAAGTTGGAAAGAGATTCAACATGACTAATCAATGAAGTTTGAATTGAAATTCTGTTTTCCATTTGTCCAAGTTCATCAGTTTAAATTTCATTTTTGTTTCATGATAGTTAATTAGTAGTGAATTCAATTTGATAGCTATGAGCTAATTGTCTTACTTTGAAAGTTCGTATAAAGCTTTGTAATAATGTTAGCCCTTCATCTCATTAGTTTAGTCATATTTGAACTGTCAAGGTAGGAAACATGGCATAAAGATTGGCCATTAACTAGGCCTTGTGGCGTTGTTAGAATAGAGTGAAAATGTCAAAACCATATTGCTAGTTTATTCTGATACTTGATTTAGTTATGGATGGAATGATATAAGTTGTACGTTCTTATGTGGTATGATAACAGGTATCTATAGAACCATTAGTGGATGGTGAGTTGAGTTGTTATGGCTCATTATGATGTTAAAATGCTATGAATGTTTCAAGACATACAAATACGCATGTAAGGCAATGTTGTCAATCAATTTGAATAATAATTCTTTTCTTATCAACTTGATGCCTATTCACCCTCATAAATAAATTAACCAAACAATTAGGCCAATTAGATCAAAAGCAAGTATATGAGAATAAAATGAGGTGTACAAGCATAAATCGCAATACTTATATCAATGGTAAGTAGAAATAGAATTTGCACTAAATAAGAAATAAATAAAAATTGTTCAAAAATACTTCTTCCCTTCATAAATCATTTTGTGAGTTTCATATGTCCCTAAATAGTCTTGGGATGAACATAATTAATACTCAGAAATTATAGTCACGGGCAATATTTAAAAATTGTGAATTTCTTTTTAAAAGAATTTAAAGACATCCCTTGAATATGAATTTCTCAGTATTTTCATATAAAATGTGTAGATACAACAGACAATTTGTGGAAAAATCCCTAATATCATTACAAATATTTTGCGCAATTAGGGATACGTTCGCGTACCCTAATTATATTTTTAAAAAGCAAAATTCGGATTATGCGTACGCGCAATTTCGAGCGAATATTTAATAAAAGGATTTTTCAAAGGCGTTAAATTAATTTCATAAAAACCCGCGATGTGCGGTTCAATATTTAAGAAAAACAAATATTCTTGATTCAACACAATTTCGAAAAAATGATTGCTTAATA
This sequence comes from Nicotiana tabacum, assembly GCF_000715075.1. Lineage (NCBI taxonomy): Eukaryota > Viridiplantae > Streptophyta > Magnoliopsida > Solanales > Solanaceae > Nicotiana > Nicotiana tabacum. Next base: position 74,839,417 of record NC_134087.1, read on the forward strand.
AATATATTATCAAAAGTTATTGTGTACACGTGCGCGTGACACAACTCCGCATGTTTTAAAATATAATTTATAACACGAATATACGTACGCGTAATTCGATTCAAAGAAGGGTCCTTAATCACAATAAGTAAAAGCGGTAGAAAAATCACGTAACAAAAAGTATTTAATAAAAATCAAGATAATTAAGCCAATAATAAAAACAGTTGAGCGACCGTGCTAGAACCACGGAATTCGGAAATGCCTAACACCTTCTTCCGGATTAACAGAATTCCTTACTCAGGATTTCTGGTTCGCAGAATAATAAACAGAGTCATATTCTCCTCGATTCAGGGATTAAAATTGGTGACTTGGGACGCCTTAAAATTCCCAGGTGGCGACTCTGAAACAAATAAACAAATCCCGTTTCGACTGTCCTTCAATTGGAGAAAACTCCCCACGCGCCCCGCGGGCGCGGAAAAAGGAGGTGCGACAATTTGTAGTAGTCAAACCTCGGCAAATTTATTTGAGTTAGAAATGGTTGATTTTGATGTGATAATGGGAATGGACTGGTTGGCCTCATGCTATGCAAATGTTGACTGTCGTACGAAGATGGTTAGGTTCCAATTTCCGGGTGAACCCGTCATTGAATGGAAAGGGAACATTGCTACACCGAAAAGTAGGTTTATTTCCTATCTTAAGTCAAGGAAAATGATCTCAAAAGGTTACATTTATCATCTCGTTCGCGTTAGGGATGCGGAGGCGAAACCGCCTACTTTACAATCAATCCCTGTGGTCAACGAATTCCCAAATGTTTTCCCAGATGAACTCCCAGGCCTTCCTCCTGAAAGGGAGATTGAGTTTAGCATTAATGTGTTGCCTGACACTCAACCGATCTCTATTCCTCCATACAGAATGGCCCCGGCAGAGTTGCGAGAGTTGAAGGTGCAGTTGAAGGACTTGCTGGATAAGGGCTTTATTAGGCCTAACACTTCACCTTGGGGTGCACCAGTCCTATTCGTGCGGAAGAAAGACAGGTCGTTACGGATGTGTATCGACTATCGACAGTTGAATAAGTCTACTATAAAGAACAAGTATCCACTTCCAAGAATTGATGACCTGTTTGACCAACTCCAGGGTGCCAAGTATTTCTCTAAGATTGATTTACGTTCAGGGTATCATCAGGTGAGGGTTAGGGAGAAGGATATTCCAAAGACGGCCTTCCGGACAAGATATGGGCACTTTGAGTTTTTGGTGATGTCGTTCGGGCTAACAAATGCCCCAAGCAGCTTTTATGGATCTCATGAATACTATATTCAGGCCCTATCTTGATGTGTTCGTGATTGTATTCATTGATGACATTCTAGTGTATTCTCGTTCGGAGGCAGAACATGCGGGCCACTTGCGGATAGTATTACAGACGCTTCAGGATCGTAAGTTATATGCTAAGCTCTCCAAATGTGAATTCTGGCTGAACTTAGTAGCATTCCTTGGCCATGTGATATCTGATGAGGGTATTAGTGTCGACACTCAGAAGATCGATGCAGTAAAGAATTGGCCGAGACCTACAACACCATCAGAAGTCCGCAGCTTCCTAGGGCTAGCAGGATATTATAGGCGGTTTGTAGAAGGATTTTCCTCTATATCATCACCATTGACTAAGTTAACACAAAAAGCTACCAAATTCCAGTGGTCTGACACTTGTGAACGTAGTTTTCAGGAGCTGAAGAATCGATTGACATCTGCACCAGTGCTCACTCTTCCTGAAGGAACAGAAGGTTATGTGGTATATTGTGATGCCTCAGGTATAGGTTTGGGGTGCGTATTGATGCAGCGTGGGAATGTGATTGCTTATGCATCAAGACAATTGAAGAAGCATGAAAAGAATTATCCAACCCATGATTTGGAATTGGCTGCAGTAATATATGCTTTGAAGATATGGCGGCACTACTTATACGGTGTCCATGTTGACATCTACACAGATCACAAGAGTTTACAATACATCTTCAAGTAGAAAGAGTTGAATTTGAGGCAGCGTAGGTGGCTTGAATTATTGAAAGACTACGACGTCGAGATATTGTATCATCCCGGTAAAGCCAATGTTGTGGCAGACGCTCTCAGCCGTAAATCAATGGGAAGCTTAGTACATATTGAGGCAGGTAGATGGGGGTTGATTAAAGAGCTTCATCAGCTAGCCAATATGAGAATCAGATTGTTAGACTCTGATGATGGAGGTGTTACTGTACATAATACATCAGAATCATCTTTGGTAGCCGAGGTAAAAGCACGACAATATGAAGATCCTATCTTAGTACGATTAAGAGAAAGCATTCAACAGTGTAAAAGTATGGCTTTTGGGATCGGAAAAGATGGGGCACTGAGATACCAGAGCCGATTGTGTGTGCCTAATATGGCAGGGTTGCGAGAGAAGATTATGAATGAGATTCATCAATCCCGATATTCCATCCATCCCGGCTCGACAAAGATGTATCATGATGTCAAGGAGCAGTATTGGTGGGATAATATGAAGAAGTCTATTGCAGAATTTGTAGCCCAGTGTCCCAATTGTCAACAAGTAAAGATAGAACATCAGAAATCCGGTGGATTGCTTCAAAATATAAAGATTCCGACCTGGAAGTGGGAGGTGATTAATATGGACTTCATTATTGGAATAACTCGCTCTTATCATAAGTTTGACTCCATCTGGGTGATAATTGATCGACTTACAAAATGTGCCCATTTTCTGCCAGTGAAGACAACTTACACGGCTGAAGATTATGCAAAGTTGTATATCAAGGAGATTGTTAGGCTTCATGGTGTGCCCATATCTATTATATCAGACCGAGGAGATCAATTTACGGCTAACTTTTGGAGGTCTTTCCAGAAGGGTTTAGGCACACAGGTAAATCTCAGCACTGCATTTCATCCGCAGACTGACGGACAGGCTGAACGTACCATTCAGACACTGGAAGATATGCTACGAGCATGTGTTCTAGATTTTAAGGGGAATTGGGATGATCATCTTCCACTCATAGAATTCGCCTATAACAATAGCTACCATTCCAGTATTAAAATAGCCCCATACGAGGCACTATACGGGAGGAGATGTAGATCACCAGTTGGATGGTTCGAAGTCGGTGAAACAGAATTATATGGGCCAGATTTGATTCACCAAGCTATTGAGAAGGTGAAAGTGATACAGGAGCGATTGAGGACGGCACAAAGCAGGCAAAAATCTTATTCTGATGTCCGACGTCGTGATCTAGAGTTTGAGGTTGGTGATTGGGTTTTCCTGAGGATCTCACCAATGAAGGGTATTATGCATTTTGGGAAGAAAGGTAAGCTGAGTCCAAGGTATATCAGGCCATATAAAATTCTTCGACGGATTGGACAGGTTGCTTATTAGTTAGAATTGCCATCCGAATTGGAATTTGTCCACCCGGTATTCCATGTATCTATGTTGAGAAAATGTATTGGAGACCCTTCTCGAGTCATCCCTATCAAAGATGTACAAGTTACAGAGGACCTATCATATGAAGAAGTGCCAGTGGCGATATTAGATCGGCAAGTCCGCAAGCTGAGAACAAAAGATGTAGCTTCCGTCAAAGTATTGTGGAGGAACAAAAATATGGAAGAAATGACATGGGAAGCAGAAGAGGAGATGAAGTCTAAATACCCTTACTTATTCCAGAATGAAGATAACAAGGATGCTGGTGGAAGACAGGATACATTGGAAGAAGAAACGGCTCTATGAGGTAAGCAATAATTTGAGAATACTCCTCCTTAATACAAAATGGTGATATGTAGATAATGTAAATACGCATAATGCTTTGTGTAGCCTTGTGAAGCCATATGTTGGGCTTAATTACTTGCAAGTTTTGCTAGTGACCATTTTATAGGGGAAAATTGATCGGAAATTCCATTGGAATCCACGATGATTTAAACTCCCCATAAACCCTTACATTCGAGGACGAATGTTCCTAAGGGGGAGGGTGTTACAACCCATATCCACATGTGTTAGTTCATGCTATATATTAGTTAACATAAATCCAAGAAGGAATTATCTTTGAGATGATAAGAAGTCAATCCTATTGGTCTTAAGTGATACAAGAGTGTATAAGGGTAATTAACCAGTATTAGAAGTTAAACGAATCAAGGATGTTGTAACTCGTATTTTTAGGTAATCTAGTGGTGCTTAATACACTCAAGAGGTCATTTATTAAGGTATTTTAATCATATCATATCCGTATCATAAGTCTTGAAGTCAAACGAGTTATGAAACAAAAGTCGACAAAAGTTGTCGCAACTTAGGTTCATAATTTTACTTAAACATTAGGTCAAATGTTTCTAATCTTTTCTCATAATTTACAAGGAATTACGGGATGATATACCAACCAAATTAAAGATCTATGAGTCTATTTTCTAATGCATTAAACAGTTCATCGATACGATCTCGGAGTAGAGAAATATTCGCGTTTTCGCGAGACTGCGCCAAGCACCTCTCTATGGGGCCCACTAAGTCGGTTTAAGATATTTGGACCTATATAGGATGCCTCCAACCCGTTTTAAGTCATTTCTTTTCACTATTTTCAGACCTTAGAACCCTAGGAACATCCTCTCAAGGTTCTCTCAAGATTCAAGACCCAAAAAAGGGCAAACAACACAAATCAAGTGTCGGGAATTCCGTGGCGCTAGTAAGTCTCTTGTTCTTCTTGTTGTTGCTCATTTTTGTGTCGTTCCAGCTCGTGTGGGAGATTGTTTTAAAGGTTTTATGTTCTGTAAATACTCATTCATGTTCTTAATATCAATCCTAGGTGATTTCAAGCCTTCTAAAGTGATTCTAATGCTGAAAAACACTAATTGATCGCTAGTTTCGCTTTTTTGTTGTTGTGGCAGCATTGGAGGGATATTTCATGGAAATTTAAGGTCAAATTGGAGTTGTTCTTTCTGTATAAAGGTAAGGAACCTCTTACTCTATATGTATTTAAGATTATCCAAGTTGCAGCTAAGCCATTGAAGCTAGAACTTGTGAAATATATATCGAAAGGCTTGGAAGTAATGTTATTGTTTTGTGGACTGTTTTGCGTTGTTGTTGGGCTGCGTATTTTACTACTATCTTGTGGAGTTTTGGAGGAGGAAGGGTGTGGATAAACACCATATATATGTAGGGTTGTGGGCTGATAGTTATTCGTAACATTTCCAGGTTGTTTGACACGACTACGGTGGTCGTCGTATGTATGGAGTGATTAGGCTGTGTGTGGACTATTTTGGGAGGCTCAATATGTTTATTATTGATGTTGTTTGGGCTGTTTGGTGACTGTTTTGAATGGTGTGAGGTCATATATATAGGGGAGGTGCTGTCCGTTTCATCGTAAAATAGGTTGTGGTCGATACATAATAGTTATGACGCTTAAATGATAACGATAGTATCGTTTCTCTTATTGTAGACTAAGGAGTTTTGACAATTGCATAGCTTGAGATTGGGGCAGTATATACAAGGTATGTGAGGCTATCCCTTTCCTTCTTTTGCACGACTCCGATTGTACATAATGTAATGAACGATCTTCCAAGATACTCTACTCTTAGAAGCTAGCAGTACTTACATTGTTTTCCCTCTTATGGAACGATTGATGTTAATGTTGCTTCTCTTAGTCTTATGTTATCAATGTTGTTGGTACTTCCTGATTCTTATAAGGTTCATAGTGAAGAGTTAGTCCTAATAACGTGTACAGAGGATACCGACCTTACGTCACTCCGAAAGGTTTAGAATGTGATTCCTTGAGTCGAGCATGCATTATATATATGTATCTATTTTACTCTACCGAGCCACGCTATAGTTGGCCGGGTACGGCACCTATTGTGCAACCACTGATCAGTTGGGTTTTACCGAGCTCCACGTGGCCGGGTACGATTCTACCGAGCCTATTATGGCCGGGTACGATATGATGATGATGATGCCCATAGAGGGGAATGCTTTAAAGGTTTATGTATTTATACATATGTATCATGCATTTCATGTAAGTAGCCCTTAGAGGTACTAAGATGTTACAGGTTGTATATTATCTATCCTTGCTTACATTACTGATCGTATTTATGGTTCCTTGCCTTACATACTCAGTACTTTATTCGTACTGACGTCCTTTTATTTGTGGACGCTGCATGTCGTGCTGCAGGTCCTGATAGACAGGTAGGTGCAGCTCCCCCACCACAGTAGACTGTCCAGTTCAGCGGTGATTGGCGAGATCCCTTCTCCGGACTTGCCTTGGTCTTGGTATGCAATTTTTGTTATAGACATTATGGGTATGTCGGGGCCCTGTTCCGGCTATGTTGCAACACTTATGTTCTTTTAGAGGCTCATAGACAGGTGTTGGCTCATGTATAGTTTGGTATGCCTTGTCGGCTAGTTTTTGTTGTATAGTCTTTCATAGTAGCGTGGTAGCTCATACCTTATATGTAGTTTCTTGATTGTCTGGTCATCCCCTGCTATGTATGTTCATGCCGTCATATTTTATTGCTGGTTGTCTATGATCTAGGTCTACCATTTATATTGATCTCGTCAGCCCTAAAAGATAATAATGAAGGTTAGATGAAATGTGCGTTGGTGCTCGACAAGTGTGGTCGGGTGCTAGTCATGCCCCTTCAGTTTGGGTCGTGACAAAACGGCCGTTAAGATATAGCGTCCTTTAAAAGGGCGTTATATATATTTTGGTCACTAACTTTTTTTTTCCATATATTTCTGTCGTTTGAGTCCAAAATAACCACATTTTGGTTGCGGATTCGTATAACTAAAGCTTATCTCAAAATGGTTTCCTGAATTGTAAATTTTTACCGTTAATTTTTGTACATTGTTACCTGAGACCTTAACTTTTGTCGTCATCATATTTTATTAGTTTAAGAATAATTTTTATTAAAAGAAAAAAAGACGTGCTGCTCAAGTACCAATCGTTTAAATCCTAGCCTCCATAAAGTCATATCCCCATTTAACGTGCTCTGTTTCAGTGGAACACTCTCTTCATTCACAGTTATCTCCGGCGCCATCAACTAGGGTTTAATTCTTCTCGTCGGAGTCAAAATGGAGAACTCAGAAAACAAGGCGAAATCTGAAAACAGGGGGAAGTCTGAAAAGAAGGGGAAGAATGAAAACAAGGGGAAATCTGAAAACAAGGGAAAATCTGAAAACAAGCCAAGCACTCAGTCTCAAAAGCATGCTGCAACCGGTGATGAGGACATGGATCCAACGGTGACTCCATTTCCCCTTTTCTATTAACTTTTGGTTTTTGGTTATGTAGTAATTTTTTCTGAAAAAAATGTTATAGATTTTTTTGGGTATAAAAATAGGTAATATTTGTTAGTTTATAAGAATGATAAGGATACGGGGAATTTTTTGTGATATTTTTCCAGTATTAGAAGTTGACAATAGTGTTTTAAGTGTTGGATTGCTAAAGAGTAAGAGGTGGGATATTTGTCAACTTATTTCTTTTTGGATATTTTTCATTATTTAAGGTGAACAAAACAGTTCAAAAAATGACTTTCATACAAAATTATATTCCAAGAAAGCTCATCCCACAATTCTGAAATTAATTTATTATGCGTTTTGGTTTGCAGCAATACTTTGAAAATAGGCTGAAAGCACTTGAGGCTGAGAAGGCAACCGGGAAGAATCCTTACCCACACAAATTCGAACACAAAGTTGAATTGTTGTCTATCCCTCGTTATGTGAAGAAATATGGAGTTTTAGAGAGTGGAGCTCATTCCGCTGATGAGGTGTCATTGGCTGGTAAATATTATGGCATTTTGCTTATTTTTTTAAAATAAAAAACTTGCATCTATAATTGTGGTTTTTGTGCAGGAAGGATAATGAATAAACGCGCGTCTTCTGCAAAGCTGGTTTTCTATGATTTACATGCCAAAGTTCAAGTTATGGCAAGTGCGAGGTGGTTATATTACTCTATCATTTTGCTGTTTTCTGGTTTTAATTTATGCCAAGAATAGGTGGATGAGCTTCCAGTGTGCTCAGTGCTACATACTATATATTTCATTTGAATACTTTCTTCTTCATCATCGTTAAAGGATTTTGTGGTACTCTATCATATGCTTTCTATTGGTCAGTAATGGGGAGATATTTCTCCTTCTTTATATAAATCTCCTTCAATCTTCGTAGAAAAATTACAGCATCTGTTATAGTTCTTCTCATAACTTCGAGGCATCCAGTTCCTCCTGGGATGCATTCTTACAACTTTATATCTTTATCTTAATTGTTCCTTATATTTCTTTGAATCTATAAAAAAAAGCCGTAAATGGCCAAGACAACCTAGTAAGTGCCTTTTGGGAGTAGTTGTCCATTGGAGCCAAAGGGAGGTATTTGATGTTTTTTATTTTGTTTTTGTACCATAGGCTATAGATCTAGGAAATGCATAAACCAAAATTCTGTAAATGTGATTATAAATGTTTGAAACTTCATGGCTGAATCAGTGGCATCATCAACAGTTTCAGTGCATTGTTGTGAATTCTGGTCTTAAGACCCTTGTGTTTGTTGAATTGCTTAAGTGATCAAGTTACTTTTTATCACTGAGAAGTATTATGTTTTGATGTATGTGCAGGGATTCTGTATTGAATGAAGACGCGTTATTAAATTTCATTCTGGTGTGAAGCGTGGAGATATTGTTGGAATTACTGGGTGTCCAGGTTTGGGATTCTCTAGGTCTTCTTAGTTTATGGCAGATGTTCTCTGTGATAGTTTTGGTCTTGGTGTTAGAAAAACAAGTTTCGTTGGAAGAGAAAAGTTGCTCTCATTATCACTCCTTCACATGCTTAAGCACCATAGATTAACGTAGGGGAAAGGTACTGAAAACAAAAAGGTGTTAACTTATCCTGCAATCCCTGAATCTTAGAAAAGTCATTATGGTGGCATCCTGTATTCCTGTACTCTCACGCCTCACTGTACTTCAGTCATAGGCCAAGAATTTCTAGAATAGCTTAGTTGTACAAAGTTCCTTCTTATAAGAACTCAAAGGACTAGTAAAAAGCTATAAACGGATATCATTTCAGCATTAATGTTGAATATAAAACATTTCTTGTGTTTGCGTGCACTTAGGATTTTGGGTTTTGCCATAGTTTCTCACTTCAAATACTATTGTCTGTGCCGCAATTTCTAGGTGAATATCTTTCTTGACATGGTGTCATTTATGCAAAGATCCCAGGCTGCAGAAGATGATAATACCGAGGTTTTGTTTTGGTAATATATTCTTCTAATTCTTCTTACCTCATTCATCAGGAAAGAGTAAACGGGGAGAGCTGAGTATTTTTCTCAAATCATTCGAAGTGTTGTCTCATTGTCTTCATATGATGCCACGGCAGAAAGGTGCCCAGACGGATACAACTAAGGTCAGCTAATTTTTATTTTTTTTTGCATTGTGTCTAAGACCAGTTTAATTGAACAGTATCTGATTGTACTGCAGAAAATTGAAGCATGGGTCCCGGGAAGTGGCCGAAATCCAGATACATATGTTTTGAAAGATCAGGTATCTTATGCCTTTATTTTCTTCATAAAGTTTCTTTTGTCAATTGCCTTGCTTTCTTCCTATTTCCTTTTAAAAGATTTTATGCCTCTGATGTATTGTGGCTCATTTATTCTTTACGTCCAGGAAACACGATATAGACAGCGTTATTTGGATTTGATGCTGAACTTAGAGATTCGGTACATATTTAAGACCCGAGCAAAGATCATAACTTATATTCGAAGCTTTCTTGATAATCGTGACTTCTTAGAGGTCAGTGTTTATGAAGTTGTTTTACTTTGCCTTTTTTCATTTGAGATTATGAGCTTAGCTTGAATAAAATTAGTTAAAATACAAATCCTATTTGTAACAGGTAGAGACCCCCATGATGAACATGATTGCTGGTGGAGCAGCTGCACGCCCATTTGTGACCCACCACAATGATTTGAATATGAGGCTTTTCATGCATATTGCTCCTGAACTATATCTTAAAGAGCTGGTTGTTGGTGGATTGGATCGTGTCTATGAGATTGGGAAACAATTCAGAAATGAGGGAATTGACTTGACACACAATCCTGAATTCACCACTTGCGAGTTCTATATGGCATATGCGGATTACAATGACTTGATGGATCTAACTGAAAAATGCTAAGTGGTCAGTACCAAAAAACTGGGATCCAAATATTGTAGTGGAAGCTTATGTATATTTAGTCTTTTCATTTTATTTATTCTGTTATAGTTTATCTTACTTAACTATACATGAACAGGGATGGTGAAGGAACTTACAGGTGGCTATATAATCAAGTATCATGCAAAGGGGCTGGAGAATGACCCCATTGAGATTGACTTCACTCCTCCCTTCAGGTTTGGAAGCTCTTCTATTATGTCGTGTGCTGCTTTTGTTTTCACTGCACCAAGATACTTATGCTGTTTGCTTCTGCAGACGGATTGATATGGTAGAGGAATTGGAGAAGGTTGCAAACTTGAATATACCCAAGGATCTCTCAAGTGTTGAAGCTAACAAATATCTCATAGATGCTTGTGCAAAGCTTGAGATCAAATGTCCTCCTCCTCAAACAACAGCTAGATTACTTGATAAAGTATTTTTTTCCTTATCTCTTCTGGTAGCCAATTCTTACAGATGCAATCTAGAAACTTGTCTTATAATACGTCTAGTGTGATATTGTGATGCTCAGGAATCTTTTTCAGTTTCGGGGCTTCGTCTTCAGATTAATAAAGGAAAGGGATTCTTATGGACGAGGACATCCACTTCTGTTCTCTCCACGAGAACCCCTACATGAGGCAGCACAAGGTTAGGGTAAAGAAAGAGAGAGGGTAGTGTGGAAAAATTAGACCAAAAAAGGAAACGTTTATAAAAAGAGGAGGAATGCGACCTATCATATGTTAGAAGAAATAAATAGAGATGTAAAGGATTGCTAGCATTTTAGTGATATCTTAGTGTTAATATCCTGCAATACTTGTGGCATTTATCCTGTATTATGTGTTATTCGTTAAATATGATATCCCTAGTTGGAGCCTCATTGTTAAATTGGTTGTGAATCAATTTGCTGTATGTCTGCTTTTTTGCATCTAACTTTGAGTAATATGTGAATCATTTTGCTGTATGTTTGCCTTTTTGCATATCATCTCCAGAAATGTTTGAAGTTATTTCATGTTGTACATTTATTGGTGATACTTCAAAAAACATGTATTTATGGGAGTCAGTGTTCTCATTCTTTTGGCACTACATTACTGCTATTTATTACTAGTTTTTTCACCTAAGAAGCTTTATAACATTGCTAATAATTCTCCTTCATCTTTGTTGTGAATTCAGCTTGTAGGGCACTTTCTGGAGGAGACATGTGATAACCCTACTTTTATTATCAACCATCCAGAGATAATGAGTCCTTTGGCAAAGTGACACAGATCAAAACTAGGCCTGACAGAACGTTTTGAATTGTTTATTAATAAGCATGAAGTATGTATTCTGTCAAGTCTTTCAAACTGTTTTTAGCACTCCCAATACACGCTGTAATGTGCTTCTTCTCTGTTAAATAACTTGACAGCTTTGCAATGCATACACTGAATTGAATGACCCTGTTGTCCAACGCCAGCGTTTTGCTGATCAACTCAAGGTATTTGTGGGAAGTGTGCATCCTGATTTGGTTGTTGTGTTTGTGTTGTGTTCATCTTGTTGTGTCATTTCTATTATGCGCCACTACTTATTTAGCATGATTAATGTCAATTCAGGACCGACAATCAGGTGACGATGAAGCTATGGCACTGGATGAGAACTTTTGTACAGCTCTTGAATATGGATTGCCTCCTACTGGTGGTTGGGGATTGGGTATTGACCGACTTGCAATGTTGTTAACAGATTCACAAAACATCAAGGTTTGTGCCTTCACTTGTTTTCTTTGTTAGTAAGAAATTACCACTTAGTTCCAATCTATCTCGGAATGTTAGAGTATCCACTTTGGCTGAGGGAATGGGTTGTTGTTTCCTATTAGGTCTTAGACAATCCTCACCTCATGAGACTGAGTTAAGCCCAATGTATATTTTTTTTGACGTGATGTCAGAGCCAGACTCATGCGTGTTCTTGGTTTATCCAATGGTGGGTCACCATGCTTGCCATGTTATGTTGTCCCTGTTCCAGAGGTCCAACTCTAGGCATCTGGGGAGGTTACAATATCTGACATTGGTTTAGAAAATGGATTGTCTCATTATACGATTTCAGACAATTCTCACCTCATGATCTAGCTTTTGGGGTTTAGTTAGACTCAATGTGCATTTTATTTTAACTAGGATGAAATGGCCATTCAGTTCCAATTAATTCCTTTGATATTCTGTTTCACATCCATTTCTAAATGGATGGAGAGGAGGCATTCAGAGAAGAGGCCGCTAGGGTAGTGCTGGTCATTTTACCAGCTTAGTGTTGTCTTTGCATTTTCCCTCTCTCCTTTTCTTGTCATTTCGGTTTGAGAAAGCTAGTGTGTCCTATCATTTGAATTAGATACTGAAATCTTTTTTTTCTTTCCCTTGTTATAATTTGTTCAACAGGAAGTTCTACTCTTTCCAGCCATGAAACCACAGGACGAGCCACCTTCCAAGGAAAGGTAAATATTTCCTCCATTCTGTCCTCTGAGTGATATTTGCTGGCATTAGTGTGATATTAAACCTAGTAAACTGATAGGTCAATTGAATATTTTTAGTCTTGGTAGGTGGAGTTACTTCCCGTGTGGAATAGTCGAGGCGCATGAAAGCTGCGCTGGACAACATTATCATAGAATTGTAAATAATATCCATGTTAATGAATATTGACCAAGCAGTGGCTTTGGGTGACCTACTTTTGAGGAATCTTTTCAAAAATAATTCACTAGGTTGTTCTTGGGTGGTGCTAAATCGTGGTCTCTGCTTAGCTGTAGGAAACAAGAAAAATTTGCTTATAAATTTCTGTTATGATCTTATGTTTGAGCAAGGGTTAGCTGCCAGTGAAACATATTTAAAATTCTCATAGATAAATATTTTTCATTACATTATGTATGTGAAGTTGAATCTTTATTTGGTGGAATAATAGTGACAACTAAGAGAAGAATGAGTGATGCTAGAAGCTCTTAAAATCCCTCGGTGACTCCTCTAAAGCTTCTGAGAGTTGAATTGTCAGACGTAGCACAGGTTTTAAAAGGAGCTTGATGATATATCCTTAAAAGAGCGAGTTACATGATATTGCATTGTTAAGTGGCAAGGGATTTGTGGGGAAATTCTTACGTCTTTTATAAATTGGACAATGCCCTGAACTGTGGTTTGATGCTTGCTTGGCATGAATTGGGAGCTTTGAAAGAAAAACTACAAACACCTCTTCTTTTTCTTGATAATCGAGAAAAGCCGGAGGGCCTGCGGCAAATGGTTCAAAACTCGGTGGATAATGGGCCTGCCCCTTTATCCATATCAAAATATCAAGCTTTTGTCTGCGTCAAGGTTCAAGCTGCGAAAACCTGTATTTCCTTGTATTATAGTGGAGAAATAGGTGGTGTTCTGAATAGGTGGTGTTCTGAAGGGGTTGCTTTTTCAAGATATAATCTAAGTTAACTTGCTGTGTACTTTGTAGCCTTGGTGGAAAGTAGAAAATGCAGAAACTTTATGGTTTTCACAGATTTTTTAAAGTCTGTGTTGCGCCTTTGTGGAAAAGAATATAATGTCATCATTCGATGGTCTAAAAAGAGATATCTACTGCAAGAATGAAATGTTCCATAAGGAGGCTTATTGCATTTTTAAGACAGATCCCATGTGCTTTTCCATTCTACTATTTATTACATTCACACATTTTATTGAGTTTTCTTTTCTCCATCCCAGCAATAAAAAGCCTCAGGAGGAATCTGCCAAGCCTCACGATGGACAAGCAAAACCTCAGGATGGACCTACAACACAAGGTAGAGAAATCTGGTAGACTGGTAGATAATGCCTGACTTCCTTTTTTCCCCCTTCAACTGTCAAGGCTGGGGAAGCTTATTAGCGTTTTCGTTTTTGCCTCTGCATGTAGACATAACTTTTCATGTCCTCACTTCAGCTTTTGGCATGCGTAAATTTGTGTCTTCAGGAGAGAACTACCTACTAACGTGCTCATGCATTGGTACAGATGTGGAAAAGCAGGTGTCACAGCTCACAATGAAGTGAAGATCATAAATATTTGACGTTGAGTTTCTGCTGCTCCTGGAGTGGCATCTTTTTGCACTATCTTTTTGACGCTTTGATTTATGATAATTGTCAATTGTATGGCAAATGGTAGCCTTAATTTGGTAGTATTGGGAACTTTAGTCATATACCAGCGGGCAATGGAGATGGTTATATTCATCAAATCCTTCTAAATGTCTCCATGCTTTCTATTCTTAATTCTGTTAATGTTTTTGAAGTTTATAACCGTAGTGATATGGATAAAACATCAAAGTTTCTAGAAAGAGTTGTAATAGGTAATAAGATACCAAGAAAAAAAATTCAAAACTCATCCAGGTCTGTTGATGTGGTCGCTATTCGTAATTTCTGTTGTTGTTGTTTGGAGTCTTGTAATAGTGCTCTAACTCATAGGTTTGGTCATGGATTTTTTTTATAGGTTGTTAATTCACAACTTCAGACCAAATCCAAGTTAACTTGTTTCAAACCTTCCAAGTGACTTCAGACAAGTGGTCTTACGTTTGGTCGTGGATTTTTGTACAAGTGGTTCACTTTCCATCCATTGGTCTAAAATTTGCTCTGGCAATGGTGTGATAGTGCTCTAGCGATGGAGATTTTGATTTAGGTGCTCTTTCTGTACATGTGTAACCTTAACATGTTTACAATTGTATCGTAATTTGGCAAAATAGGATAATATTACATAAGAATTAATTGCACAATAAAATGATTAAAAAAAAGTGACGAAGCTTTATGGTCAGGTTGGCGCCTGCAGTTTTTGTTTTGGGTTCTCCCTATAACCAACCATATGGTAATTATATAAACTCTTAATCCTCTGAGATGGACCATGATTATTATCAGCAGAAAACTTGAGTTCATCATTCATCAACCTCATTAAACTACATATTAATGAGGTTACATTCTGTGGTGGTAATCACAAATACATTGAAGCACCCAAGATCATAGTTTAACAACAAATGGAGCTAGAATGGACAACGGGGCCTAGGGTCAAATCACAAGAGAGGCACTAACAGTTAAGATGATTTCTTCTCGTCTGTCAAAGCCTCACTGGAAATACTACCATTTGAGCTGTGTTGGTGGAAGATTGTAGGTATCCTATGGATTAATTGAGCTGTGCCGAATTTGGTTTAGACTTTAGATACTACCACTTTAGAAAAATCAAAAATGTAGAATACGTTGAAGTTTTTTTCTGAGTTAAGATTTGGCTTGGAAGGTTTAGTTTTATAACTGTCTGATCTACATTTGGTAAAACGAATGATAAATGATAAGAAATGGGACTGGATAAGCGAAAGATGGTTGACAAAGCTAAGTTCAGAGGTGGTGGATTTATGTTCCGTTTGAAACAAAAAGGGACTGAAATGTGTCTCATTTCAAAGTTGAGGGGTTCTATGGACAGGATGAGGTTGATTAATTAAAAAAATCCAATTCCATAAAATGCGATTAGTTTTAAAGCATAATTTCCTTGGCGTTTTTCGCTAAGATCATCTCAAATTCTGCAGAAAGCATACACAGGAAAGTGCTAATAAGAGTGATAATTGTACTTCGCTCAAATACAAAAGCACCATCATCAATCAAGTGGAAGTAAGTAAACACCAAAAGCAGAAAGCTTGACAATAAATAGGGAAACTCCAACTTCCATTAGCAAATATATTGTCTTAAATAACAGACAGCAAACATAATACCCAAGGTCAATTCACAGAGGACACTGACCAACTCCACATTACATGAAGCAATAATAGACAAGGTTCAATTCACAGAAGAACCAACCAACTTCATCAATACATAGAACATGGCTACCCTTATTTAGGGATATTTCACTAGGGCAGCCATAGATAGAAACTCCCTCAATGTTCATATAGTTGCAAATTTGAAATAGTAACACCAGGACAAACACCACAGCTCGACCATGAAAACCCTAGACGGGAACCATGGTAGCATGGGTGTTGAGAGCATCAATTTCCTCCATAGGCTGAGGTGCAACATCTGGCTTCTCAGGAGAACCTTCAGTGGCATTCTCATTCTCCTCAACACTGCAATCAATGGCTTCAAAGATGAGAGCCGTCACTTCTTGGAACCTCGCTTCAGAAAGTGAGACCTCAGCGAGAAGCCTCCAAGCATTTGCCTCGGTTGCACCCTCGTAATCCTCCTTCCTCTTCAAGACCATGTGTCCACTAATCTCCCAAACTGCAGGATTGACTTGAGTGTCAAGCAGTTCAGAGCTGACCTCCCCTAGAGCCTGTTTCTCTGCATAGCACTGTTTCAATCCATCAAAATACATAGATGTTAGAACGATGATTGGTAAAAGCCCGGGAAAGAATAAAACAAACAACCAAGTAGTTAGCAATGTTAATAGGTCTCAAATGAGTCAATGTGGTTAGAAGAGTTAGGCGTTATACCTGTGGGAGAAGGAATACCCTTTTTGCCGAATCAGAGATTAGAACATTGTAGGGAATGTTATTCTCTTGCAGGAAAACGCAGGAACCAGAGACAACATTGGCCAAATCCTCCAAAGTATTTCCACCCTCAAAGACAAGGCCTCGAACTGGATAATTCAGCATCTCAGATATCTTCACCCCAGCATCAGCAAAGGTAATCTTCCGAGTGGGGGCCTTCTCCATGGGGAATGGCACAGCCAGGTAATAAGCCTGCATAGAGCAACAATGACGAAATTGAATTCCCCTCTAATTATTAATCCCTAGGGTTTTCAAGGAAATGGATCTAAAAACATGGGAACCACATAAAGTGTTGTAGACAAAAACCTGAAAGTGAAGATGGTTGATAGTAGCAAATGCACCCAAGCTGTTATAACCCAATCGGAAGTATGGGTTTGCTGCTTCGGCAGCCATTTGCAGTGCAAGCAATAAGCTGTCCCTGTCGATCCTCTGGGGAAGGCATTCAAGGACCTTAGGGATCAAAAGCACGTGTCCGTACTCAATGGGACTGACCTGTTGCATTGAACACCAATACACTCATCAATAAATGCTTCTACTTACACAAAGGGGTTCCAAAATATATGCAAAACTAGCGAAGAACATACATTGATGGCAACAACACTTGGAGATTTCTCGGCATCAATGGGCGCATTTGGAAAGAATTGGACATCGTTGTCCTCACTTGCTTCAAACTGAAAGAGCAACTCCTCCTGACCAACTTTGGTGAAGTTGAACTTGCTTCCATCAAAAGGCTGCAGCACCTTATCAACGCGAAACTCAGTTGGCCTCTTCTTGAGGTGCCTTCCCTCATTCAGTTGAGCAATGAAACCATATTCTCCAGGAATAACCTAAACCAATTTATTTTCAAATTAAATTTAGGCAGATTCACAAATGAAGTATACTTGCTTCACATTAGTCAAAACCAGCAAGATTCTGAAGCAAAAACATGATAAGAGCCATGTACTACTATATCACAGCACATACTTCCATGCACCTATACAAAAAGCTAGTCTAGTTTTCATTCACTTCATTTTCGGTTTTGAAAATTCAAGAGCATAGCATTTGTATCAACAATTTACCGCAATATGTTAGAGTAAGAGAAAAATGACTACTACTTCCTTAACTAAGACATAAATGACCACTTCTTCCTTAACCTTATATAGTCTATAAACCCGAAAATTTTTGGAACAAAAAGGTATCATGCATTTGCAGCTCATAATATCATTGACCATGTTTAACGTTTCAAAAGACATGATCCAACCTTTCCAGAACTACATGATTTTCTACCATATTAAAGTTTCCCTTTCCACTCCTGTCATTATCTATAGAATAACTTTGTTTAAAACAATATTTCAAAATCAAGTCCATCTAACTCGAAACTACTGAAGTAAAACGTGTAGGCATCAACTAAAATTGAAAAAGAACTTATCAGTTACAGTAAGCAAAAGACAAAAGAGTAAAAGGGAAAAGAGTAAAGACCTTGGTTTCGCAAGCAGTGACATCATAGCGAAAGAGACCTTTCTGCTGACGATCCTCCCACTAGATATAATCAAAAATTGACATCAAGTTCAGAACTAATCAAAATATTCATCTAAAATTTGATACTCCATTAAAATAATAAAAGTTTCAGACTTACTTCCCCAAGAAGGAGGGATTCCAAGAAGTCAACAGGAGGTTCCTTGGTTTCATCGGCAACAGACTTGCCCTTTCTCAAATTCTTGGAAGCATACAGCGGCAGCTTTGACCCTTTTCACAATCCAAATAACAAAATCAATATTCTGCTAAATCAGCTACAGATTAAACCCAATTACAAAGAGCCTCAATTATCTGTTCCAAAATGTTTGACACTTTCTGTTTCCGTAGATTCACACAAAGTAAAACTTTAACCAACACTTAAACAGTAGATTTTTCACCATTTGAGTAGTTAAAAATTGTAACTTTACAGTAATCTAGTCTGATTTAACTGAAAAGCTGGTCAATTTGACCATGTTACTCCGTTTAAACTCATCTCGGGCTAATATTATGCAAAATAAAATTTTTAAAAAAAAAGAACGGAAAAGAGCAAATTAAGACAAAGACAATAAAAAAAAAGTTACCTGGAAGGCAGCAGTATCGGAGGCAATTGCGGCCACAGCCAGCACCACGAGCAAGAGTTTCTTCAGCCTCTTCTTTTTGGAAGTTGGAAACAAGTGTAGGAACCCTCTTAATCTTGAGCATCATGTTTGGTTTTTTTGCTTTGATTTTTCAAGGTAAAAATACTAGGTACAAGAACAACCTTAATAATTGCTAATGTGCAAAACAATTAGTAATTTACGGAGAAGGAATTAACTATGTAAGGTATATAAGTAAGTAAATCTAGCAGGAAGAAGAAAGGAGAGAACCACCGCCGGCAAGGAAGAGGAGGTCGGAAGGACTACCGCCTTCAGAGGGCAAAGCGCCACGTCCGCCGTGCGGCGCAGGATTGGTGGCAGTTACACAACCCTTACGTCGTACTGAACGAACATGTAAGAATGGTCGGCGGTTTGCTTTGTGTATAGCCGTGATGTCTACAACTTGTTTACCTGGGATTTACCCTCTCTCTAAACAACAATAATATTTTTTTTTCCTAAGATTTCTCGAATTTCCTACACGAACAAAAGATTTCTGTAACTTGATTTCAAAGAGATTGGAGGTGGATTGGTAAGGAAAAGAAGAAGCTGTAGAGGAATGGATTTGGTAATTGCAGTGTGATGATGATAAGGAAAAAGGGGGAAGGGGAGATATGTGTATTTATATAAAAATAAGGATTAGGTAATTGTGGTTGTGGGTTTGCCAATGGGGTACGGAGAAGAGGGTCCAAGTGCTACTGTGTGGACCAAAATATAATTGGAGGCGTGGAGCCAAAGGTTCAGTGGGGGTTTCGGAAGTAGGCGACAACGTATTACCGTCATGTATTATGTTAGTAAGATCCATCAATAATTACAAATAAAATAATAATAATAATAATAAACTCAGTATATTCTCCTAGATGGGATTTGAACGGGATAGTGTGTACGTACACCTTATCTCTACCTAGTGAAGGTAAAGAAGTTGTTTCAAATAGACCCTCGACTCAAAAAAGGTAAGAAGAATAAAAACAAGGAGAAGAAGGAGAAGAAAAAGAGAGGGAAACGAATAAGTAGTACCAAATAGTAACAATATGAAAATATGATAATTGAAGTCAACTAAACAACATGGCGTAATATAGATCTAAGAATATGAAGGGACATGAGTGTTACTAGTGCTACTAATATAGGGAAGACACACACTCGACTACCTACTAACCTTCTACCCTAATCATCGACCTCCACACCTTCATATCAAGAGTCATGTCCTCAATGAGCTGAAGCAACGCCAAGTCCTACCTAATAACCTCCCCCCAGTACTTCTTTTACCTACCTTGACCTCTTCTCAAACCCGTCATGGCCAACCTTTCACATCTCCTAACATGAGCTTCAATATTTCTCCTCTTAACATGTTCGAACCATCTCACCCTCGACTCCCACATCTTCTCCTCCACGGAGGCCACTCCACTTTGTCCCAAATAATTTTAATCCTAATCTTATCTCTCCTGATAAACTCAATCATACATCTCAACATCCTCATCTCTGCTACTTTTATCTTCTACACATGAGAGTTCTTGATTAGTCAACACTAAACCTCATAAACATAGTTGGTAGAATCACCACTCTGTAAAATCTACTCTTAAGTCTTGGCGGAACATTTTTATCATATTGAACACCGGATGTGAGCCTCCATTTTATCCATTCCCCTTCAATACGATGCATGACAACCTCATCGATCTCCCTGTCACCTTGGAGAATAGACCCGAGATACTTGAAATGTAAGGCCTCGTAAAATTTTACCAAGAATCTGAGGCTTCGTGGTGTCGAGGTAGGCTAACGTGTTTGAAAGCTCGCCGCAGTATGGACTTTTTGGGTTGTGTAATGCACTGGGGAGTTGATGAAATAATTTTTGCAGAACATAGCATTCCTACGGTCCAATATGCGATCGCAGAACTACTTCGCATACCGCAGATTCGTGCATAGTGGAACATGAGAAAACCCAATTTTTTAGGTCATTTTGTGGTCCATTGTGCGACTGCATTATCATTTCGCGGGCCGTACTTCCATCGAGAACCAGCATGAGAAAGTTTCAGAGGGAGATTCTGCGGTGCGTTATGCGACCGCATAATGATCTACGAACCGCAAATCTATCGAAGACTGGGGCAGGACAATCCAGTTTTGGAGGACCATTTCATTGTCCACTTTGCGGACTGCATAACCGTTTAGCGGTCCGGTCTGCGACCGCAGACCCGACATGGAGGTTGAAATTGTGGGATTTTCTAACCCGACCCTATTTTAATAAATAGACTTAAGGGACCGTTTTTGAAGGAAAATTCTGGTATTTTAAGAGAGAGGAGTGGAACTAGAGAGAAAGAAGGAGCTCCAACATTTTTCACTTTATTTTCTTGCTTAAGCCTTGGAGAATTCATAAGGAAAGCTTGCAACATTGTTAACAAAAGAGGTGAGATTCTATCCCTAGCTCTCAATTTCGGATTTAGCTGATTAAAAGGAATGGGGGATATGGTTCTTGAGAATAAGAGTTGGTTAACTATGCATGTATGTGCCAATAAAGGTGGTAGGGAGGTTGTAGAACATATGTGGGTGACCTATTGATGTGGGGATTGGTTGTGGAGTGAAGGATCATCACCATAGGACCCTATAGTCGAATTTGCACCCCCAGTGTTCGATGAAATGCCTAAGTGAGAAGCTCCCATGAACCTCTTCCTAATTATGATTCAATTTTGTCATGCCTCTAAATAGATTGAAGTCGCTAGGAGTTCTGGAACGTTGTAGTAATCTAAGAAAAGCTCAAGCGAGGTATGTTGGCTACACTCTTTCCGTAGAATCAGATTCCTCCAGATTCTCGTAAACTTCGACTATGGTTGATCAAGTTCCTATTTTCGTCATTACTGTCTGCTTCTATGGTTAGCTAGTCCAAATGCCTATAAGTTGATTCATATTCCGATTGTATAATGCTATGCTCCTCTTTTATGATTATTCCTCAACTTCTTTTGAATTTTTACATATCTATAAACTGAAGATAGAGTTTTTCTCAATATTTCTAACATCCTTAAATGATTTATGATGATCCTTGGAAGGAAATAAAAGAATGAAAATATGAGTTGTGAAAAGCGATCATCGCGCTAAGAATGAAAATTACATTTCTAACCAATAATACCAATGAAATTAAAGGAAGTGTGAAAGATTATGAAATGAGCTATAACTCCTTTATATGATAAATAATTTGGGAGTATCGTTTGGTCACCGAGGAAGGATAGGTTGAAATAACCTAACCCCGAAACTACATGTGTCGGTGTAGGAGTGATTGAGGGGTAAATCCCCATGCTGATGTGTTGAGACTATTCCCCTTAATTGGGACGAGATTGAAATGTTGAGATTATTTCCCTTAATTGGGATGAGATGATTACTAGCGAAAGATGATGTCGACCCACATGACATTGTGGTGAGACAGCTTAACCGATCAGGCAGAGATTGGAAGTCATGTCGCGCACATGATGGTATTGCATTTAGATGTCGAGCCTCATACTTTGGGTGAGATGGCTTAGCCGATCGGAAAGAGATCAGACTCCGTACTATAAGCACGATGGTGTATCGGTGCTAAAGATCTCCCAACCTAACACATTGATTATTACTTAAACAATTACCTAAATCTTGATATGGTATTTTAATATTATTCATGGGTATTTTAATATTATTCATGGGTTCATGTTTCTCTCCTATTGTGATGTTACTCGATTCATTGAGAGGGTGTTTAGCTTATATACTAGTACTATTTCATGTGTACTAATATCTCTTTTATTGGGGGCGCTTTATTTTAATGGATGCAGTTGGTTCCACAACATGCGACATCGATTAGTGATAGCGGTACACCCCTTCTCAGTTGATTTGGTGAGGCCCACTTCATATCGGGTTCTTGTGTCTTTTATTTTTTATGTATAGTGTTTTAAGGTATAGCCGGGGCCTTGTCGCCGGCACTATCATATTACTCTTTTGTATCAATTAGAGGCTCCGTAGACATAGTGTGGAGTGTATTTTTATTTGGGAAGGTCAAACTAGAAATGATGTACTTGTAACACATGTTTCCACTTTTAAACTACGAATGTGTAATTTATTTTTTGAATTCTAGATGGTGTTTCTAAAAGAAATGAAATCGGTGTTGTACGTGTTACTCTTTCGTTATCTAGTTCTTGATATTCGTCTTCGCATTATTCATGGGTAAGGTCGGGTAGAAAGCATCAAATAAGCTTGCTTAATTGGGATATCTTGGTTGAGAGGTCGGGGCGTGACATGAAACTACCTCTCTTGGGGATAACTTGAGCATCAAGCTTCACATCCATGTCTTCTTCATGAATTCCGCCATTGAATTTGCACTCCGAGTATTCTATTTTGGTCCTGCTCAATTTGAAACCTTTAGATTTCAAGGTTTGCCTCCGAACCTTTAACCGTGAGTTAACCCCGCCTCGCATCTTGTCGATCAACAATGTATGTTAAATTCATGAATATTTTAAATTATTGTAACAGTATGAAGATCGAAATATAATGTAGATAAAAAATATCTTTCTAGTACTGCTATTGTGGGATTTCAAAAACAACGTATTATGGCACATATATTTAAGATCGTTATGTTCTTTCATAAACAAGTTCTTGGAATTCCCACAGTCGTGTTTCATCTTCCATAGCTAATTTTCACAATTTTCATGAACTTGACTTTTTTTAGTTTTTATGTGATATTTAGATAATTTTTGTGGATGCAACTTTGCCAATAAATACAATCTTTTGAAAACTGTTACGAAGATACTTATCGGTTGTGCCAGCCCGGTCATCTAATCCTCGTTAATTTATATGTCATTATGTATTTGTTGATGAAAAAAAAGTTGTAATGTATTGTGGCTAATTTCGATTTTCGCAAATTTCAAGTGGGAAAGGAGCATTAGGCAATTGTGGTTGTAATTTGTTGATGGGTAGAGTTGGAGGACTAGTGGTCCTGTGCATTTGGACGCAAGTATGGAGAGATGCAAAGAGCAATATTGTCACATTATATTATGCGGTCCCTGTTTTCTTTGAATTTAGTTATAAATTGCACATTATTGATAGCTTCAAATGAGCAATAATATTTTTTTATGTAAAAAAAAAAGGAAGAAACAACCTGGTGCACATAACATCTCGCATTCACACATGGTTCGAGGAAGAGTCACACACATAAGAGTGTGATATAGACAATCTATCCTAATGTAAGGCATTAGTGACTGCTTCCACGCTCGAACCTGTGGCCTATAGATCACACGAAAATTACTTTACCATTGCTTCAATGCTCTCCTTTTTTCTGTAAAATAAGCAAAATAAATAATTTTGGTTCGGAAAAAATATGACCACTTTCTCCAAAACCATTAACTTATTAGTTACCGTCTAAGATGTGAGAGTCTTGTAACATATTTAATAAGCTTGTTTTATTCTAGATAACTAGTGAATGTACTGTGCTTTGTGCGGACATAAAAGACCTAAATAGTGTTTTTCTAATAGCCCATGTTAGATATACATTATTCATTATAAATATACTTGATTTCAAGTACTAATTAATTTAAACATAATTTTATATTTTTTATAATTTTTCATCATTCCGGTTTAATTATCTTCTTGAGATAGTCAATTCCTTTTCTAATGACCTATATAGATAAAAACTATATATTTTTTCGTCTTTTAAATATATCGAATGTCAAATACTTAAACTCAAACATAATTCTCAAAAAGCAGTCCATAAAATTAAGCTATTGATATTGATGGGTTTCAATACACTCAATCTTGCATGAGCACATGAAAAGTTCTTAAATTATGGCCTATGGGCTAGTTCATAGTATTTATACTTTACCTAAGTATTGTTCTCTTATACACGAAAATACATACGCTAAACGGTTAGAAAATACAAAAAGGAAGAATTTTAAGAATTATTCAATTTACATTGAGAAAGAGAAGGAAAGGTTCAAGTGAAGCAAGTAGAATTCCGGCTCATGAAAATAAAAGCCTCACCCATATTGGCTTTGACGAATTGCCTTATGACATTCCGTCTAGAAAGCATCGTTCATTTGTTTTGAAACGGGAAAAGATGACAAAATTAGAAATTAGAAAAGGAAAAACATTAGAAAAGGAGACTATGAGGTCGCAAAAAGAATAGCCAAAAAAACAAAAGAAAAAACATAAATGTGTTTACTAATTGCGAACATAAGAGAAATTGCAAAGTATCTTTCTTCCCATCACTACCATTTAATCAATCAGATAATAATTACCGATATTCTCTTCTTCCTACTTTTCTGCAAAATTCCAACATCATCTTCTTTCTCTGATTGTGTAAATCTTCTAATCATTTCAAAATGTCCACCATCCTTTTTCTATAAATTCAATGAACTGGTATTTTTTTTATTCTTCACAACACTAAGAACATGTATGTATAATAAAAAAGGATCAAGAATCTACTAATACTTCAATAAGAAAGGTTAAACAAAAAATAAGCACTCGTAGATGAATAAGGCTTCCTGTTGTGCTTGTTAGATATGCTTCTCAAGGAGTTGAATAGTTGTGTAAAATGAACAGTTTTCCTCGTAATTTTGAAAGTTGTGGTTTCTCCTCCTTCAAAACATCGATCATGGTCATTTTCTAGAATAGTGGCATACTACTTTAATTAGCTAGACCTTGCCAACTAATCAAAATATACTTTAAAACACACACAATCATTTGCAATGTATCTGTGGTGTCCAGCAATCTAATTGAGAAACTTGAATATATTGATTAATAGTCATCAATTACCGATAGTGTTGTAACGTTCCAATACTAAGGCGTCTTTTTAAGTTGCCACGATCAGTTACCGATAGTGTTGTAACTTGAATATATTGCTTAATAGTCATCAGTTACACATAATCATTTTCAACATACACGAAAATAAATTGGCAAAAAAAAAAAACAGGGAAAAAGATAAATAGCCATCCTCAACTATGGAGGATGCCACATCAGCTCTATTATTCCCAGAAATATATATCGAAAGTTTTTATATATTGGAAGACCAAATATAACCTCTCTAAATAACGTAAAAGTACAATTAGCTCAACAATAATACAAACTTAAATATTAAATACGCCAAATTTAACTTTCGAGTCCCACAAATCCAATTCTCATATTGTAAAACATACTATAAGGGTTCGTTTGGTATCAGGTATAAGAAGGTATAAGGGTGGTATAAAAATCTAATACCTCTTTAATACTCTATCTGGTTAGCAAATCAAGTATAAGTTATCCCGGTGTTAAAATTAACACTGGGATAACTTATACCATATAAAAGGTGGGGTAACTAGCACCGGTATAACTTATACCTTCTTCTTAGAAATTATGCAATTGTCACTCTTAATACAACATATCAAACAATGAATAAATAACAATCTCAGCATAACTAATCCTAGTATAACTTATCCCAATATAACTTATACCGGTATAAATCGTATTCCAACCAAACGACCCCTTGAGGTATAAGTAGATATAGTGTTGGTATAAAAATTTAATACCACCTTAATATATTGTTTGTTTAGCAAACTAGGATAATTTATACTTTGTAGGTGGTGGATTAATTAGTGCTGGGATAACTTATACCTTCTTCTTAGAAATTATGCAATTATTATTTTTAATACAACATACCAAACAGTGGATAAAAAACAATACCAGGATAACTAATCCCAGCATAACTTATCCCAGCATAACCTGTATTCAAACCAAACGACCCCTAAAAGAAATTATAACATTCTTAGACTACATGACTAGTTTTGGCAGAAAATCTTCAAACAGAAACCTATGTTGACCATTACTTCCCTTGACAACTGAACTTTAGTAAGAAGAAACATAAATCAGATGCTAAAAATAGAGAGATAACAGAAAGTCTACAAAAGTCATAATCTTAATCACCCGACAGTAAGAAATGGATTTTTGCCAATGAGGCTGCCGGACTCTTTGAAAACTGAACTTAAAGCACCACATTTTTATCTCTTCATGCTTGTGAAATCTGATGACTTCCTGGCATACAAAATAAAAGTTAAACCGGTTGTAAATGACCGACAAAATATCTTTGAAAATAATATTCGGGAAGAAAATATATTGAATTTCTTTATAGTCTTAAACTCATAGATTTTGTTTATTAGATTTTAATTAATCAGCATTTGAGATTAGATCATCTTCCCTCTTTGGTGTTTTTTAAGTAAAAGGTTATTGTTAGAAATAGAATTCTATTTAAGGTGAATATTTATATTTAGAGAGATTCTAGGATTTATTGTTTGGTGGCTAAGCCAATCTCTCCCTGTAAATAGAGGGTTCTATTCCATTGTAATTCATCCCATTATCAATAAGAATTCTCTCTCTGCTTTTCTCTGCAATACTATTCTTCTTCTTTTATTGTTTCATACACGTTATTAGCACGAGACTCTAACCAATTGAGTAGAAGCTTTGGGATTGAGCATAATGATTGTCAATTGTTCTTTGAACTTCCATCATGATTAAATTCTGGAATAAGGTAAGTATTTTACTTTTCTCTTTCAAATTCTTGACATTCTATACTTTGATTTTAAATACAAGCAAAGACGATAAATTTTGATTGCAACTCTAATGGAGTTTGAAAGAAATTATAACCACCCAAAGTGGTAAAATTTATGTGCCTTGCCATGATCAAATTCATGTATGATTGTGGGCAAAGAATTGAAAACCCGTCTCATTGAATTTGCTTCATTCTCATTCCCTTTAGAGAATGTGATAGCAGTATGTGATAAATCTGAAAGAAGACAAAATTACTACTATGAATGTATCAATGGATGTGGCGTGGCAATAGACGAATAAATTATAATCGTCATCATTGAGTAATGAGAATAATAAGGATTCTCAAAATAATCCTTCACTATGTGAAAGTAATGTTTGTCATCGATTTGACATGAGATTTTATAAAGCACATATAGATGATTATGGTCCATTCATGATGTGAATGTGACAACATCTTATTTATGAATACATATTCATTATTGGAAGAAGATGAACATGCTAGTGGCAGTGAATATACCATACTCACCTGTAGAAGGAGGTTTAAGATGATATAAGAAAATAATGTTATTATTATGACATGAATGATCATTGGTCACGTACCTATTGTACGCCAAAACATTTTGGCAATGTGATTATTAAAGGACAACAATAATGCAAGAAACATATCTTGCATATAATTGTGACCATGACCATAATGGTATAACTTTCTCCTTGAAAGAGATATATGACCATATGAATGTTGATGAATATGTGGAAGTACAAAATTAATTAAGAGCTCTGGAAGATCCAATTATACTGTTTTGGAGAAACATAATTGATTACCAATAAGGTATTGTGTTGTAATAAGTCTCAAAGAAACTTATTCAGTTTCTAAATTATTCGCGAAAGCGGTTGGTTATATTGAGACTACAAATAAAGGAAGATTTAATATCTTCTATTACTACAACTTATAGCGGAATAATATTTATGTGAAAAGTTACCCGTTTTATTCTCCAGTTTGTATTACACAAATATAAGAATACCACAATAAAGTAGAACTTTATTGATATAAAACTCATATCATAATAAATTTGGAGTTTATCGATATCCAGTTGGCATAGCTGGTTTAGCCATATCAATTTAAGTATGATGTGCAAAAATAATAGAGAATTCACATGAGTAAATATTAAAGAACTAGAAAGTTCTTTACGAATTCTATTATATTGCTTATTCTCATTAATTAATTGACCAACTAAAGTTGGGATTGAATCCCATGAATTCTGAAAATATCAAAGGTGAATATGGGCCCATTCACCTGCCATGTATACCACATAAGATGCATCTATGAGATGGTTACATGTGCGATTATTATTAACCCGCAACATAGTGTTTGCGAGGTAACTTGCTCAATAATTTGATCTAGAGCATAATTTCCAGATTTTTTATTCAAGAAGTTCATCTTGATAAGTTGGTTTACATCACAACTGGTTTAGCAAAATAATTTATTGAGTGCCTCCACTTAATAGCTAAATTGTTGTTGATGAGAACAAAGTTATCTATATCAGTTTGATATAGGTCATATACGAAAATATATTATATTCTCCCCTCACAAGTGGTTCGGGGTCAGGAACCAAATAATTTCATCTTATTATTATTGATGTGCGGTGTATATTTTGATTAACATCATGACACACAAAGATGTGCTTTCAAAGCTGAGGAAGCAAGTTAGTTTTTCTAACATGAGGGGGAGACACGATAAACAATTGAGAAAAAGTTACTTGGAATTGATTATCATTTGTATATCTAGATCCTCAAATACGATAATATGAACTTGAAGTTCATAAAAGATAATTCATCTGCAATATATTGCAAAGTATGCTAGACGCATTTGCTGACCCAAAGAAAGTAACCATATTCTCATTGCAAATGCTCCTATTAAGTCCTAGAAGGACAAAGTCTATGGTACGCTTAAACCATATAGACAAATCGGTTTCATGTAAAACTTCTTGATAAAGAAGATGTGCAAATGATCAAAGTGATCATAATAAGGAGGCAACTGATCTAGAAGATCACATGACATAACACTTCATAAAATCTCATGAGAGATTCAGGTACCTGAAAATATGAATGAAGAGATCTCTATGTTATGTCTTTATGAAAAAATGTTGGAATCGATATAAAATGTTCGTCGATGACATCTATCATAGCGCTAAGTATAGATGAGGATCTTAAGTCTATCGAATATAGACACAAAATTTTTGGCCAAATAGAAGAGACGCAATTCGAATAGAATTGGTTTCATATGAAAGACAAGTATTTGGACCTGTAGTTCAAACACTTGAAAGTATAAAGTCAATGGTGTGTGCAATCACTTTTATTTATCTTATATGTCTAGCATGACATAAAAACTTGATATGCATCTAAAGTCTATTATATGGCTTATATGACTTAACTTATATGACAATCCATGAAGGATTTAAGTCGCTTAAAGCATATACAATTCTTGGTCTTGAAGTACCACATCCTAAGTGCAATTTGTGCACATATGTATCTTGCTATAACTATAAGCATGATAATGTGATAGCGAGAATACCTCTATGGAGATATCGAAAAGGCCATTCTACGGTAGTTTATGAAGACATTACATCTCTATCAAGAATGATGATTTCAAGATACAATATATTCATTCAAGTTAATATGACTGATTTATTTATCAAATCTCTACCAACGATCTCTTGAAGATGGTGCACAAGATTGGAATGTGAAGACTCAAGGATATAAATTGATGCTCTCATCAGGGGAGTTAATGCGTGTTGCACTCTTTTTCCCTTACAAGGTTTTGTCCCACTAGGTCTTCCTTGCAAGGTTTTTAATGAGGCAACCAAAAGACGTATTGTTAGATATGTGTACTCTTTTTCCTTCTCTAGAATTTTTTTTCACTGGGTTTTATTTTAGTTAAGTTTTTAACGATGCACATTATCTGTTGAATAGACATTCAAGGGGGAGTGTTATAAATAGAATTCTATTTAAGGTGAATGTCTATATTTAAAGACATTCTTGGGTTTATTGCTTGGTGGCTAAGCCAATCTCTCCCTATAAATAAAGAGTTCTATTCCATTGTAATTCATCCCAATATCAATAAGAATTTTCTCTCTGCTTTTCTCTGCAATACTAATCTTCTTCTTTTATTGTACAAATATTTTAGTAGGTGTTGAAGACAGGCGAGGAATCTTTTTTCTTAAGTTTTTCCTCAATCCCCTACTTCGTTCAGCTTCATGTAATTAATAATAATTTTTCACGTACTTGCTCGTCTCAAAATTTTGAAAGCATAATGGCGGTGTCTTCTTTTGAAATACTTTTTTAAATATATTCCAAGATACCTTTAAATTGGTTTCGTCAATAAATCATTACCAAAGCTAACCTAATTCATACAGATTATTGTTTGAATGGAACATATTCTAAACATTTTCAAAATGATTTCTTTCCAAACAACTCAACGCCAAATCAAAACATCACTAAGCAAAAAAAAAAAAAAAATGTTACCCTTGTTGGATCAAGTTTTATAAAAATATTGATAACCAATAAACAATTGTACAACTAGTTATTGCAATAAAGTGACAATTTTCAAATAAAATAAAAGATTCTTTTTTTTTCCAACAATGAATAAAAAATTCATCTGACATTGAAGATAAGGTTTTCACAGGAACACGTGCTGGATCTTAATGTCCATCGATGGGCTAACTCCCAATTAGATATAATTTTCTAATAATTATTTTATTAAAAAAATACATATTTTATATGTGCAGGGAATCAAATCTTTTTCTATTGATCGTGCCCTCTACCTACTCCGTGAAATTTCGATTAAGACAAAAAATATTAAATAAGACGTTATACTAAAACATATCATATTCTAACAACTGCTTAATATGTGACTTATTCAATTTTTTTAGCGTAATGATGAGACTGATGAGACTACAACTCACTGTCACGAATAATTACGAACAATAATTAGAAATTAATTCATGATAAAAATGTAAACCCACATTCTTGGAAGAAAACATAATGGAGGAATCTATCAGAAGCATCCCTACCATTAAAAAAAAAAGATTGCTTTCTAAACTACTTTTTGAAATCATCTGCCAAAACACGTGTATTTTGTGAAAAAGCTGAG
Source organism: Nicotiana tabacum (assembly GCF_000715075.1). Taxonomy (NCBI): domain Eukaryota; kingdom Viridiplantae; phylum Streptophyta; class Magnoliopsida; order Solanales; family Solanaceae; genus Nicotiana; species Nicotiana tabacum. The sequence continues at coordinate 74,870,825 of NC_134087.1, forward strand.
GTCCAGCTTTTGATATTTTTAGTATTGATCTTATTGTACTGTTAAAATTATGAGCGCAAATCTATTTGTTGTTGAGATTTTACTATGTTTTTACGTATAAATATAATTCATACTACTTTGTAAATATCAATTGAACTCCTAGCCGAAAAACTATATCTGCCCTCCGCTTTGTAAAGTAAAAAATTATATTACTCTCAAATATGGAGTAATAATATAAGCTTAATTAACATAACAATTGAACTAAATGCTGTAACGTAGTTGGTAAATTTGTAAAAATATTCACCTGGGAATAGATTAACAGCACATATTTGAACTAAAATTCAAGATCAAATGTGCTTAATCAGATGTCATAAGAACCAAAATCAAACTTTATTTGAATGACTAAAATATGAATTTCCTAGTTAACATCGTAAAGAGAAGGTTCTCTATTCAACACGTTGTTTAGAAATTTAAGATACTGTGTATATAAAGAGCAGAACCTCTATAAAAACATAAAATGGATCATGTATCAACTTCTAAAAATGATTTTTTTGTCCTGAGGTGCTAATCTTATTTTAAGAAAAGATAGGAAAAAACATAAGACGCCCATGATTTATTTAGGTACAAAATGCAATTTAGTCAATTTGAAAAAAAATAGTCCTTTATGAGATTAATAAAGAATTCAATTAGGATGACTTGGTTGCTCGTTTTATTATTAAACCAAGAAATTTAAAGACCTCGTACTAAAAATACAATGTATTCACTAAGCAAAAGTGGAATAAAACCAACTTGCTTTATATTGGTATTGTACAATATAAAAAGTAATTTCCTTTACTTTATTGCTTTGATAATTCATTAATTTATTGCGTTGCTTATAAAGTTGTTTCGAACAGTCCAAAGAATCTTAGAATTATTGAACATGATTTTATGTCCATGTGGGGTACTCCCACTATGTGGGTATACACTCTTCCATTTTTAATAAATAATCTCTGGAACGAGCTTTATCCCAAAAGTGAAAATTTTCGGTGAGAATCTACATTAGTTGATCCTAAAGCAAATACTGATAGCTAAGTAAGAAACCAAAAAAATATAATGTGCGTAGGTCAGGGGCGGAGCTAGAGTGCTGGAATGGGTTCAGTCGAACCCAATAACTTTGACTCGAATACTGTATCTGTCTTAAAAAATTTATTAAATATATATAGATTTATAATTTAGAATTCAGTAACTTAAAACGATTAGAATTCCGCCTATGACGTAGGCCATCGAGCTGACATGCTATATTATTTTTTTCGTTAAAATAGTACGGGCTAACCAGTTTTCGGATTGGTCATTCAAAAATAGCCAGTGTTTGTCAAGTCATTAAAAAATAATCACTTTTTTGTTGCAACAAAGACCGGTCCAGCATGATATACTGTAGTTCGGTGCACATGTGTATGAACTGCCGACATATTATGCTGGACCGGTGTACTTTACTGGTTCAAGTATATTATGCTGGACCAGTATATTATGCTGGAACTCCAGTATATTAGATTGGAGTTTCAGTATAATATACTGGAACTCCAGTAAATTATGCTGGAGTTTTTTTCCGGATTTTGAACAGTGTTTTCGTTCAGATTTATCTTTACATGAAAAATAGCTAAATTTCGATTATTTTTAAAACTGTGGCTATTTTCGATTGACCACTTGTAAATCTAGTTATTTTTGAATTTCTTCCATTTTTTTTTCTGCTGCAATCGTTCAAATTGCAAAGTAAAATAAACATGGGGCCCTAGAGTTTGTATTAAAAATCATAGGAAGTTGATATAAAATTAGGAAACTATTCTTGCGTATCTATGGTGAGGTCTTGCAATTAGTTGGATTTTGCTTTCACTACTCGAGATTAGTTAGTGTCACCATTTTGATCGATGGATCAGAAATTATAATTAAAAAATTTAAAAATCTGAAAGTATGTCAGGGGAAAAATTATGTATACTTATATCGTCTATTTTTTTTTTTTTTTTTTTTTTTTTTTGTGAATGGCATGATCGACCACTTGCATTAGATTAAGTATATAACAGAAAAACTGTCTATATCATGGGGGAATCTCATTTATATCCTTTGGGATCTACTGAAGAAATTGGTAATAAAGTTGCACCACAATGTGAAATTTCTTGGATTTTGGCTGGATTACTAGTAAAAGAGAAATCCTATCCAATTCCTGGGAAATTTCTCAAACCAATAAACGACGGAAATATCTTAGGGGCTTAGGCTATGAAATCTTTCCTGTCCATAGGAAATTTCTCAACCAAAAAAGAATTAGAGGGTGTTTGGCTAAGTTTATAAGCTGGTCAAATAAGCTTATAAGTATTTTTCAGCTTATTTATGCGTTTGGTAAAGTTAAAAGTGAGTGCTTATAAGAAAAAAATAAGTCAAAAGTCATAAGTTGGTCACCTCCAACTTATCAATTTTTGCTTATAAGCACTTTAAGTTTGACCAAGATTTTTACTATTTTATCCTTAAAATATTTCTTTTTAGAACAAAACTCCTACATCGATACTCACTGCCTCAAGTATTCAACCTAAACCCTCTTCAAGTCTGCAATTCTCACACCTTTTCAAGTCAGCAATTCTCATTGACTATTTAACATAAGCAAATTCTCTATTCCTTTGCATACTTATATCTATGTGATTGTGTATTAATCTTTGAACTGTATGCAGTAAATGAGGACATATCAAATTTTTAGTGTATTGTTTTCTAAGTGTTGTGGTAATGAAGACAATGTTTGTTTCTCTTTAAATAATTTGTCCTATTTAAGTTTATTTTTTACTAAGAACTTTTGTAAATTTATTAATTATTATAACTTATAATTATATGCTTATCATAAAATAAATTATATTTATCATAAAAATTATCTTATCTAAGCACAGTTGTATTTAAAATAAAATGACAAATAAAATATTTTGTATTTGAATCGATCCGGAATCTAAAATTTTAAAGAAATTACGCCCTTTTAATTATAAACAGTTCTAAGGTTATTTAAGTCATTTTAACAGAAAAAGGAACTTATCAGCACTTTTTTATCAAATACTGCAGCAACTTATTATAAATTTCAGCACTTGTACCCAAACACGTAACTGCTTATTTATTAAATCAATTACAACACTTACAAGTGTTTTTCAACACCTAATGCTTATCAGCTACTTCAGATCACCTCATCCAAACGGGCTCTTATTTGTTAAACAAATCTATCCAACAAAGGGTCCACTTCCATGTGAACATATAAACCTCATGAAATTGACTTAACTCAAAAGCTACATGTGAACTTGCTATATTGTTTTTGTCCTTGATCCATACGTATCACTCAATTTGATCTTCAACATTCAAATCATTTTTTACCCAGACCAATTCATGTGCTCTTCGGTTGATATATTCACTGAATACTTACTACCTTCCATAAGTTAGTGATAACAGAAAAGAACAGAAATGTGGCTATGAGGTCTTTAAAATTTGAAGGCATATCCCAAAAGGAGATGCAGCTATGCCGAAAAGACAATTATCTTGCTTGCAAATATATTTGGGCGGGATTAAATATATGACAGGGGTATCCGATATTGTTATAATTGTTGATCAGCACGAAGAATATACAGTCCTGCTGTATTGAAAAAAAAACTGAATCTAAATATTGAAGATGACGTGTCATGACACATGGACTGGTCAAAAGGTCAAAACGCAATAAAAAGCCAAGAGGCACGGGAGACAACAGATATGAGGAGAAGAAAACAACATAGGTGTGGACCGTTACTCAAATAGGTACGAGTCTCATACCTATTCGAGTCATTTAAAGACCGAAGATCGAAGAAGTTGAAGATACGAATCTGATAACGTAAAAGAGTCTAAATACAACATTAAATATCAAATACGTTAGAGAATTTGAATTAAATAAAAATGATTGTGTAACGTTTCTTTTAATGTCATTTATTGCTCATAATTGCCTCATTAAGACAAAGACATTACATCTTCTCCTAGAATCAACTATAAAAGGAGAAAGACTCAACATCTATAAGGACAAGAAATATTATTGTGATTACACCAAAATACAAAATTACTTATTACTTTATTATTCTCAAAAGTCTTTTATTATTTTTGTCTCCAGATTATCAGTAACCCGAATTTCTCTATATTTCTAAGCTTTGACCAAAGACTCAGATTTTTGGTTAAACAAATTGGTTCCGTTACCGGGAATCTGATAATCTTCTCTTTTAAGCTACATTCCAGTCGTTGTTATCATCATGTCAAACAACAATAACAGTGAAAACACCTTGAGAAACCATGAAAATCAAATCCATCAAAATCAAGGAGATTTACAGAACATTGACATGGTTCCTTCCCCTCAAAATTCACCACGTCAATCTCGTGAAGGCACTCCTGCTCCTGAATCTCGTGCTGATCAACAAGAGCAATTTGAACATTTTGAAGGGGTAGATGAAGCTTTACAAAAAGTAATTGATGCACGGGTTAACAAAACTCTTCAGGCTCTAGTTAGTCGATTACCTGTTGCACCACCCACACCTACACCTAATAATAATACATTGGAGAATCCTCGTTCTGGCCTTGTTAATTCTTGAAATGGAGGAACCCCCAGTGAACCACAGGAAGGAGAACCAGGTAATTCAAATAATTCTCATTTGCAAAATTTAGTATTAACTTTGCAGAAACAGCTTAAGGAACAAAATGAGCGCATCGAACAAATCCCTGGAGTTCCCCCTGTAATTAAAGGAGTGGATGTGGATAAATACTCACAACAACCTTGGAAACCAAGTGCTGCTCCCCTTCCAATCCCTAAAAATTTCAAAATGCTTGACATCTCGAAATATGATGGCACAACAGACCCACGTGATCACGTAACTGCATTTACAACAGGCGTGAAAGGCAACGACTTGACCAAACAAGAAATTGAATCAGTACTGGTCAAGAAATTTGGAGAAACACTCACCAAGGGCGCATTAACCTGGTATTCTCTTTTACCCAAAAATTCTATTAATTCTTTTGCTGAGCTTGCAGATTCTTTTATTAAAGCACACTCGGGAGTTCAAAAGGTTGAGAAAAGAATGGAGGATATTTTCAAAATCAAGCAAGGGGACTCCGAGTTGCTCAGGGATTTTGTTGATAGATTCCAACGTGAAAGAATGACTTTACCTCGTGTACCTGATAATTGGGTTGCAATAGCTTTTGCAAGCAACTTAAATGACAAAAGCTTAGAAGCCACGAGAAGACTTAAAGAAAGCCTTCGAGAGTTTCCTGCAACCACGTGGAATGACGTTTATAACAGGTATAGTACGAAGTTGCGAATTGAGGAAGATACCGTACCTCAGTTTCGTCATGAAGAAAGGAGCAATTCCAGGAGATCAAAAACCGAAAAAAGATCAGGTAAAACAGGTACGATCCATATATGGGACCTGCAGGGAAAGACTCACGGTCAAAGCAGGATAGTCAACGATATGATCAAAAATCGAGGAACAGGGAATCTGGTTCTTCATCAAGGTTCAGAAATGACCGAAACAGACAAGAGTCACGAGATAATGACAGAAGTTTAAAAGCAAGGTTCGACGGATATAACTTTAATGTCACTACCTCCGAGCTCGTAGCTGTTTTGAGGAGCATGGGAGATAAGGTACGATGGTCAAAAGAGATGCGGTCAAATCCAAATAAACGCAATCCAGACCATTGGTGCGAATTCCACAATGATCACGGGCACAAAACTTCAGAAAGTAGATTCTTACAAAGTGAAGTGGATCATCTATTGAAACAAGGGTATCTCATTGAGTTATTTAGTGAGAAAGGTAAGCAAGATTATATGAAAAATAGGCAGGAGCTACCAAAGCCCCCTTCACCCAAGAGAACCATGAATGTTATAAGTGGGGGAGAAGATATCCACGGTGTAACATATACGGCTTCCAACATGGTTTCTAAAGTAACGATAACGCACGGGAAACGGGTACGACAAGTTTTAGAAAATGAAAGTATTTCTTTCGATGATGCAGATACCGAAGGAGTAATGACCCCACATAACGACGCACTGGTAATATCTTTACTTGTATATGATACTAATGTAAAATGAGTTTTGATTGATCCAGGAAGTTCCGTGAATATTATACTATTAAGGGTATTACGTGAAATGCAAGCTGAAGACAAAATGATACCTAAGGCACATACCCTATCCGGGTTCGACAATTCAAGTGTGGTAACAAAAAGAGAGGTAATTCTAACAACTTTTGTTGCAGGTGTTGTTAAAGAAACTAAATTTCAGGTAGTAGATATGGAAATGGCTTACAATATGATCATGGGGAGACCTTGGATCCATGACATGGATGTTGTCCCATCAACTCTACATCAAGTTATTAAATTCCCATCACCGTGGGGAATTTGCCAAATTCGTGGGGATCAGCAGACAGCCAGGAGTATCAACGCTACCGTAAATAAAGAAAAATAGCAATTATAGGAAACAGTTGAAGGTATCAAGGATCAAACCTCAACCACACAAGAAAAGACAGATTTAGACTCGAGACCTGATACAATTCAGGAACCTGAAGAGAATGAAAATATCAAAACAACAATTGAAGAGCTCGAGACTGTGATATTATTTGAGCAATGGCCTAAACGGAAGGTTTATGTTGGAGCCAATTTAAGCTCACACATGCGAGGTATGTTGATTGAATTTTTAAAAGCTAACGTGGACTATTTTGCTTGGTCCCATGCTGATATGACAAGGATACCACTGGATGTGATGACTCACAAACTAAATGAAGACTCATCCTTCACACCAGTAAAGCAAAAGAAAAGAAAGCAAGGAGCTTTCAAAAATCAGGTGATTCAAGATGAGGTCCAAAAGCTATTAAAAATTGGGTCAATACGCGAGGTAAAGTATTCTAATTGGTTAGCAAACACAGTTGTTGTACCTAAGAAAAATGGTAAGTGGCGGGTTTGTGTGGATTATACAGATCTTAACAAAGCCTGCCCAAAAGATTCTTTCCCTTTACCGCATATAGATCAGTTAATTGATGCAACTGCAGGACATGAACTTTTGAGTTTTTTAGATGCATATTCGGGGTACAACCAAATTAAAATGGACCCCAGTGACGAAGAAAAAACTTCTTTCATCACAGAGAAGGGGACTTACTGTTATAAAATAATGCCCTTTGGTCTCAAAAATGCTGGAGCAACCTATCAAAGGTTGGTCACCAAAATGTTCCAAGAACATTTAGGAAAAACCATGGAGGTATATATAGAAGATATGCTCGTCAAAAACCAGCATTCTCATGATCATATTTCTCATTTATCTGTTACATTTGAAATTTTACGAAAATTTAATATGAAACTCAATCCAGAAAAATGTGCATTTGGGGTTGCCTCAGGCAAATTTTTGGGCTTTCTCGTTTCTATCCGTGGTATTGAGGTAAATCCTTCTCAGATCAAAGCAATAGAGGAGATCCCTGATATCCTTACGAGTAAAAAAGAAGTTCAAAGGCTAACAGGAAGAATTGCAGCCTTGGGGAGATTTATTCCCAAATCTTCAGAAAAATGCTTTAAATTTTTCTCCGCACTCAAAAAGCAAGATCATTTTGAATGGAACGAAGATTGCCAACAAGCCCTTAGAAATTTAAAAGCTTACTTGTCAAATCCACCATTATTGGCAAAACAAAAATAAGGAGAAAAGCTACTCATTTATTTGGCCGTGTCAGAAGTTGCGGTAAGTGCTGTTTTAGTCCGTGAGGACCAAGGTAAACAATCTCCTATCTATTATGTAAGCAAGTCTTTATTAGATGCTGAAACACGATATCCACAACTAGAAAAATTAGCATTAGCTTTGATCATGACATCTAGAAAATTAAGGCCTTATTTTCAATGTCATCTCATTGTTGTAGTTACTGCTTTTCCATTACGAAACATTTTGCATAAACATGAATTGTCAGGGAGGTTAGCAAAATGGGCTATAGAATTAAGTGAATACGAAATCATTTATCAACCTAGGACTGCTATAAAATCTCAAGTATTAGCCAATTTCGTAGCTGATTTTAGCCAGGGGATGCATTTAGAAGCAGAAAAGGAATTACAAGTTTTTAATGGTGCAAACCCGGGGACTTGTATTTTATTCACTGATGGTTCGTCTAATGTAAAAGGAGCAGGCCTAGGGATAGTTCTCATACCACCTACGGGTGAGACTATTAGACAGGCTATAAAATGTCATTCTATAACTAACAATGAAGCAGAGTATGAGGCTGTAATTGCAGGTCTAGAATTGGCACGAGAACTCGGCATAACACAGATTATAATCAAGAGTGATTCTCAACTCGTGGTCAATCAAATGCTGGGGACTTAACAGCCAGGGAGACATGAATGCAAGAATATCTCGAAAAGGTACGAGAACTAATAAAGCAATTCCAAACTTGGAAAGTAATGCAGATCCCAAGAGATGAGAATATAGAGGCAAATGCTTTAGCTAATCTCGCATCTGCAGCAGACGTAGCAAACGACGCAAATGCTTCAGTCGTACATTTATTTCATTCCGTTCTCGAACCTGATAAGAACGAGGTAAATTTTAATCATTTAACATAGGATTGGAGAAACGAAATTATTGCTTTTTTACAGCGCGGAACCGTGCCTGCTGACAAAAGAAAAGCTTATGCACTTCGCAAAAAAGCTGCTCGTTACTGTTTACATCAAGGAAATCTTTATCGAAAAATATTCGGTGGGCCATTAGCAAGGTGTCTCGGACCTTCCCAAACAGAATATGTGATAAGAGAAGTACATGAAGGACATTGTGAAAATCACGTAGGAGGAAGGTCGCTAGTAAAAACGCTGATTCGAGCAGGGTATTATTGGCCTAAAATGGAAGAAGAAGCAAACGGTTTCGTGTTCAAGTGTGATAAATGTCAAAGATACGGCAATAATATGCATAGACCAGTTGAGCTATTGCACCCTGTTATAGCCCCGTGGCCCTTTATGAAATGGGGAATGGATATCGTAGGTCTATTGCCACAATCAAAAGGTCAGGTGAAATTTTTACTTGTACTTACAGATTATTTTACTAAATGGGTAGAAGCAAGAGCATTTAAACATGTACGAGAGAAGGAAGTTAAAAACTTCATTTGGAGAAATATAATATGCCGTTTTGGAGCACCAAAGTAAATCGTGTGTGACAACGGTCCGCAATTCATAGGAGCTCAAATCACTGAATTTTTTCAAAGTTGGCAAATTAAAAGGATAAGATCTACACCATACCATCAAGTGGGTAATGGACAAGCAGAATCCACAAACAGGGTCATTATCAACAACTTGAAGAAAAGGTTATAGGATTCAAAAGGTAATTGGCCTGAGGTATTACCTGGGGTATTATGGGCTTATCGTACAATGATAAAAACAAGCACGGGAGAAACACCCTTTTCAATAGTTTATGATGCGGAGGCTTTAATTCCAGTTGAAATAGGAGAACCGAGCACACGGTACGTTCAAGCAACGGAGGAATCAAATGATGAAGAGATGCGGGTGAATCTTGATTTGCTCGAAGGAAGAAGAGAAGCTGCATTAATAAGGATGGAAACACAAAAGCAAGTAATTGAACGGTATTATAACAGGAAAACACGCCTCAGATTCTTTAAAATTGGGGAATTCGTGCTTAAAAAGGTGTTCCAATCTACAAAAGCTGCTAATTCAGGAAAGCTAAGTCCAACATGGGAAGGACCCTACAGAGTTCGTGACATTGCGGGAAAAGGAGCATACGAGTTGGAGACAATGGATGGCAAGGTTCTACCCTCGCATTGGAATGTTGTCCACCTAAAGCGATATTATTTCTGAGAAAGTACCTACAATCAGGTATCGCTGTATTAGAATTTTTCTTTGAATTGTTAAAATTTTACTAACGATTTTAGATGCTAGGCAAAAACCCTAACTCGTGCCAAATGATGAGTCATGACTTGCACGGCAAAATGGAATATTCTAAAATTCCCAGCCCAGGGTTACAAATTAATCTGATGGAAATACACACGGGTTAGGTAGCCTTCATCTTTAATCGCACCTCCGAGTCCCGTATGTTTTTCTATTTTCAGGAAAAAGGACCAAATTGTGAGAAACAAACAAGTGCTCGAGGCTTCATACTTCAGCGCTCAAACACTTGGGGGACTGCATATTGTACACAAATACGTGCGGTAAGACGGAGACGTAAATTGAAACAAGTATCGAGCAGAAGTTATGGAACCTCAGCATTCATCATTGTGTTCTTTCCTATCAAAACAAAGGAAGATGCAAAATATTCATCGTAGTGTTCTTTCCCATGAGAACAACGGAATCACCTCTCAAACCCTTCCTAATACATTAAGATAGGGTCATGACTATGTATTGAAACAGGTTGTAAAGAAAAACCTTGTTGAATAGTATTTACTTTATAAAAATCTGTTGCAAGAAAAACAGTTACGAGAAAGTTATAGATGTATCTCAATACATGTAATATTCAAAAGCTTGTCCAAGTTCATGAATAAAAACTTGTCAAAGTTGTTTCAAACAAAATATGTGTGTTCCTATTTCTTTCATCGTATTATAACACCATTATGAAGTTGAGACGTCTTCTTCATTAAGTGTCGATATATAAAAGGGCCCTCTTTTATAAACCTCATGTTAATAAGTCATGAGGAGAATCATAAAGCATTTTCAAAGGATAAAAATGCTAAACTATTCTATAAGTCCTAAGTAGATAAGGAAAAGGCAAGAATAGAGCACATTGAAGTACTAACAAACTTCTTGATATAATTAAAAAGACTAAGTAAGAACTTAGTCAACAAAAAGTTTATACAAGTGTCCCATTATGATAACTGGGGACTTTCACAAAAAAATTCCTTAAAAAATAACTAAGGAATAAAACCATCATCCAACAAAGAAAGTAAAAACAAAGTCTGGAAATTTAACTAGTTGTCACACCTCCTTTTTCCGGCACCGCGAGGAGCGTAGGGAGTTTTTCCAATTAAAGGACAGTCGAAACGGGATTGGTTTAATTATTTCAGAGTCGCCACTTGGGAGATTTAGGGTGTCCCAAGTCACCAATTTTAATCCCGAATCGAGGAAAAGAATGACTCTATATTACAGTCTGCGTACCAGAAATCCGGATAAAGAATTCTGTTAACCCGGGAGAAGGTGTTAGGCATTCCCGAGTTCCGTGGTTCTAGCACGGTCGCTCAACTGTTATATTCGGCTTATTTATCTGATTTTTAATACAATTATGAACCATGTGCAAATTTTATCTTTTACCGCTTTATTATTATAATTATTATTTTTTAGGAATGTGAACATCGCTTAAAACATATCTTTGGATTGTGTCACATGAAATGCACCCACAATACGAAACATATTTTATTTGATGTTTTAGGATTTAGATTTGGATCGCATGAAATGCGCATCCGAGTTTAAGAAGGTAAAATTAATTAAATCGCGCCTAAAGAGTCTAACGCGTCATTATCTTTGGGGAAGGAAGTGAAATTCACTAAACAATCCATCCCTAATTCTAAGTAATTTTTTTAAAATAATTAAATAAATAAATGAGATTGGAGAATCCTATACATTTGTATTATTTACATCTATTTATTTTTAGCGAAATCCTTTAATAATATCCTTTAATGACTACCTTTTTATTATTACTAAGTTTTTTATAAATATAAAATCAATATCTACATTCTTGAAAATGACATATTAAATAGAAGAGAAAAACAAATATTAGCAGAAAGTAATAAAATTATAATCATAGATACAACATGGAATTATCGAAAAGTAAAAAAAAATAAAAAAAAAACTAATTATCCCATAGTTGGATTAAAATTCAAATTGTTAGTAAGACTATCTATTTATTTTTAGCGAAATCCTTTAAGAATATCCTTTAATGACAACCTTTTTATTATTACTAAGTTTTTTATAAATATAAAATCAATATCTACATTCTTGAAAATGACATATTAAATAGAAGAGAAAAACAAATATTAACAGAAAGTACTAAAATTATAATCATAAATACAACATGGAATTATCGAAAAGTAAAAAAATAAAAATAAAAAAAACTAATTATCCCATAGTTGGATTAAAATTCAAATTATTAGTAAGACTTAAGCTTATTGAAACTAATTATTTACAAATACTGAAAATTGAAAGAAATAAAAATAAAAAACTTGAGTACTAAATCATATTTCTAAAAATTTAAACAATTTAACATTAACTAACTTTGTTTTAATTCATCATGTCCTAATACTTGTTTGCAAACTAATTCATGTTATAACTGAAATTGACTACATGATTCGGATTAACTTATCGTTGACGAAAAAAACCTTATGAATAAGGAACTTAGTTAATTTTTGCCAAACTGATTCAATAACGCCATTTTTACGTTATTTCTTCTATTTTTTTATTTAAACAATTTTAATTAATAATCAGGTTTAAATATATTTCCTAATAATCTGGTAAAGACGTTATTTAATATGTCGCTATAATATGCCTAGTTATGCCGATGACAGTGATTTACGGAATAATAATACATGAATAACCTAAATACAATACAAAAAATTAAATTAAACTAAATTAAAAATTTAACACTCCATTCTTCATTTCAGCTTACAAAATGCCAAAATTACAGTTGTGTACCTGATATTGTCAATATAAGAAGAAGAAAGTCAGCAACGTAATACGTAACACAGCAACAACAACAATAACCAGCAATAACCAGTCAACGAAAATCCCAGTGACAGCTTTGAAAAATTCAAAATAAAATCCAGGAATGCCGAAAATAACGGACAGAAACCAAGGGAAATTTTCAGATTTTTGAAAGGCTAGTTAATCTTCAACCCTTAATTTCTACACCTGTATACCAGAATATTTATCAGGTGTGTACTACTTTCTCTTCTAATTTTCAATTTTTTTCTTTGTATGTTTTTCTTTTCTTCAGAGTTTCAATTTTTTTTTCGGAATAAATGTTCAGCTTTTTTTTCAATCTCTTTTTTTTCTGTCCGTATTTCTTCCCCTTCTATCATTTTTCCAGACCTCTATATATAATCTCCACCCTTTAATCAATTAAAATCAATCCCTTTCTCTACCAAACCCATTATCTTCCCACTCATCCCCATTACATTAAATAAATATATCACACCACCCCATTATATTTTGTCCCCCATGCTTTATTTAAAATAATGCAAGATTCCCCTTTAATTTAAATCTTGTCCCCCTTTATATTAAATAATCATATCACAACCCACCCCATTTCATTTTGTCCCCCATGCTTCAAATAAACAATTACAAAATGTACAATTCCTAAACTACCCCTTCCGACCTTACTGAAATTACCAAACTACCCCTGAACGTATTACAAATTTACCAAACTACCCATCAGCTATAACACATCAATTAATCAAACTTAACCAAAATATAGACAATATGATCAATTTCTAACAATGTTCAAACAACAATATGAACACGGATGAACATCATAACAACAATATCACATGAACCTGGTTTTAACAACATTTCAACAACAAATCACATGAACACAAATTGAACAACCAAGAACAACTAAAATTTGATTGAACAATATTTTAGCAACAAACAATCCTATTTTCGGATTCAACACCAACAATAAACAAAGTATGAAGATTTCTAAACTCAATCATATTGAACTTAAAATCAACTCTAACAACATTACAACAAACAATTCTTATATTAAACTTTAAACAAGATTATGAGAACAATTCAAGAAATAATCATAAATGGTAAACAAGAAATCAAACTATACAAAATTCGGATTCAAGATCATCCAAACAAAGTATGAACATGAATGAATCTATTTTAAGACAACAAACATGACGGATTAAACGATTAAAACAATATATTCCTTTAATACAACTAAATTCTTTAAACAAATAACAAGATCGACGAAGAAACAATTATGAACTTAAACTTGAACTTAACAATATTAACAATTTCTAACAATACATAAACACATGAAACAAATTGAAGAAATAGTTGATTAAATTTCAATTTGAATCTAACAAACATCAAACTAACAAATACTTACTTAAACAATAATACAAACATGAAATAAACATGAAAACAACTAATTAAACTTCTATTTGGAAATCTGAAAATTAATTTAACGAAACATATGAACAAACTAAAATTATTTCAACTACGGACAAACAAAACAAAAATTGAATTCTTTAACGATTTTGGATCCGGAAAATATCAAACAAAAATATGGACAAAAATAAAACTAAAAAAAAACACTAACCGGATCGAAATAATGACGAACTTGAACGGAAACAAATCTGCCCGGAAACAAATATCGCATCAAAACTACCAACGCCCTAACAAATCTTGCCTTCAACGATAAACTCACCTTCCTTTGACGAACTCAAAACATCACACAACAACTTCGACGGATTAAACTTGATGGAGAAGCAACAACGTCGAGCAGCAGCGAAGATGTAGTAGTCAACGCAGGCAGCAGCTGGCAGCAGTAGGCAGCAACAGCAGCGGCGGAACGGCAGCAGCAACAGCGACGGAACGACAGCACCAGCAGCGGCGGAACGGCAGCAGCAGCGGCGCAACAACGTCATGGACATGGCAGTCAAAACTGAGGCAGCAGCAACGCAGCTGAAGCAGTGGTGAAGCAGCAGCATGTCGGGCTGGTCGGAGAAGAGAACGGAGCAGCAGCGCGAGCTGAAAAGCAACCATGGTCATTTGGGACGATAGTGATGGCAACTATGGTTGTTTGTACGTTGGGCTTCAATGGCGGAAGGGGAAGGTCGTTGGTGGTTGAAGCTAGGGTGGTGACGACATGAGGAGGTGTTCGTGGGGATGAGGGTGAGGCAGAGGGGGAAAGGGTAGCTGCCATGGGTGCTTGCTTGAAGCTTGAGGAAGAAGAAGAAGATAGGAAAGGGGGGGGGGTGGCGGATTAGTTAGGAATTTTTAGGGTTTTTTCTCCTTTTTTTCTTTTGTTTTGTGTTGTTTGTAAGATAATAGGGGTGTTGGGTTATGGACTGGGTCGACCCAGTTCGAAATGGACTGGGTCGTAGGGAAGATTGGGCCATTTTTTGGGCCTATGGCTTGAAATTGAAGAAGAGGCCCAATTCCGACTTTCTTTATATTTTCGCTCTTTTTTCTTCTTTTATTTCTCTAAAACTAAATTATAAAAATACTTAAACTATTATTAAGAATTAAATTAAGTTATAAAAGCGCAAATTAACTCCCAATAACAATTAACGCACAATTAAGTATTAATTAAGCGTAAAATTGTATATTTGGACATTAAATGCTAAAAATGCAAACGATGCCTATTTTTGTAATTTTTTAATTTTTGTAAAACAAATTTAATTACTAACAACTATAGAATTAAATCCTACATGCAAAATGCGACATATTTTTGTATTTTTTATTAATTTATCAAATAAACACGCACAGACAAATACAAATAATTATTCAAAATATCACAAAATATCACAAAATTGCACACCAAAGAAAAATCATTTTATTTTTGAATTTTTTGGGAGTAATTCTCATATAGGGCAAAAATCACGTGCTTACAGCTGCCCCTCTTTGCCCGGATACACGAAGGGTTTTCGTGCAAAGATAAAGCGAGCGATTTTTGCCCATCCGAGTACTCCGTGTGAAGCATTTTTTGAAAAAGATTTGACCGAACCTTTGCTTCAAAGGTTTCCTACATATCCTGGGCTAAACAGGAATCAGGTCAATGTAGTTCGGGAAGTTTTTGGTAGCTGGGACTACCGTGGGACTGCGATGTTACTGCTGTTGCATGCTGTTATCACTGCTTACTGATCTCCTTGTTACACCGTGCTTAAAAGAAAACAAGAAGCTAGGCTAGACCAAAATTTGTTCTTGTTGCCTTGCTTTCTTGTCAGCTTGTGTTTCTTCCGGTGCTTTTCTTCCGATGTTTTTCTTCCTTTTGACACATGCACTTGAGTTTATGCTGGGACCTCTTGTTGCAACCTTCTGCTTCCCGGTGCTGGGGATTTTATTGTTTACTGCTGGGGATTCCTGTTGTAACCTTCCGCCTTCTGGTGGGGTTACTGATTCCAAAATCTGTAATACAAGACTAAAAAGTTGCTTCAATGCAAAATTATGAAATGTATGCCCGCATTATACTGGTGGGCGACCTAGAGCTGAAAGTATTCCCGCATTTTACTGGTGGGCGACCTAGAACATGAATGTATTCCCGCATTTTACTGGTGGGCGACCTAGAACTGAAATGTATTCCCGCATTTTACTGGTGGGTGACCTAGAACATGAAAGTATTCCCGCATTATACTGGTGGGCGACCTAGAACTTAAATGTATTCCCGCATTATACTGGTGGGCGACCTAGAACTTAAATGTATTCCCGCATTTTACTGGCGGGCGACCTAGAACTGAAAAGTATTCCCGCATTATACTGGTGGGCGACCTAGAACTTAAATGTATTCCCGCATTTTACTGGCGGGCGACCTAGAACTGAAAAGTATTCCCGCATTATACTGGTGGGCGACCTAGAACTGAAATGTATTCCCGCATTATACTGGTGGGCGACCTAGAACTTAGATGTATTCCCGCATTTTACTGGCGGGCGACCTAGAACTTAAATGTATTCTCGCATTTTACTGGCGGACGACCTAGAACTGAAAAGTATTCCCGCATTATACTGGTGGGCGACCTAGAACTGAAATGTATTCCCGCATTATACTGGTGGGCGACCTAGAACTGAAATGTATTCCCGCATTATACTGGTGGGCGACCTAGAACTTAAATGTATTCCCGCATTTTACTGGTGGGCGACCTAGAACTTAAATGTATTCCCGCATTTTACTGGTGGGCGACCTAGAGCATGAAATGAAAACATAAATGCATACCCGCATTATACTGGTGGGCGACCTAGAGCATGAAATGAAAACATTTTACTGGTGGGCGACCTAGAACTTAAAAGTATTCCCGCATTATACTGGTGGGCGACCTAGAACTGAAATGTATTCCCGCATTATACTGGTGGGCGACCTAGAACTTAAATGTATTCCCGCATTTTACTGGCGGGCGACCTAGAACTGAAAAGTATTCCCGCATTATACTGGTGGGCGACCTAGAACTGAAATGTATTCCCGCATTTTACTGGTGGGTGACCTAGAACTTAAAAGTATTCCTGCATTATACTGGTGGGCGACCTAGAACTGAAATGTATTCCCGCATTTTACTGGTGGGTGACCTAGAACTTAAAAGTATTCCCGCATTATACTGGTGGGCGACCTAGAACTTAAATGTATTCCCGCATTATACTGGTGGGCGACCTAGAACTTAAATGTATTCCCACATTTTACTGGCGGGCGACCTAGAACTGAAAAGTATTCCCGCATTATACTGGTGGGCGACCTAGAACTTAAATGTATTCCCGCATTTTACTGGCGGGCGACCTAGAACTGAAAAGTATTCCCGCATTATACTGGTGGGCGACCTAGAACTGAAATGTATTCCCGCATTATACTGGTGGGCGACCTAGAACTTAGAATGAAAAGATAAATGCATGCCCGCATTATACTGGTAGGCGACCTAGAACATGAAATGAAAAGAGAAATGTATTCCCGCATTATACTGGTGGGCGACCTAGAACATGAAATGAAAACATAAATGCATGCCCGCACTATAATGATGGGCGCCTAATTGGTAAAGAATAATTTGAATTTGTTTCCTCGATTCTCCGAGAAAATTTCCACTTGTGGCAGAAAATTTTCTGCCCCAATTCTGGCGATCTTTCTTATGGCGTATCTTTAGGCCATCATCAACACTTTATTTTCCTGTTCAAATCAAAGAAAATTTAGTTAGTTTTTTTTTTTTTGAAATATGGCGAGTGGTCATGTCACTCCTGATGGGGATGATTGTTCCCTTTCCCTTATTCTTGTTCGGCGTTCTCAAAACTTGTTGGGGATGATGTTATTTGCTGGGGATAACATTCTGCTGGGGATGGTTTTTCCATTTATCCCTTCACCATTTTGTATCTCAAAAATTTCTGGAGGTTATTTTGCCGAAGATGAATTTTCCTTTCTTCCCTTCCCCTTCTGTGTTGTCCGACCACCTCGTAGCTTGGTCGATATTCGGTCGGAGTACTCTGGGGATCGTCTTGGAACTTGGCTTACAATTTCCTCAACATGTTTTTTTTTTTTTTCCGGCTCTTCCCCGTACTTTCCTTGCCATTTTAGGACAGTATTATTCGGCCTAGCAACCAACGTCTTTTGCCTTATTGCCTTGTCTCTTGCCTGCCCTTTTCACTTTTTATGTTGTACCATTTTGGCAACTGGTAGTAAGCTCTGAAAGACCTTCCTTAAAACATAAATTTCTAGAAAAATTCTTTTAAACAACAAAATGAAAAGATAGAAAAATGAGAAAATCTTTCTGAACAAAAAAATGAACTTATCTGGGTGATACAACCGATTCCAATGATCATGTTGTGCATTCCGGATTAATCAACCCAGTCTATTTGTGTCGATCAAACTTTCTGATGTCTTCACTTGCTGGGGATAAATAGGTGCCCAATTCTTCGCAAAATACGGATCTTTTCCGTCAATCTATCTTGTCGCCTTATAGTGCCCTTCGCGGGGTTTTCACTAACAAGGCTCTCTCATTTCTCACAACTCCCGTCGCCTTATGGTGCCTGTGAAGGTTTTCACCGATAAGACTCTCTCATTTTGTATTTCTCAGCTTATGTCGCCTTATGGCGCCTGTGAAGGTTTTCGCCGATAAGACTCTCTCATCTTATTTTATCAGCTTGGGATTGGAGTGTTGCCGATAAGATTTATCTCTGCCGGGAATTCTTTTGGCTATAAATTCTTTCAATTCATGATCCTCATTCAGTCAGGGACCGATGTTTTATTCTTGGTTTTCATTTGCCTATCTTAACACCTCTCGGATACTGATCGGGAGGTCTTTTTTGGATATCAATATAGGTTTTAGAAGAAAAGGATATAAAATTCAAAATAACTTTGATGGGTAAAGTATTACAACTCTTGGAATCAAACTCTCTTTTTTTTCTTTCTTTTTTTTCAAAATTTAGAAACATAATTTCTGCCCCAGTTTTCTTACTTGGGGATTTTTCTTTTGATTTTTTTTCTTTTTTTTATTTTATTACCTTATGACCGAGCCGTGAGGCGCCTACGTATCCTCTTTGAGGAATCAGGTCGAACGTAGTTCACTGACTCCTTTGTTTTCTTGCGACCTTCAAAAAGTTTTTTTTTCATACATTTTTTCATTAATGATTCCAAGAGAGGGGTATAAAAAGATAAGTATGGCTCAAAGGGGTAAAGCAAAGGTTAAAAGTGTTTGGATAGAAGAAAGAATTGCCTCCGTCATTTCATTATCCGATAAGCACTAAGTACAAACAAACAAATAAACAACAAAAGAAATTACACATAATATCTTTTGACTGCATCAGAATTGATAGCCATGTCGACGCATCTTCCTTCAACATCCGTCAGACGTAAAGCGCCATTGGATAATACTCTGGTCACAATATACGGCCCTTGCCAATTCGGGGCGAACTTGCCTTTTGCCTCAATCTGATGTGGGAGGATCCGTTTCAATACTTGTTGCCCTACTTCAAATTTTCTGGGGCGCACCTTCTTATTGTATGCTCTTGCCATTCTCTTTTGATACAACTGGCCATGACATACTGCTGCCAATCTTTTTTCATCCATTAAACTCAGCTGCTCTAGTCGGGTTTTGACCCATTCATCATCGTCAATCCCGGCCTCAGCGATAATTCGAAGGGAAGGAATTTCAACTTCTGCTGGTATTACTGCTTCGGTTCCGTATACCAACAAATAAGGAGTCGCACCTATTGAAGTACGAACAGTAGTGCGGTATCCTAACAACGCAAATGGTAGCTTTTCATGCCATTGTCTGGATCCTTCAATCATTTTCCTCAATATCTTCTTTATATTTTTGTTGGCTGCCTCAACTGCTCCATTCGCCTTGGGCCGATACGGGGTGGAATTACGGTGTGTAATCTTAAACTGTTCACATACTTCTCTCATCAAGTTGCTGTTAAGATTAGCACCATTGTCCGTGATTATTATATTTGGGATCCCAAATCTACAAATGATATGGGAATGGACGAAATCCACCACTGCCTTCTTGGTTACAGACTTAAAAGTTTTGGCTTCAACCCACTTAGTGAAATAATCGATGGCTACCAGAATGAACCTGTGACCGTTCGAAGCTGCCGGCTCGATAGGCCCAATGACATCCATGCCCCATGCTACAAATGGCCATGGTGCGGACATTGTGTGCAATTCCATTGGTGGAGAATGAATCAGATCTCCGTGTATCTGACACTGATGGCATTTTCGTACGAAACTGATACAATCATGCTCCATAGTGAGCCAATAATATCCCGCTCGTAGAATCTTCTTTGCCAACACATATCCGCTCATATGGGGCCCACAGACTCCAGCATGTACCTCTGTCATCACTATCGTGGCTTGACCTGCATCAATACATCTCAGCAATCCCAGATCTGGGGTTCTTTTGTACAACATTCCTCCACTGAGGAAAAATCCATTTGCCAGTCGTCGAATGGCTCTCTTTTGATCTCCGGTTGCCTGCTCCGGGTATATCCCCATCCTGAGGTATTCCTTGATATCATAAAACCATGGCTCGCCATCCATTTCTTCTTCTATTATGTTGCAGTAGGCATGCTGATCACGAACCTGAATATACAATGGGTCAACATGGATTTTGTCTGGATGGTGCAACATCGATGCTAAAGTGGCCAAAGCATCGGCAACCTCATTGTGAACTCTCGGGATGTGTCTGAACTCCACTGATCGAAATCGCTTGCTCAGATCGTGCAAACATTGTCGATATGGTATAAGCTTCAAATCCCGTGTTTCCCATTCACCCTGGATCTGATGTACTAGGAGGTCCGAGTCTCCCAAGACCAAGACGTCCTGAACATCCATGTCTGCAGCCAATCGTAGGCCCAAAATACATGCCTCATATTCAGCCATGTTGTTAGTACAATAGAAACGTAGCTGAGCTGTAACAGGATAGTGATGTCCTGTTTCTGAAATAAGTACTGCTCCTACTCCAACTCCTTTTGCATTAGCAGCCCCGTCAAAGAAAAGCTTCCACCCTGGCTCCTCATTCAGTTCTAACTCCTCTATATGTATCACTTCTTCATCAGGAAAATACGTCCTCAAAGGCTCGTATTCTTCATCAATAGGATTCTCAGCCAAGTGATCGGCCAATGCTTGAGCTTTCATGGCCGTCCTCGTCACATAGACAATGTCGAACTCTGTGAGTAATATCTGCCATTTTGCCAATCTTCCTGTGAGCATAGGCTTCTGGAAAATATACTTTAATGGATCCAGACGTGAAATAAGGTAAGTAGTATGTGACGACAGATAATGCTTAAACGTCTGTGCTACCCAAGTTAGAGCACAACATGTCTTCTCAAGTTGAGTGTACTTATTCTCATAGACTGTAAACTTCTTGCTGAGATAATAGATGGCTTGCTCTTTTCTTCCTGTGATGTCGTGTTGACCCAACACGCAACCAAACGAATGATCCAGGACCGTTAGATAAAGGATTAATGGCCTCCCCGACTCAGGTGGAACCAATACAGGTGGATTGGATAAATAACCTTTGATCTGGTCAAATGCCTCCTGACATTCTGCCGTCCATTCTATCGCGGCATCTTTCCTCAGCAATCGAAAGATGGGTTCACAAGTTGTTGTGAGCTGAGCGATGAATCTGCTGATATAGTTCAATCTTCCCAACAGACTCATTACTTCTGTTTTATTCCTTGGTGGCGGCAATTCCTGGATGGATTTGATCTTTGATGGATCCAACTCAATGCCTCGCCGACTGACGATAAATCCTAACAGCTTTCCAGATGGAACACCAAATGCACATTTGGCTGGGTTGAGCTTAATGTCGTACCTTCGAAGTCTTTGGAAAAACTTCCTAAGGTCTGCTACGTGGTCTTCCTGATGCTTGGATTTGATGATCACATCATCTACGTACACTTCGATCTCTTTGTGTATCATATCATGGAACACAGTAGTCATTGCTCTCATGTATGTTGCCCCAGCGTTCTTCAAACCGAATGGCATTACCCGATAACAATAAGTCCCCCATGGCGTAATGAAAGCTGTTTTCTCTGCATCTTCTTCATCCATCAAAATCTGATGATACCCAGCGTAGCAATCCACAAAGGAGCCGATTTCTCGCCCGGCGCAATTGTCGATCAAGATATGGATATTGGGCAATGGAAAGTTATCCTTTGGGCTTGCCCTGTTCAGATTACGGTAGTCGACGCATACCCTGATCTTCCCATCTTTCTTTGGTACTGACACTACATTAGCCAACCAATCAGGATATCGAGAGACCCGAATAACCTTTGCTTGCAGTTGCTTGGTTACTTCTTCTTTAATCTTCACACTCATATCTGTCTTGAACTTCCTCAGTTTCTGCTTGACGGGGAGGCATGTCGGGTCAATGGGTAATTTGTGAACCACTAGCTTGGTGCTTAAACCCGGCATGTCGTCATACGACCATGCAAAAACATCTTTAAACTCAATGAGTGCTTTGATTAATTCTTCCCTGATGCTAGGCTCAATGTGGATGCTGATTTTGGTTTCTCGGACATTATCCGCATCCCCTAGATTTACAGCCTCGGTGTCATTCATATTAGGCTTGGGTTTCTCTTCAAATTGGCATAGTTCTCGGTTTATTTTTTCGAAGGCTTTATCCTCATCATATTCAGACTCATCGTCATAATCGATCTCTTGTATCATTAAATCAGAGTCAGATTGATTTATTAGACTAGGTCGAAGATCCGTCGTGCATGCCATATCATTAGAACCAGTAAAAAGAGAACTGTTCAGAAAGAGAAAAGAATAAAACAAAATTAAAATGAGACAAGAAAAGAATTTTATTAAAATGCGGGATAACAGGGTTCACACTTTTACAAGATAAAATAAGATTTGGATTACACCCTGAATAATCCGAAAAATAAGAAAGTAAAAATCAAAGCCTACTACCAGGACTCTCCCCGAGTAGGAAGAGGAGTAACCGTCCAATTGTTGGTTTTGGCCTTAGGCCCCATAAACTGTATGTCTGTTCCGCTGGAACCCTCTCCGACTTCTACCATATTGACATTAGTGAACAATCTTTCGAAGCTCTGATTCAGATCCCCGTCAATCCCAATCAATGGCCCGAGAACTTTCGGGACTGGTGACCCCTTGGCGCTTGCTCTAACAAAAGATCTTGATAGACGTGGCACAGGTTTGGGAAGAAACCAAACTTTCTTCTTCATTTTCCGAGCTCGTTTTACATCTGCCGCAGTCGGTTTGAACCCCAACCCAAAGGTCTCCAAATTCTTGGGCAAGGAAACAGGTTGAACAATTCCCTGAAGTTCAGCTCCCAAGCCTTTTCCTGGCATAAACCCATTACCCAGCATTTCTGAAACCATCATAACCGTTGCGGAAGCTATCCTAGGATGCTGAATGATTTCACCCTCGGGGAACTTGTTTGCCGACACTGCATCAAAAATCTGGTAGACCCAGGGACCTTTGTCATCATTGGTCTCTATGAAGGGTACAATGGCGCCTCCTACGGTGCACGCAGTGTCCTCGCCGTGCAACACGACCTCTTGTCTATCCCACTCGAACTTGACCATCTGATGCAAGGTGGATGGCACTGCTTTGGCTGCATGGATCCACGGTCGTCCCAACAGAAAGTTATAAGATACCGTAGCATCTAATACCTGGAATTCCATGGTAAACTGGACTGGACCGATGGTCAACTCAAGTATAATATCCCCCACGGTGGCTGTTCCATTTCCGTCAAATCCTCGGACGCAAATGCTATTCTTTTGGATTCTTCCGTGGTCGATCTTCAATTGGTTCAGGGTGGATAATGGACAAATATTGGCACTTGAGCCGTTATCCACTAATGCCCGAGTAACTGCCGAATCTTCACATTTGACAGTTAGGTAGAGAGCTTTATTATGCTCCGTGCCCTCCACTGGCAGATCATCATCTGAAAATGTTACCCTGTTCACCTCGAAAATTTTGTTGGCAATCGTTTCCAGGTGATTTACAGAAATCTCATTGGGCACATGAGCTTCATTCAGTATCTTCATCAGGGCCCGACGATGTTCATCCGAATGGATTAATAATGATAGCAGTGAGATCTGGGCCGGTGTTTTCTTCAATTGTTCGACCACGGAGTAATCCTGCACTTTCATCTTCTTTAAGAAATCCTCAGCTTCTTCTTCTGACACAGGTTTCTTTATTGCAGCTGGATTGGGTCTTCTCAACTCCGCCGGAGCAAAACACCGTCCTGATCGAGTCAGTCCCTACGCCTCACAACTATTCTCCTCCACTTGTTGTCCCTTGTACATCACCACTGCCTTCTCATACTTCCAAGGCACAGCCTTGCTATCAATCATTGGTGTTTGGACTACTGGTTTTATGATGATCGGTTCCCTACAGACCCCTTTCACAACAACCACGGGTGCAGATGATGCTCCCGTTATTACCAACTTGGCTGGTTCTGGTTTCCTTGTAGCGGCAGATGGATTCTTCCCCAATATCACCACTGGCTTGACATCTTCCCCCTTCAACTGTACCCCTGCTTCCTTATTGATCGATTTTTCTTTTGGAGTGGCACGGATCATCATCACTGTCTGTGGGGGTTTCTTCGGCTCCCCTCCTTCGTGCACAAGCTCGATCATGTGGGCTTCAGGGTGCTTTGGCAATGGGTTCTGGTTAATGTTAGGTGCCTCCGGTGCCTGTACCTCGATCTTGTTGGTATCAATAAGATCTTGTATTGCATGTTTCAGCCTCCAACATTTCTCGGTATCATGTCCGGGAGCTCCCGAACAATATTCACATCTTACCGAGTGATCCATATTTTGGGGTAAGGGATTTGGTGATCTAGGCTCAACAGGATTTAATAAACCCAACTGCCTCAATTTGTGGAACAAGGCAATATAAGTTTCCCCCAACTCAGTAAAAGTTCTTTGCCTCTGCAATCTTTCATTTCTGGCGGCCGGATTTCCCCTGAAACCCATCCCTGGAGGGTTCCTGTAGGCTCTTGGTGGTGGATAGGTGTTTTGTGGTGGTGGGTATGTGTTATGTGGAGGTGGGTATGTATTGTGGGGAACCGGCGCACGCCATTGTGGGCGAACCGGAGGTTGGGTGTATGTCTGGGCTTGATGGACGGTGAAATGTTGTTCTTGTGGTTGGTAGTAGGGTTGTGGAGGGTAATTTGGAATGTGTGGGTAGTTTAGACGATGGGGTCTGGGTTGGTAATGAGGGGAAGGACCTCTAGATCTGGACCAATTGTCGGCCTCTAATGTCGTGACCTCCTCTCTCCTTTTCTTCCCTAGCGCACCTCTCGTGCCGCTCTGAATGGCCTGAGTTGTTGCCTTAATTGCCGAATAACTCAGGATCTTATTGGACTTAAGTCCCTCTTCTATCATACCTCCCATTTTCACAACTTCATTAAATGATTTGCCAACTGACGTCACCAAGTGACCAAAGTAAGTTGGCTCGAGAGTTTGTAAGAAGTAATCCACCATTTCTCCTTCTCTCATTGGGGGATCAACTCTGGCTGCCTGTTCTCTCCATCGGAACCCAAATTCCCGGAAGCTCTCTCCGGGTTTCTTCTCGAGCTTTAGCAATGTGAGACGGTCTGGGACTATCTCAAGGTTGTATTGGAAATGTCCTGCGAAAGCCTGTGCCAAGTCATCCCAGGTGTACCACCTGCTCGGATCTTGTCTTGTATACCACTCTAACGCCGACCCGCTCAAACTCTGGCCAAAGTAAGCTATTAATAGCTCATCTTTGCCCCCTGCTCCCCTTATTTTGCTACAAAAACCTCGTAGATGTGCCATAGGATCACCATGCCCTTCGTATAAATCGAACTTGGGCATTTTGAACCCTGCTGGTAATTGAACGTCAGGGAAAGGGCATAGATCCTTGTAAGCCACGCTGACTTGGTTACCTAACCCGTGTATGTTCCTGAAGGATTGCTCCAGGCTTTTAAATTTCCGCATCACCTCGTCCTGCTCTGGGCTCTTAGCCGGCTTTTCAATCTCCGCCGGGACCTCAAAGTGGGGATTATAGGTATGTGGCTCGGGTGCTTTGAATGTGAGTTCAGGGGGTAGTATTGTGTATCGTGAGCCTGAAACAGTGGCTCACTAGATGATCTGTGCAATGGGGCTGGGGGAGGTGCCACAAAGACGGGAACATTTGGTGGAGGAGGGTTTTGAGTGGGTGGTGGAGCTTGGGAATCATAAGCCTCTCTTCCCTGATAATAGTGATGGCTTGGGAAACTTGTTGAAGGACCGGGAGAGGGTATTCCGGCGTGTGTGTTGGTTGGAGGGTAGGAGTAACGGGTAGTTCTTGCCCCTTCTGGGCTCTAGCTAAGGCTATCTGCATTTCATTCATTTCTAGCCTCATTTTTTCCATTTTCTCCAGGGCTTCCTTCAGCATCTGATTGGCCGTTTTTTCTGACTCAACGCTGTTGTCTGACCCAGTCATGCTTTCTGGTATAGGACCTTTTGATCTTGTCTGATAATGGTACGGTGCCAGTACGCTCTAACAACTAACTGATATTGATTGGAAAAAACAACAAACTTGTCAGTGTTAGAGTCTTAACAGATATTGTAATTGCACGTTAGGGGGATGCAATGCTCCTAGGCAGTTAATCATTTCTAACATGCTTTTGCTCTGACCGCATGCATCATCCCGACCTATTTTTGCTCTGACAAATATATATATATATATATATACATATATATATATATATTTTATAATTACGGTCGAATCCTATAGAGATTGCCTACGTATCGTGACCCCGCACGAATCAGACCAAGCGTAGTTCGTGCCATAAGACCAATTTTTTTTTTTTATTACTCAAAATAATGCTATTACAAGCCATCACAAAAAAAACAAAAATACAGACTTTATATATATATATATATATATATATATATATATATATATATATATATATATATATATATATATATATATATATTTTTTTTTTGAGAATGTTTGAAGAAAAAAAACATATGGGTAGACAACAGACTCGAAAAACAAACAAGTGCAAGATTGAATTAGGGATACATTAAAGCTTTGAATTTTGGTGCCCGCGAGGCATCATTCGGCCTTTCCGCGGGCTTGGGGGCCAGGCTTCTTTGCAAGCTTTTTAGTTCCTCCATGATCTGATGGACATAACCCATGACTGAGGCAAATAGGACATCACGAGGCATTTCTTCACATGTTAGGCACTTTGTGGTGATATAGCGCCCTATATCATTGATCCTACCCCTGATTCTATCCCTCTCTATGCACAACTGTTCTATCCGTTGATTCTTTAGTCCCAATATTCGAGTATTGTCAATGAGCTGCTCTTGGAACCTCTCCATTTGTTCTTCCATCCGGGCTATCGACTCATGGCAGTGTTCTCTATATGTTCTAGCATCCTGGGCTTGTTTGAGGACCCGATTATTGAGAATGGAGTTTATCTCTCTCAATGTCGCAACACTCATTTCGTAGTCCCTTTTTACTTGCCATAGGTGCTCTCTCCGTGATGTTGTAACTGTAGCCCACCTGACCCGCATTCTTGTTATACAAGCCTGGGATCTCTCCAAGTCTTCTCGGCTTTGGCTGACTTGATTTCTCAATTCCGCTATCAACCTTTCATCAGATCGACGTTTCTGTCGGTCACTATCACTCTTACTGACTTGGCGAATTCGGGCTTTCAGTGCCTGGTTTTCTTTGGCTAATTTGTTCTTCTCACCCTGCTCTGAGGCTACTTGAACGTTGTTTTCAAACATAAGCCTTTCAATTTGTCGCTTCAGCTTACCGATTTCAACCCGGTAGCCTTCCTCTCTCACTAACCAGCCCCACTGTTCCTGCGAATCATCCGTAAATTGTTGGACGTGAGCTCTTTTGGCAGGCCTCTGACGAATCTGGAACCTTTTCCCGAACCAAACATCGTATTTTGGGTCTACCTCACCCTTAGCCAGCTCTCGAACCATAGTCTTGGGTTCAAGGAATCTACATTCGTGCCACATCTTTCTAATTTTTCCTTCGGGGAACACGACTCCTGGACTCAACTCAATGGCGTGCTTGCTTAGATCCTCATCAGCGGGAATTACCTGAAATCTTCCTAGTTGGCGCAGTACCCGATGAGGAGCATATGGTTGGATGCTACGAAGTCCCATCAAAAGAACATGACATTCCTCGGCCGCCATGTATATTACCTCAGTATCATTCAACCACCCAAATGCCCATTCAACTTGGTCGGCTGTTGTTGACCTCAATTGTGCAAGCCATGCTTCGACGCCTTCGGGAAATATGACGCCTGTCATTCGTTTCTCAAAGCCGCTAATGCAGTTTCTCTCAGTCAACCCGTGGTTCATGTATCCCACTCGGTGATGGAGGTGTTCTTGCATCCACAGCTGGAGTAACAGATTGCATCCCTGAAAGAACTTGCCTCCTTCTCGGCATATAGTTAAAGCTCGGTAGATTTCGGACAAAATTAAAGGAACCACAGTACTGTCGGTTCTTTTGATTGCAACATCGGCCATCCCTACAAGGCCTATCTCTATTTTTTTATCTTTGCGGGGACAGACCACAACTCCCAGAAATGCTGTGATAAATGCCAAAGTACGTCTTGCTTCCCACTTGATTCTGTTCCCAGTGTGAATTAATCCGAGGTTTGGTTCTTCCAAACCCTGAGGAATTCCGTACCGTTGATACAAGAATTGGAGAGTACAACATCCCTTCGACAAATCATCATTCTGTACCTTCCGACTAATGCTTAGCAAATCCAAGAACGCGTGCGGAGATACTGGTCTTGGTGAAAGTAAATACTGCCCTCTTAGTTTCCCATTCAGCCCCGCATATCCGGCGACTTCCTCTAGTGTAGGTGAAAGTTCAAAGTCAGCAAAACGAAACACGTTGCGGGTTGGGTCCCAGAACGGTATTAGAGCCTCGATGATATCTGTCCTTGGCTTGATATTCAACAGATCGACAAAACCTCCCAAAACTCTTTCCACTATCTTTATACTATCTTTTCCCATATCATTCCACCACATGTGGAGTTGCGAAGGGACCTCGCTACACACTGAGAATGATTCATTTTGACTTGTGCTCATCCTGCACATTTATTATAGTGATTAAAGAAGGAAAAACTTTTATTTGACTTAAAAACTATCTATATTCTAAAGAAATATTTTTTGGACTTAAATTTTTTTTTTTTTTTTTTTTTTTTGAAAAAACTTTTAAGGAGAAAGGAAATATTTTTGAACTAATATTCTGAATTTATGAAAGAAATACTACAGAAAAAAATATTTTTGAATTTTATTTTGAATATCTTTTAAACAAATAAATGGGATTTTGAAATTAAAAGGAAATATATTTTTTTAAAAAAAAAAATAATTTGAGGTCTAAAAAAAAACTTTCTAAAGAAGTGAGTAATGTTAAATATTTTTGGATTTTTTTTTTTGAATACAGTGAGCCGAAACCAAAGAGGTTTGCCTCTGATCTCACATCCGGTGAGAATCAGACCCGCGTAGTTCAAGCTATAAACTAACTAATTTTTGAAAACAAACAAATTTTTCCTTTTTCTTTTATAGCAAAAAAACTATTTTCCTTTTTTTTTTATCTTTTTTTTTTTTTTGAAAATAAAGCAAATTAAAATAAAAGACTTATTCCTACACACTTTCTGCTTTCTAAGCAAACAAACAAAAAAAATATATATGTTTTTTTTTTAAAAAATTCGGCAGCATTTCGACAGTACTTGGACACTGATTTTTCTAAATTAATCATCTAACTTTCCACTTGATATTTTTATTTTATTTTATTCTTTACACTCCCGAGACTCAGAAGCCGGTCAACATGCAAGACCGAGCAAATAAATGCACATAAAACAAATAAGATGCATCAGGATGGTCATTTTCATTTTTGGTGCACCTGTCCTAGACAGACCCAACCCCTGTGTTGAGCCTCCAAAGTCAGATGCACGTGATGCAAACAAACGTTCCTACTAGGGATCCGGCATGTGGCTTTGTTATACTAGGTTCAGAACCTGGGTGTTTGTTCTAGACCTGGCTTACCCGAGCGGACAGCTCGAGCCGAGGGGGGGTAGCGTACCGGGAATACAGAAGCTTCACCGGCTTAGCAACTTGTCCGAACCTCGTTCTAAATTGGGTTTTTACACTATACAGAAAAGAAGTCGTACGAAGTACACCATTCTTCATGATTTAGAAGACTCAGAGAGGAGATGGGTTTCGGCACAGTTTATACACAGTTCATGTAATATCAAAGCGGTAAAAGCAACATTTAGCATATTAGGTTCAAACATGTAAAAATCAGATAAAACCAAATATAACAATTTATATGAGCTCGAATTTCTAACCCTGAACCACTGGTTCTGGGTTAATTCCCCAGCGGAGTCGCCAGAGTTGTCACACCTCCTTTTTCCGGCACCGCGAGGAGCGTAGGGAGTTTTTCCAATTAAAGGACAGTCGAAACGGGATTGGTTTAATTATTTCAGAGTCGCCACTTGGGAGATTTAGGGTGTCCCAAGTCACCAATTTTAATCCCGAATCGAGGAAAAGAATGACTCTATATTACAGTCTGCGTACCAGAAATCCGGATAAGGAATTCTGTTAACCCGGGAGAAGGTGTTAGGCATTCCCGAGTTCCGTGGTTCTAGCACGGTCGCTCAACTGTTATATTCGGCTTATTTATCTGATTTTTAATACAATTATGAACCATGTGCAAATTTTATCTTTTACCGCTTTATTATTATAATTATTATTTTTTAGGAATGTGAACATCGCTTAAAACATATCTTCGGATTGTGTCACATGAAATGCACCCACAATACGAAACATATTTTATTTGATGTTTTAGGATTTAGATTTGGGTCGCATGAAATGCGCATCCGAGTTTAAGAAGGTAAAATTAATTAAATCGCGCCTAAAGAGTCTAACGCGTCATTATCTTTGGGGAAGGAAGTGAAATTCACTAAACAATCCATCCCTAATTCTAAGTAATTTTTTTTAAAAATAATTAAATAAATAAATGAGATTGGAGAATCCTATACATTTGTATTATTTACATCTATTTATTTTTAGCGAAATCCTTTAATAATATCCTTTAATGACTACCTTTTTATTATTACTAAGTTTTTTATAAATATAAAATCAATATCTACATTCTTGAAAATGACATATTAAATAGAAGAGAAAACCAAATATTAGCAGAAAGTAATAAAATTATAATCATAGATACAACATGGAATTATCAAAAAGTAAAAAAATAAAATAAAAAAAAAACTAATTATCCCATAGTTGGATTAAAATTCAAATTGTTAGTAAGACTATCTATTTATTTTTAGCGAAATCCTTTAAGAATATCCTTTAATGACAACCTTTTTATTATTACTAAGTTTTTTATAAATATAAAATCAATATCTACATTCTTGAAAATGACATATTAAATAGAAGAGAAAAACAAATATTAACAGAAAGTACTAAAATTATAATCATAAATACAACATGGAATTATCGAAAAGTAAAAAAATAAAAATAAAAAAAACTAATTATCCCATAGTTGGATTAAAATTCAAATTATTAGTAAGACTTAAAGCTTATTGAAACTAATTATTTACAAATACTGAAAATTGAAAGAAATAAAAATAAAAAACTTGAGTACTAAATCATATTTCTAAAAATTTAAACAATTTAACATTAACTAACTTTGTTTTAATTCATCATGTCCTAATACTTGTTTGCAAACTAATTCATGTTATAACTGAAATTGACTACATGATTCGGATTAACTTATCGTTGACGAAAAAAACCTTATGAATAAGGAACTTAGTTAATTTTTGCCAAACTGATTCAATAACGCCATTTTTAAGTTATTTCTTCTATTTTTTTTATTTAAACAATTTTAATTAATAATCAGGTTTAAATATATTTCCTAATAATCTGGTAAAGACGTTATTTAATATGTCGCTATAATATGCCTAGTTATGCCGATGACAGTGATTTACGGAATAATAATACATGAATAACCTAAATACAATACAAAAAATTAAATTAAACTAAATTAAAAATTTAACACTCCATTCTTCATTTCAGCTTACAAAATGCCAAAATTACAGTTGTGTACCTGATATTGTCAATATAAGAAGAAGAAAGTCAGCAACGTAATACGTAACACAGCAACAACAACAATAACCAGCAATAACCAGTCAACGAAAATCCCAGTGACAGCTTTGAAAAATTCAAAATAAAATCCAGGAATGCCGAAAATAACGGACAGAAACCAAGGGAAATTTTCAGATTTTTGAAAGGCTAGTTAATCTTCAACCCTTAATTTCTACACCTGTATACCAGAATATTTATCAGGTGTGTACTACTTTCTCTTCTAATTTTCAATTTTTTTTCTTTGTATGTTTTTCTTTTCTTGAAAGTTTCAATGTTTTTTTTTTCGGAATAAATGTTCAGCTTTTTTTTCAATCTCTCTTTTTTTTCTGTCCGTATTTCTTCCCCTTCTATCATTTTTCCAGACCTCTATATATAATCTCCACCCTTTAATCAATTAAAATCAATCCCTTTCTCTACCAAACCCATTATCTTCCCACTCATCCCCATTACATTAAATAAATATATCACACCACCCCATTATATTTTGTCCCCCATGCTTTATTTAAAATAATGCAAGATTCCTCTTTAATTTAAATCTTGTCCCCCCTTTATATTAAATAATCATATCACAACCCACCCCATTTCATTTTGTCCCCCATGCTTCAAATAAACAATTACAAAATGTACAATTCCTAAACTACCCCTTCCGACCTTACTGAAATTACCAAACTACCCCTGAACGTATTACAAATTTACCAAACTACCCATCAGCTATAACACATCAATTAATCAAACTTAACCAAAATATAGACAATATGATCAATTTCTAACAATGTTCAAACAACAATATGAACACGGATGAACATCATAACAACAATATCACATGAACCTGGTTTTAACAACATTTCAACAACAAATCACATGAACACAAATTGAACAACCAAGAACAACTAAAATTTGATTGAACAATATTTTAGCAACAAACAATCCTATTTTCGGATTCAACACCAACAATAAACAAAGTATGAAGATTTCTAAACTCAATCATATTGAACTTAAAATCAACTCTAACAACATTACAACAAACAATTCTTATATTAAACTTTAAACAAGATTATGAGAACAATTCAAGAAATAATCATAAATGGTAAACAAGAAATCAAACTATACAAAATTCGGATTCAAGATCATCCAAACAAAGTATGAACATGAATGAATCTATTTTAAGACAACAAACATGACGGATTAAATGATTAAAACAATATATTCCTTTAATACAACTAAATTCTTTAAACAAATAACAAGATCGACGAAGAAACAATTATGAACTTAAACTTGAACTTAACAATATTAACAATTTCTAACAATACATAAACACATGAAACAAATTGAAGAAATAGTTGATTAAATTTCAATTTGAATCTAACAAACATCAAACTAACAAATACTTACTTAAACAATAATACAAACATGAAATAAACATGAAAACAACTAATTAAACTTCTATTTGGAAATCTGAAAATTAATTTAACGAAACATATGAACAAACTAAAATTATTTCAACTACGGACAAACAAAACAAAAATTGAATTCTTTAACGATTTTGGATCCGGAAAATATCAAACAAAAATATGGACAAAAATAAAACTAAAAAAAAACACTAACCGGAT
Source organism: Nicotiana tabacum (assembly GCF_000715075.1). Classification (NCBI taxonomy): domain Eukaryota; kingdom Viridiplantae; phylum Streptophyta; class Magnoliopsida; order Solanales; family Solanaceae; genus Nicotiana; species Nicotiana tabacum. The sequence goes on from NC_134087.1 coordinate 74,904,694, forward strand.
CGAAATAATGACGAACTTGAACGGAAACAAATCTGCCCGGAAACAAATATCGCATCAAAACTACCAACGCCCTAACAAATCTTGCCTTCAACGATAAACTCACCTTCCTTTGACGAACTCAAAACATCACACAACAACTTCGACGGATTAAACTTGATGGAGAAGCAACAACGTCGAGCAGCAGCGAAGATGTAGTAGTCAACGCAGGCAGCAGCTGGCAGCAGTAGGCAGCAACAACAGCGGCGGAACGGCAGCAGCAACAGCGACGGAACGACAGCACCAGCAGCGGCGGAACGGCAGCAGCAGCGGTGCAGCAACGTCATGGACATGACAGTCAAAACTGAGGCAGCAGCAACGCAGCTGAAGCAGTGGTGAAGCAGCAGCATGTCGGGCTGGTCGGAGAAGAGAACGGAGCAGCAGCGCGAGCTGAAAAGCAACCATGGTCGTTTGGGACGATAGTGATGGCAACTATGGTTGTTTGTACGTTGGGCTTCAATGGCGGAAGGGGAAGGTCATTGGTGGTTGAAGCTAGGGTGGTGACGACATGAGGAGGTGTTCGTGGGGATGAGGGTGAGGCAGAGGGGGAAAGGGTAGCTGCCATGGGTGCTTGCTTGAAGCTTGAGGAAGAAGAAGAAGATAGGAAAGGGGGGGGGGGGTGGCGGATTAGTTAGGAATTTTTAGGGTTTTTTCTCCTTTTTTTCTTTTGTTTTGTGTTGTTTGTAAGATAATAGGGGTGTTGGGTTATGGACTGGGTCGACCCAGTTCGAAATGGACTGGGTCGTAGGGAAGATTGGGCCATTTTTTGGGCCTATGGCTTGAAATTGAAGAAGAGGCCCAATTCCGACTTTCTTTATATTTTCGCTCTTTTTTCTTCTTTTATTTCTCTAAAACTAAATTATAAAAATACTTAAACTATTATTAAGAATTAAATTAAGTTATAAAAGCGCAAATTAACTCCCAATAACAATTAACGCACAATTAAGTATTAATTAAGCGTAAAATTGTATATTTGGACATTAAATGCTAAAAATGCAAACGATGCCTATTTTTGTAATTTTTTAATTTTTGTAAAACAAATTTAATTACTAACAACTATAGAATTAAATCCTACATGCAAAATGCGACATATTTTTGTATTTTTTATTAATTTATCAAATAAACACGCACAGACAAATACAAATAATTATTCAAAATATCACAAAATATCACAAAATTGCACACCAAAGAAAAATCATTTTATTTTTGAATTTTTTGGGAGTAATTCTCATATAGGGCAAAAATCACGTGCTTACACTAGTCACTGAAGGGGTTGACACATCAGAAGTTACAATATTAATTTCACTTTCAGAAACAGTCACAGGCACGGTGACAACTTTTGAAGAAGCAGTAAACAAGAACGGTTTCAGCTGGGCTTGAAGTGTTAGGTTCAACGAGGGGAGCAAGAGTCACGAAAGTTTCAGCTTCCATAGACTGAGTCGTAGAAATTTCACCCTCAGAAGCTGGAATTGCAACATTTTCAACTTCAACTGCCACAGCAACGGCTTCGTCATTTACAGGTTCCTTAGCTACGGGAGCTTCAATTGCCGGAGAAGGAAAGTCAAATGATTGTTGGGTTCTTTCAATGGTTTCTAAAACTTTGGCCAACTCTAAGTCTAAGTCAAAGTTTTCTTGACTGGCCTCTATTAAAGCATCACGACGAGAGTTTAAGAAAGCCCAACTCACCTTTAAATCAAACTTCTCCTCAAGAAGTCTATACTCCCTTTCCCACATAGCAAGATCATTCTTTAACACTTGATGTTCAGCTAAATGAGAATCAAGGGAAGCTTCAAGGGAGGCATGGGAACTTTCTAAGGCATGTACTTTGTCAGAGGAGATCTTTAAATCAGCTTGAACTTGAGTCAAGTTCTGCACTAATTCTCCTGCATATTCTTCTTTCTTGTCCAAGAGTGCCTTAAGTTCTCTGATTTCGTCACTTGACTTTGATAATTGTTCTGAAAAGCAACATTCAAGGCGCTCCTTGTCTTTTTCAAATTGACTTGAAGAAGCTTTGGCAACTGCTAGCTCAGAAGTCAGACTTCACTTTTGCTGCTCCAGGTGATTTCTACTCTCTTGCAATTCTTCTATGGTTCCCTGAGCATTCTCAAACTGCTCTTTCCAATTATCTGCTTCTAGCTGGGCTCTCTTGGCTATTTCCTCAGCCTCGTGGATAGACTCTTCAGACTCACGAGTTTTCTTTTCCAGAAGGGAAATTCTTCTCATTAGTTCTGTACCAATGAGGTTAGACTACAGTGACAACTCATAGAAATAAGAATTTAGAGAAAAAAAAGCTTGTTAGTAAGTGGAAAAAAAACCTTCATCAGAGTTAAGCAACTGTGACTGTTCATCTTCTTCTTCTCAATATCTCCAATCAAAGGCCTAAGCCAGGCATCTGCTCCACCAGACTTCCTTAAAAGACTGTTATTAGCAGGAACTTCAAGTGTAACGCTCCTCATAGCCAAGCTTCTGCTACTGGAACCCTCCTCTGCATGTTGAACAGAGGGAGGGGGAGCTGTAGAAGGAGGAGCGGTTGAAGAAGTGAAAATAATAGGAGTCGAAGGACTCGAAGTAGGTAAGGAAGCAGAGACAGGCAAGGGAGCAGAAATAGATAAGGGAGCAGGAATAGATAGAATGGGCAAGGAAGCACTTGAAACCAACGGAGGAATAAAAGGAATGGGAACAGAGGAAGAAAAAAGAACTTCATCTAAAACTGGACCTAGTTCTCCACTTTCAAAACCACCAACAAAGAGGCATTGAATAGACTCATTGGTGTCCCTCGGAGTGGTTTCATCATCAGAAGGAATGCGAACAGGTTCGGTAAGAGAGGCACGGACAGGGGTAACTTCAGCTTCATCCTCGGAAATGATGCGTCTCCTAACTCTTGGTCTAGCTATTAAAGAGGTGTCTTCATCTTCATCATTCTCAGAATCCTCTTCTACAACTTTCCTCTTTGATAGCGTAGCTTGAGTTCTCTCTAAAGAGAGTGAAGTACTAGAAGAGGCTAGAAGGGCAATAGCTACTTCAGCTATCATTCCTCGAATAGCAAATCCTGACAAAACGAAGGATGAAAAAGTTAGAAACAAGAAGGGACTTAACATACAAAAAAGCATAAAGAGATGCATACCGTGAGTTTTCACTTTCCAACCATGTAAATTGGAAATGAATTTCCAAGTTCTTGCCTCCATAGGCACGACTTTCAAGATTGAATCTACCCAGCCATGAAAATTAGGAACGGGTTCCACATCTCCCATAGTTGCTATAGAAAAGCAAAAAGAGACGAAATTAGAAAAGAAATTGAAATTCTTAAAGATAGGAACGGTAAGTAAAAAAAAACTTACGTGCAAAGTTCCACTTCTCAGGGAAGGGGATATTTGTTTCACCCACCAAATCAACTGTGCGAACAGCAACATAACGAGTGTACCACCCACGATCCTTGTCATCTTCAGGGCTTACCAAGACCCTTTTACTTCTTGCAGTTAAAGTAAAAACCCCATGGCGGAATAATTGGGGTGGTAAGGATGAATAAGGTGGGGAAAGGTAAAACTAACATTGGCTTTTACAGACAAATATCTCAAACAAGCCACTGCTCTCCATACAAGGGGGCCAATTTGTCCCAAACAAATTTTGAAAAAGTGATAGAAATCAAGTATAACTGGGTCAATAGCAGGAATAAATCCCAAAGTGAAGGGATAAGTATAAACAAAAGAAAATCCAATCCTAAAAGAAGATATTCTTTGGTTTAGATTAGGGATCACTATACGAAGATCACTTCTCCAGTTGCAATCTTTTCGAATAATAGAAATCAAAGGTTCAGTGATTAGAGAAGGAAAAGTGTCAGCTTTCTCTAAATTAACAACTTGATCACGAAGAGATTTCCTATCATTCTCAAAGGACAAGTCATTGGGGACTATTTCCTCAACTAAAGGCTCTTGAAGAGGCTCAGAAAGTTCTTTACCTTTAGAAGAGGATTTCTTAGTGATAGAACCTCTAGAAATAGTGCTAAAACTAGAAGAAGGAGTGATGGAACCAGAGGAACCACCACGAACGGATCCTAGGCTACGAAGCCTGCCACCTCTACCCCTTCTATGTCTTACAGGGGCATTGGGGAAGCTATCAAGAATTGGGATTCTCTTAGGGTTAGGGTTCGGAGATGCCATTGCAGAGAAAGGATGAACTAAAGGAGAAAGGAACAAAAGTAAAGAGTAAAGTATCTGTTAAGGGTTTATGAAGAAGAAGACAAAGGAAAAAAGTTAAATATGTGTATAATAGCAACCGTCAAACAAAGAAGCGTAATGATGGAAAGCCTATAATAAAGGCAACTATCACTTCGTAAATAGAGGGGATGAAGAAGCCTTGGAAAAAGGCTGTAGAATTACATACATATCAGAAGGTGACACGTGTGCAGAGCATTAAATAGAAAAGACAACTGAAGCGTCAGTACTGACATAGCATTGATTACGGCGAAAATTCCTTTTTCGTGAAGATCCACTTCCCAAATATTTAATTGATAAATAAATGGAAAGTGGGGGGGTGAGGGGACTATCTGTATTGGAAAAAAACTGAATCTAAATATTGAAGATGACGTGTCATGACACATGGACTGGTCAAAAGGTCAAAACGCAATAAATAGCCAAGAGGCACGGGAGACAACAGATATGAGGAGAAGAAAACAACATAGGTGTGGACCGTTACTCAAATAGGTACGAGTCTCGTACCTATTCGAGTTATTTAAAGACCGAAGATCGGAAGAAGTTGAAGATACGAATCTGATGAAGTAAAAGAGACTAAATACAACATTAAATATCAAATACGTTAGAGAATTTGAATTAAATAGAAATGATTGTGTAACGTTTCTTTTAATGTCATTTATTGCTCATAATTGCCTCATTAAGACAAAGGCATTACATCTTCTCCTAGAATCAACTATAAAAGGAGAAGGACTCAACATCTGTAAGGACAAGAAATATTATTGTGATTACACCGAAATACAAAATTACTTATTATTTTATTATTCTCAAAAGTCTTTTATTATTTTCGTCTCCAGATTATCAGTAACCTGAATTTCTCTATATTTCTAAGCTTTGACCAAAGACTCGGATTTTTGGTTAAACACCTGCGAGAGTGTATTACTTTAGGAATTCCAATAATTTATTTAACCGATATAAATTGTGACCCCGATCTCGCAGATATTTCAGTTCCAGCATATGATGATATCATATCCTCAATCTGATCAATTCTTAACAAATTAGTATTCGCAATTTGTGAGGGCCATTCTAGCTATATAAGAAATCCTTGATTAATAATAACATAATAAGATAAATAACTGACTTCAAAAATCTCTTATAGAATCACTTACTATTTCTAAATTTCAAAAAAGAGATAAAAATAGCTGGGGATATTATGTGATTTATTAGCATTCCAAATCTTAGTTGGTATTCAAAATATCCGATTCAAATAGACAAAGAGATGGTTGAATCAATTTTTTTGTTAAAGTTCAATTTTTTGAGAGGACAGGGCAAATTAAGATTTGACATCATGCTTGATACAATCAATGGTTAATCTTTTTTTTTTAGAAAAAGAAGATGAAGTGGACATCAAAAAGAGGAATGACTTAAGAGGAGATTATTTGTTAGAAAAAGAACATATTTAAGAGGAAATTGTTTCTCATTTTCCCTTCCTTTCATATTCCTTCCCAAGTGCATGGGGTAAAATTCATTGATAGTGTAATTGTTTTAATCAACGAATATAAGTTAATTTTTATTAACAAACGGGGAAAGGAAAAGAGGAAGGAGAACTTAATAGTGCTCATTGGACCTTTGTGCGACATCGCCTAGGTGCATATTTTAACGATTAAAATCTATAATATTATCAAATTCAGTATTTCATTTGCAATATCAAGTCTGACTGCCTGTTTCAAATGTTGAATCCAAATTTCCTCATATTTGCAAATGGAATTTCGCATCTCCGTCTAACAAGTAGTAAAGGAAAATAAAAAGAAAGAGTTTTTCATACCCTAACAATAATAGGAGTTGGTCAATTTCAGCTAATTATAATATATCTCTATCTATCTATCTATTATAAAAGCACGACTATTAAACATTAAATGTTTAGTGACAAAAATATTCCTAAAATATTAACTGACTTTTATGCCCCTAAAAAGCTAAATTATTTCTTCAAAAAAATACTTTATATTGGATACAACTGTAATAATTAGCTTTACCTAATATTTAGAATTTTGAATACTATTGAAATTGTCTGCTCGACTTTCCGTCGTGAATTCGAAATTATGTTCAATTCAAATTGAGTATGAGAAGACTTCCAGCAAAGGCATTACTATTTTTATGTTAACTTTATTTAATATCCATCAATGGTTCATCTTCAATATTGTATTTATGGTTTCTTTATTTTTCACGGGAAAATTGCTTCTCTACATTGAAAAGGAAAAGCTACATAAAGGAAAATATGAGAGCGAGATCTCTAACTAGATTTGATACTTTTCAACGTAATTTGATTTCTAATGAAATCTGGTATGAAGTTGGTGTATGTGTCAAAATCAGATCAGAGAAATTCAGCATGCGGAGACAGTAAGGCTGAGGTCGGACAGTCATCAATAAGATCGAGGTCGGGTAGGCCGAGGTCGGACAGTCATCAATAAGGTCGAGGTCGGGCATGCCGAGGTCGGACAGTCATCAATAAGGCCGAGGTCGGGCAGTAATAAAACAACTAGTTTGCTTTGGAATCCTCAAAGGGAATATTCTATTGAATATTCGCTCTAATTGTACTTTGATTTTCTATGGATACCCATTATAAATAAGAAGAGAGGACTTCCCAAAAGGGGGGCGCTCCCCCCCCCCCCCCCGCTCCCTCTCTCTAGAAAATATGTAAACACACCTCTCTAAAGAGATTAGAGGATCGGTGATCCCAGACTTTCATCAGATCCAAAAAGGGTCATAAGGTTCTTGTATTTGTAATCATCCATCTTTATCAAATAAAAGAGAATCTGACTCACTCAAGATTGGGTGAATCTTTTCCTTTATTTACATTTTGTTGCCATTTAATGTTACTTAATACATCTCTCTTTATGGTATTAAATCTGGCCATAATCACTTCCAGCATTTATACTCAGCTATATTTTTCTATTCATATTATTCATCTCGGATCTACAATTAGTTATCCTTTATTAGGATTTACCCTCCATCTTCTTATTTAATTAGTTTAACAAAAAAGGTTTCATACTTTTTTGCTCAAATAATTTAGCGTCGTCTGTGGGGATTTTCTAATTAAAATTTTAGTTCCCTCTAGATCTAAATTCAATTCTAGTTCCAGTTTCTACTCGCTGTGGCGTCACCCTTTCGTTACAAATGCAAACTTGAAAAATCCATAGACAAGCTCAAGGCTTCTGTTTTCCAACCGACATGCAATTCTCTAATTAGACCAAACACGTTTTGGTAAACAAATGGACATAATCTTAGGGCTGGAATAAAATAATTTTTTGTTAATCTCAATTAGTTGGATCACCCATATAGATCCTTTCTTTCCTTTGAGTTCTGTTCTTAGAGGCATTGATTTCTAGAGGTTGTATATCTTTTAAATCAACTTCCTTCAGTTTAATTTTAAAAGCATAACCGGAGAAGGGAACATGGTCATTCCTCTCCACTAGTCGACCGATCAAATCGAGATAACAAATACTTTCATTTTATTTTAACTGACTATTTATCTAAGTGGAATAGAAGCAGGAATTAAGCCAACTAGGACTCACCCAGGAAACGCAGAGGCTAAGCAAAAGTGGGACCTCCCGCAGAGGACACCCGAAACTCTCCAAAAAAAAAAAAATCGAGTACGCCAAGATCCGCTCCGATATCTACAGAAAGTATGGTAGCCTATGATTTGCCAAAAAGAAGAGTTCGACCTCGTTCGAACCACGATGAGTTAACATTTCAACCAGCTCGAAATAACACCCCTGCGGCCAAGGGCCATCACCAAAAAGAAGAGTTCGACCTCGTTCGAACCATAAGGGGTTAACATTTTGACCAGCCCAAAATAACACCCCTATGGCCAAGGGCCATCGCCAAAAAGAAGAGTTCGACCTCGTTCGAACCACAACGGGTTAACATTTCGACCAGCTCGAAATAACACCCCTACGACCAAGGCTCATCGCCAAAGAGAGGAGTTCGACCTCGTTTGAATTACGACGGGTTAACATTTTGACCAGCTCGAAATAACACCCCTACGGCCAAGGGCCATCGCCAAAAAGAAGAGTTCGACCTCGTTCGAACCACGACGGGTTAACATTTTGACCAGCTCGAAATAACACCCTTACGGCTAAGGGCCATCGCCAAAAAGAAGAGTTCGACCTCGTTCGAACCACGACAGGTTAACATTTCGACCAGCTCGAAATAATACCCCTACGGCCAAGGGCCATTGCCAAAAAGAAGAGTTCGACCTCGTTCGAACCACGACGGGTTAACATTTCGACCAACTCGAAATAACATCTTTACGGCCAAGGGCCATCGCTAAAGAGAGGAGTTCGACCTCGTTAGAATTACAACGGGTTAACATTTCGATATCAGCTCGAAATAACACCCCTACGGTGAAGGGCCATCGCCAAAGAGATGAATTCGACCTCGTTCGAATTACAATGAATCAACTTCAGCCTCGTCTGAATCAACTTCGGCCTCGTCTGAATCAAACTTCGGCCTCGCCCGAATTCACAATCGGTCTCCTCGCCCGAATTCACATTCGGCGACCTCGCCCAAATTCACATTCGGTGACCTCGCCCGAATTCACATTCGGCGACATCGCCTGAATCAACATTCAGTCTCCTCGCCTGAATCGATATTCAGTCTCCTAGCCCGTCCAGATCCGAGGACGCGGATGACCTCCTCCGATGCTGCCATCCTTGCCAAAGCCGCCATCCTAGCCTCGACAGCCTTCTCCAACTCTATTGTCTTCTTGATCGACTCATCACTCGAGTCATTGGCCCTGATCGAACTCTTCTCAAGTTCGGCCCGCGGGGATACACTTTGACCAAAAGATTGGCACCCTTAGCCGCGATCCACACTAGTCGACCTCCCCATCCAAATTTCTCGAACTACGATTTATGTTATTTTTTATTCAATACGTAACTTCTTATAAAGTTTGGACTTTGGAGTATGATTTACTAGTTGTATGGGTCAAAATCAGATCAGAGAAATTCGGCACACGGAGACAATAGGCCGAGGTCGGACAGTCATCAATAAGGTCGAGGTCGGGCAGGCTGAGGTTGGACAGTTATCAATAAGGTCGAGGTCGGGCAGGCCGAGGTCAAACAGTCATCAATAAGATCGAGGTCGGGCAGGCCGAGGTCGGACAATCATCAATAAGGCCGAGGTCGGACAATCATCAATAAGGCCGAGGTTGGGCAGTGATGAAATAACTAGTTTGCTTTGGAATCCTCAAATTGAATATTCCCTCTAATTGTACTTTGATTTTCTATGGATACCCATTATAAATAGGAAGAGAGGACTTTCCAAAAGGGGGCTCTCTCTCCCCCTCTCTCCCTCTCTCTAGAAAAATATGTAAACACACCTCTCTAAAGAGATTAGAGGATCGGTGATCCCAGACTTTCATCAGATCCAAAAATGGTCCTAAGGTTCTTGAATTTGTTATCATCCATCTTTATCAAATAAAAGAGGATCCGCCTCACTCAAGATTGGGCGAATCTTTTCCTTTATTTACATTTTGTTACCATTTAATGTTACTTAATGCATCTCTCTTTATGCTATTAAATCTGACCATAATCACTGCCATCATTTATACTCAACTATGTTTTTCTATTCATATTATTCATCTCGAATCTAGAATTAATTATCCTTAACTAGGATTTACCCTCCATCTTCTTATTTAATTAGTTTAACAAAAAGGGTCTCATACTTTTTTGGTCATACAGTTAGTTTCTTTTAATGCAAGATTACAGCAGAAGCAATATGACTTAATTTTGTATAAATATACAATCAGAATATTCTATTCTTTAAAGTTAACATGGTTATAGTTGGATTCTTGCGAATAATGTTTTAATATCACAGGACTCCTTTTGATTAGATTTCTTTTATATTTTATTTTTCATATTTTGCTTTCTTGAAAATCAAGATAATCCTTTTTCTTTAAACATGTTCCGCAGTAGCATATAGTTGGTCCACAGTTCTTGACTATTTATAGATTGGATTGCTTAGGATTGGAGCTGAATGATTTTCTAGCAGTAACAGAAGATTTCTTATACTAATATTTATGTGCCAAAAGCAAAAAAATCACTTATTGTGAACAAGAGAGAGTAATAATTAACATAAGATAACTTACAGTACAATAAGGCAATGACATTTTATCGCAATTTTCCCCTTGTCTATCTATGTATCTTAATTCTTAATCAAAATAAATATGACTTTCATATTTTCTTCATTTTCTATTTTATCCGATTATGAAATTCACACATATTTAGTAGTAATAAGTAATTTTAGAATATATATACAAGTAAAAGTTTATATTCTTGATATAATTTATTAATGTTTGACACGAGATTTTTCGTGCATGGCACGAACCTAGAAACTAGTTCAAAAGAAAAGCAGAATCTCGGGGGAACGGGAGATTGATTCCCATTGGCATAATATTATTAGTATTGGTATTTTAGGTAGGATGACCACGCTTCAACTTTTTGTTTCACCCTTTTCAACAAATAAATATAATATATGTCCAATAATCTCAACCAAGAATAAAATAATAGAGCATCTGCAACAATCATATAGAGCTCTTACGTAGTAGATGGGAGCGTCTACAAATAAATTACTCGGCTCGACTAAATAAAAATTTATATCGAAAAATTTCACGTTGAAGGGTAAAACGGCCCATAACAAAGGTGGCTTTATACCCATAGCTCGAACCTGAGACCTTTGGTTAAGGATAAAAGAATATTTATTACTTCATCACATTCCTTGTTGGTACTATCAATGGTTACTCATGCGTGACGAGAAAATTGGGAGGTGACGAAAGAAAAGATTAAGTACCCGGCCACAATTTATTGCAGAATTTACATTATTTGTTTTACTAGTCAACATATGAGCTATTTTATAAAGATTACAGTCTAAAATTGTACATGAATCACAAATATTGTTCTAAATTCTAATGAGTCATTGAGTGAGGAAAGTTCGTGGTCGTTGTTGGGGTTTAGCTAGCGGAAGGACAAAAAGGAGGGTTGATTAAAATTATTTTTTTTTCCAAAATTTCCATTGGATTAGGAATGAAGAATCCTAGCGTGGAATCATTCCCTACCATGAGAGGCTCGATAGAACATAGTCAAGAAGCTAATTAAGGGAAGGGACACACGAAAATGATTTTAGAAAAAGAAGATGAAGTGGACATCAGAAAGAGGAATGATTTACGAGGAGATTATTTGTTAGAAAAAAATAACAGGAAATTGTTTCTCATTTTCCCTTTCTTTCCTTCCCAATGAAGAGTTGAAGCCTGGGGTATAATTCATTGATAGTCATGTAATTTTATGTATCGACGGATATAAGTTAATTTTTATTAATAAAGAAGAACTTAATAGTGCTTATTGGACCTTTGTGCAACATCGCCTAGGTGGTTAATTTAACGATTAAAATCCAAAAAATTATCACATTCAGTATTCCATTTGCAGTATCACGTTTTATTGCGTGTTTTAAATGTTAAATATAGAATTTCTTATCTCCATCTAATTAACAAGTAGTTCAGGGAAATAAGAAAGAAAGAAATTCATATACCCTTACAAGTATATTCTTCTAATCAACTTTGTGGCCCAATTGATATTACAAAGATTTTATGATGAAATTTGGTCAATGTCAGTCAGGTAATTATAATATATTCAAAAGAAAAGCAGAATCGCATAATGGTATTGGTCTTTTAGGATCCCCACGTTTCAACTTTTTTTTTTTTGTTTCACTCTTTTCCACAAATAAATAAATAAATAAATATATGTCCAATAATTAATCTCAACCAAGAATAAAATAATAAAGCATCTACAATAATCATATAGAGCTCTCACGTAATGGATGAGAGCATCTACTTAACCATGGACCAGCCCTATATATATCAATCTTAAAAGTCATTGTCTCCACAATCAAAAGTACTTATATTGATTCCTTGTCCTTTTATAATGACGTACTATATTATTTTCTGTTAACTTTAAGGAAGTATGAAAATTAAATTGAAGATGTATTGCTTAACACTTATTAATAGTAGAAAATATAAGTGCCACGTATAAATCATTTGGATCTTCAGAAACAGAATATAGAGGGGTGAAAAATAAAAGTAAGTCTTGAGGAGTGGACGTCGATCAAGTTAAAAACAGAGTACCATTTTGTAACTCTTTAGTAATATATGTAGCTCTAAGTCCTATATTTAATGAATACAATAACTTTTATTGGTATTCCAAATGGTTTTTCGAGCCAGTTAAAAACTAATGCCATCACTCATCACGTTTAAATTTGTCTGCGTTTTATGTTTGTACCCAAAAATAGAATTTAGCATCTCTATCTAACAAGTTGTACTGGGAAATAAATAAAAAAGAACGAATTTTTCATACCCTAATAAGGATGTTCTTATAATCAATTTCGTGGCCTAATTGATATTAGTTGAATCTTCGCGGGGAAAAAAAAATTGATTCTCATTCGCATAATAGTATTGATCTTTTAGGATGGCCACGTTTCAAAACGTTTTTTTTTTTACAACCAAAGATAAGTTCTTATATAAAGTTAAGTCACATAGTTCATTACATAATTCTCAGTAGAAGATGTACTAGGAATATTCATATTGCCTAGTCTGGCAAGCTTACACAAAACAGTAGTAGCAAGTTTCTTAACTAGATAAACATGCCCAAATCTATCTGCATCTAGCTTATTTATGATATAACTAGGGGGCCTAATTAGAAGTTGATGATCATAGGAGTTCTGCAATGCTTCCTTAGCCAGTCCATGCGCCACTTGGTTACCGTCCCTGTAATTATGGATTATTTTTGTCTCCCTCAGCTAGCGCATTAGCCACCTGCAGTATTTGACAATCATAGAGTTAGCTTCGTTGTCATTGTATAGTGATTTTATTACCTCGGTAGAGTCTGTTTCTATCACCAGGGATGTGAAGCGCTGAGATATAGCTATTTGCAACCCTTCTTTAAGAGCTTCCAGTTCCCCTTGTAGTGGAGTTGATGCTGGACAATGGTGTTGAAATCCCACTATCCAGTGTCCATGGCTGTCTCTGAAACAACCTCCCAGACCTGCTATGTTAAGGTCTCTATTGAAAGCCCCATCTATATTGAGCTTTAGTTGACCTATTAATGGTTTATGCCATGTGATCTTTATGGCGTTTTTTTTCGTTATAGAATCATTTTTTTCTGTAAGCAATTTATATTCAGTGGCCAGCTGAATTGAGCTTTGAATGGAGAATTTAAAAGAAATGTTGTTCACATTGTTATTATTACGATTTATCCAAATATTTCAGACAACAAAGGGGAAAAGATCAGGCCATTTAAGCAACTTGGGAAGTGTTGGTGGTTGAAGGTCTCGCAATAAAGTTAACCAATGGTTGTTAGTAGCATTTGAGCTGATGTAAAACCCTAATCTCACCCACACTTCATTCATAATGGGGCAAGTAGTGAAAATATGTTCCATAGTTTCTGTGCTAGTTCTACACATTGGGCATGTAGGGTCTGTATTGGTCCCTATATAATTTAGGTAAGCACGAGTTGGAAGTTTATTGTGAAGACATTTCCAAAGGAAATTTTTTATCGTGTTTGGGCATTTGAGTGCCCAGATCCAGTTAAAATTTTCTAATGGAGGGTTGGATGGGTTTACTAAATTAGAGCAACTTCGTGAAGTGAATATACCATCGTTAATCAAGGTCCAGTTAGTTATGTCCCTAGTGTACAACGTTGGATGAATAGAGAGGATACTGTTTTTTAGGGTCTCTGGAAGAGTGAAGGGAATTTTCTGGAGGTCCCATTTGTTATTTACCCAAATATCCCTTATGTGAGGTTTATAGCTTCTTTTGTGAGGGGGCCTATTAGGACTGATCTAAGGTTAGTGAAGTGAGGAATCCAATTTGAGTCCCAAACTCTTAGGTTGGAGTTGGTATTGGAAATTCAGTTTATACCCTTGTAGCATACCTTCCAACCTTTAGCTATACTTTTCCAAATGAAGGAACAATTTTTAATATTTGAAAAATGCCTATATAGAGAAGATAGGGTTAATTTCCAAGGAGTATTATACTCATGGATTAGTCTCCATGTTAGGCTGGCTAGATTTACTAAATTTTTATTCCTGGCTGCTTGAATACCTAAACCACCATGGTCTTTTGGAGTACAGACAATTTTCCAATTAATAAGGTGAAGTTTCTTCTTGCAAGCAGTAGTGCCCCAAAAGAAATTCTTTTGAATCTTATCAATATGCTTAAGGATTTTAGGGGGCAACATATTAAATTGCATGACGTGGTTTGGCAAGCTATTTAAAACTGAATTAACTAGAGTTGCTCTACCAGCCATATTTAATAAATTTGATTTCCAAAGTGCTAGCCTGTTATTTAAGTTATCCAGAATGAATTGATAGTCCGATGGTTTAGGTTTTGAATTTTGATTGGGAAACCTAGGTACTTACCAAAAAACCTACTAGTTTATTGCCAAATAGATTGGATAAATAAGTTATGGTAGGAGCAGGACAGAATTTGGAAACAACAATTTTTGATTTTGATAGGTTAATTTTTTGTCCCGATAAGGAACAAAAGTGTGTAAGACATGAGAGGATGTTTGTAGGGGAGCATCTATCAGTATTACACATTAAAGTTAAGTCATCTGCATAGAATAAGTGGGAAATAGGGTATTTGTCCCTCCCTATTTTCAATGGAGATCAAAGATTGATGTCAACCATATAGAAAATTCGAGTGTAGAGCATGTTCATACAGAGTATAAAGATGTAAGGGGATAACGGGTCACCTTGTCTTATACCTCTACTTGGAGTGAAGAATGGACTAGTGTTCCCATTTACTAGAACTGAAATTTTACCGGTCGTCACACATGTCATAATGAGCTTGAGGATCTTAGGTGGAAATTTGAAATGACGAAGAGTTCTGTAAATAAGCGACCATTCTAAGAGGTCAAAAGCCTTTTCAACGTCTATTTTGAAGATATTATTTGATTTGGAGCTTTTGAATTTGTTCATTCTTAATAAAAGCTCTTGAATAATTATTGCATTATTACTGGTTTTTCTCCCCTTAAGGAAGCTCGATTGGTAGGGACTAATAAGTTTTCCTAAGTGGGGTTTAAGTCTATTGACTATGATTTTAGTGATTCCCTTATAAATAGTGTTACAAAGGCCTATGGGACGAAAGTTCTTTAGATGGTTGACATTTGGAAATTTTGGAATCAGGCATAAATAAGTGTCATTTAGACCCGCTGGTAATAGTCCCGATTGAAAAATGTCTTGATAAAGGGTTTCCACTGATTTATTGATCACTTGCCAAAATTTTTGGAAGAAGAACGGATGTAAACCATCTCGGCCAGGTGAGTTATTAGGTTTGAAGGAAAATAAGGCTGCTCTAATTTCATTGGAGTTCAAAGGACTATCTAAAGAAGATAAATCTACTGGATTGTGACAAGCCATGTCGTTTTTTATATCCTTCCAGTTTGAAGATGTATGATTTGTCATGAAGATGTCCTGGTAGAAGGAAGTAGTATGCTCCATAATTTTTAGCGGTTCATCTATCCAATTTCCCTCAGAGTCCTTAAAAGAAACGATCTTATTAATCCGTCTTTTGTTAGTAGCAGTTATATGAAAGAATTTGGAGTTACTATCTCCTTTGTTAAGCCAATTTATTCTCGCTCTAAGTTTCCAGTAGTCTTCTTCCATCCGAAGACAATTATTGAACTCGATTTTTAGGTTTGCCTCTAAATTGGTCAAGAATTCACTATGACCATAGGCTTTTGAGTTTTGGATACCATTAATCCTAGCTAATAATTTTTTCTTCTTCTTAGGGAGGTTACCAAAGGTGATTTTATTCTACTTAGTTAGGCAATCTTTAAAGGAGATGGCTGCCTCTGTAAAAGGAGTTATTATCCCAGCTATTTTTAACTATTGGAGCAAATTCTGGGTGATTTGTCCAAAATGTTTCTAACCTAAAAGGTCGAGGTAGATTATAATTATACTTAGGGAGTAATTCTAGTTTGATGGGGTTATGATCAAAGTGGGTTTTTGGGAGGTGGACAACACTAACTTTGGGGAATAGGTTGATCCAAGAGTCGTTTGTAAAGATTTTATCCAATCTTTCCATAATACGACTTGAAGCTAATTTATTATTATTAGACCAAGTATATTTAGGCCCTTTAAAGCCTAGGTCTATAAGATTACAATAATTTATTTTATTCCAAATTTTATAAGCACGATTTCTATTAACTGGATTACCACCCCATTTTTCATTAGCATGAGACACATCATTAAAGTCTCCCCCCAATAGCCAAGGGCCCTTATAATGATCGAAGATGTCAGAAATATTATCCCACATTGAGTTTCTTTTACTAATGTTAGTACTAGCATATATAGATGAAAAAAGCCGAGTGTGACGGATTGGAAGTACCTCAATTAGTGCATGAATTTCATTGTTTCTTCTAACAAAGTTGTGCACATTCACCATAGTAGCGTCCCATAACATAGCCAGTCCTCCTGATTGGCCTTCAGAGGGCACTTCGATCATGTCGGAGAAGCCAAATTCATGCATGAGACTGCTATGGAAGGTCATTCTGGTTTCTAGAAGAGTGACCATGCATGGGTGGTGAGTATTGATCAACTCACAGAAGTTCATTTTGAACTCATCGTTGTTTCCTCCCCTAATGTTCCATATGATGATATTTTTAGCATGATTCATAGGGAGAGGTTGCTGTTGTTGGTGGCCATTTACCAGGTACCCTATCCGGAATACTAGGTTCCTTCTAAGGCTTGGAACTAGGATCATTGCATTCTTTCCCACTGTGGGATCTTGTGGTGGACGAATGTCCATTGTGCATTTGAAGAGCGAACTTGGGCAGGCTAGAATAAGCCTCTTCTCTCGCATCTCCTCAAAGAGAAAGACTTTGACTTCGTCTAGGTTTGTTGACTCCACCATCGATTCTCCTATTAGATCTACCGGATTGACTATTTCTTCCCCCATCTGGTTTCCTGCCTCTTGGTGAATGGGAGGCTGTGGTGGTGCCTACTGTGAGCACGTGATTTTTGCCCTATGAGAACTACTCCCAAAAATTCAAAATAAAATGGTTTTGTGTTGTTTGTGATTTATTTGTATTTTTGTCTGTGCATGTTTATTTCTACTTTAATTAAGAAAAATACAAAAATATGTGTTGCATGTGCATTTAGGATTTAATTTTACAATTTAGGAATTAATTAAACAATCAAGTTTGTTTTACAAAACGAAAAATCACAAAATATGTACTTTGCATTTTTAGCATTTAATGAGGAATTGTGTGATTTTTGTTATTAATTGGCATTTAATTATATGTGATAAATATTATTAGAAGATAATTAGTATTTTAATAAGTTAACTTAGTTTATAATTTTAGAAAATAATTTAAAAAAGCAAAATGAATGAAAAGAACAAAAAAAACTAGAAAGGAAAATCGGATTGGGCTCAAATCCCTGGTCCAATGGCATGTCCCAAACCCGGTCCAGGCAGTTTCTTTCACAAGACGGTGAAACGACGTAGTAGAGGGACCGAACTACGTCGTTTCAATGGAAAAAATCCCAGCCATTCAACCAAGCCACATCCAATGGTCACAGATCAATGCCCACATCCAAGGACCAAGCCTGACCCGTTACCCGGTTCAAACCGACCCCCTTACTTAAACCAAACGACGCCGTATGGATTAATCTCCTTGATCCTGGCCGTTGATAGTGCTTGATCCAACGACCAGGATTAAAACACCCCCTCCGTATATAAGTCCAATCCCTTACCCCATGCCCCCAAAGCCATACCCCCCTCCCCACATCTTCGTCTCTGAGCTTCATAGACCAAACAGATCCGCCGCCTTCAACCACTGTGCTCCGCCCACCGAAAATTGCCTCACGGTGGTTCCGGTGGTCCAAACGACCCTATCTTCTCACCACTGATTCCCCTCGACCTCCCCATTCCGGATCCCTAACTCTTATCCCTCGAATCCCAGCCGTGTACCTCGAATGTTAGATCGAAAATTAGGCCGGAACCCTATCTCGTCCAATAGCCTCCAAATTCACACCACAGCTTCCCCAAGACTTCCTCGTTCCAGTCCCACGCTCATTTTTCTTCGAATCACCCCCGAGCTCCTCGAATCTTAGATCAAAGGAATGGACCCAAAACCCTAGTTCATCTAATGAACCCCAAACTCACACCAACTATCCACCTGACCTCCCTCGTGCCTAAAACGCCCTTGGTCTGGCTCGAATCTTGCTAGAACTGTTCGAGTTCCAAATCGAACCCCCCAAGAAACCTAGAAAACCAAAGGTCGAAGTTTGTCCGAAGAAAAGGAATTTGGGTATCCAGTGGACCTTAGTCGAAGTGTTCTCAGTTGAGAACACTCGATTAAGGTCCGTTCGACCTCAAAAAAGGTCCGAGTCAGAGTCCAAGTCAGGATCATCTAGTGTCCGAGTTCTTGAGGTATTTTTCTTCTTTTTCTTTTCTATTTTTGTTGTTATTTATCTGCTTAAGCTTCATGGTATTTCACCATCTTTTAATTTATTCCTCTCTTCTCTTTCGGACCTTTTTCTGGTCCAGTTTTTCTCATATGGTTGGTTGTCACATGCTGAATCATTTGAGTATGATTGTTCGTTAGTTTGGTTGTAAGGGTCAGTGCCCGTAATGTTCTTGCACAAAAACTGTGTCTAGTCTTGTAATTGGTTACTTGAATTACTAGTTCAAATGATCTTACTTTCTGTGATGTCTGATTCCTTGTTTGTTTTGTTGTTCATCATTTTACATATAAATTCAGTTATGTTCATCCAGTATGTGAGAGTGTTTTATTCATTTTGTTTGATTTAGAATTGTGAACATAGTTAGTCTTTCCCCTGTATCTGTGTCAATCATGGTCTGAAATTTGACCTTGATAGTTCAATGTGATTTTGTTCAAATGCATTGGTCTTTATTTTTATGCTATTTAATCTGACCTGAGTTCTAGTTTGAATTAGATAAGTTGAATTGGTTATAGCTATTGTAGTTTGTTGGATTCATCTTAGTTAGTTAGTAGGTTTGAATAGGTTAAAGTTGAAAGGTTCAATGCAGAGTGAAAAAGGATTGGATATGACAGTAATTTCAGGAACTTTAGGAGGGTAATTTGGGGTTTAAAGGTTTAGCAAAATGGTCTTGCTAAGTGGGCTGACAGTAAAGCACTTAATTAACCCTTAATCTAATGTGTTAGTGGGGAACACAACATAATGGTATGGGGAGGGTCACAAGGACTTGATATAGAAAAATAGGTTGCCCATACCCGCGTGAGATTAATAAACAAAAAGAAGTTTAGTGGGGAACAAATGAATTAAAAAGAGGGAAAACATAATATAGTGGGGTTTGAGAGATGATCGGCAGAATTAGTTTAAAAAATTCTGCCTAAAGTGCTTTTGAGAGAGGAGGGGGCAGGCCTGCTTTGGGGGTTATATATAGAGTCATTTTTAGACAAGAAGGGGGGATTTTTTCTGAAAATCTTAAGAGAGTGCTGGAGAGTTTAAAAAGAGAAAACAAAAAAGAAAGATATGGTTTCATTGCATCTGTAGGAGTAACTCGAATCCTGGACAGTGAATCCGATTCCCTTTGATTGCTTAAGTGGTTCAGTGGTCTACTAGTTCAGTTTCGGGTTTAATATACGCTTGGTTGAGTTTGTTTGTGGTGATATTGGTTGCTGTTGTTTGGTCTTTTATAAACTTTCTGGGCTGTATCGGTAGCTGTTTGGAACTCCCATCTGTTGTTGTTGAACTGCTGTTGATTTCTGCCCGTTACTGTTGCTTGTTGATTGTTGAATACCAGTTGACTACTTGCTGCTGACCTCTTCTTTTCTATTTGATTCGATTTCCAGGTACACATCTCAGACTGTTTCAATGTATTGTCTCTTGTCGGAATAGCGAAAATGAAACTGAAGTTTTCTGCCGTAGATCTGTTGTCCTCATAGTTTCATTATGTTTTTATATAACTTATGTAGTTTGGTTTGTTGTATGCTGTAATTAATTGGGGTGTATAACTGGACTGATTAAGTTGAATTATGTAGGCTGTTGGACTGTTGATTTATGGTTATTCTAGCTTTAGACTTAGTATGGTTTGTATTTATTTAGTTGAGCATTTGACTGTTTAAAATTTAAGAACCAAAAGCAGTTTAAAATTACAACCAAGTTGAAAGCAGGAGGCACTGACCACATCAAGTTCATTTCTAAAGCCGAACGTGCTTCAGTAGTTGGAATTTTGACATAATGGTTAATATTAGTTCAGAGCTTAAACCATTTCTCATGAGTAAGTTTCTTTTATTTTGATTGGCATGTGAACTCAAATGGTCCTCCCAAATTAATATTAGTGTTTGAGTATAAGTCAGTGAAGCAATGGTCAAGTCTGTTAAGTTTTGGTCAACAAGTTAGTCAATTTGATTTAGGTAGCATAAGTTGAATCCATATGATAATCGTGTTCTCTATTTCAATAGCAGGTTCATTAATGCCAATTAGTAATATTAGTTCGGATCAACCTAAAAATAACCGGGTTTTCACGATCGTGTTTCCAGTAGCTAATACATAAGTATTCTGAGTCTTAAACTAGGATTCTAGGGATCACTATTTCATTAATTTCTAATAAGTAAATACGGTTTCTCCTTGATTCTAATTGTTAAGCACGTTTGAATAATCTGGATAATCTCAGTGAATAAATTAGGATTTTTTTTTAAAAAAAAAGACGAATAAAGTATAGAATCATAGTTGCTTTTAGGCTCGCCCTCTTAAAAACACATGAGATGGGCCTCGCCGATCAAAACAAATGCATAAATTGTGGGGTCCTCTTAAATCGTTATAATAAATATATAGAATTCGGGATGTGCTGCTTAGCAAATTTCATGGTCTTCCCCAACATAATAACGCGTTAGTCACTTTAGGCGCGATTTTAATAACATTACCTCCCTAAACTCGGGTGTGCATTTATGTGACCCAAATTCAAACCTCAACGAAGCCGAAATGTGTCGCTAATCACGGGCACATTGATTGTGACGTTGGTTCTAGATGCATTTCCACGACGTTGCAAATTCCTTTTAAAAATAATGAATGAGACGAGCCTCGACAAACAAAAATACACAAGATGCGGGGCCCTCTATACGTGTTGGTAAAGTTACTTAGACTTCGGGATGGGTCGCTTAGCAAAATTTCACGGCCCTACCCAAAATAATGATACGCTAGTCGCTTTAGGCGCGTATTTAATAATGTTATCTTCTTAAACTCGGGTGCACATTTATGTGACCCAAATCCAGATTTCAACAGAGTTGAAATATGTCAATAACCATGGGTGCATTAATGTGATGTGGTTAGAGATACATTTTCACAATGTTGCAATTCTCTGTTAAAATAATAATGATAATAATAAAAGCGGTTAAAAGTTAAATTTTGAACGTAGGTTCATAATTGTATAAAATCAGATAATTAAGCTGAATATGACAGTTGAGCGACCGTGCTAGAACTACGGAACTCGGGAATGCCTAACACCTTCTCCCGGGTTAACAGAATTCCTTACTCGGATTTCTGGTTCGCGGACTGTAATACAGAGTCAATCTTTTTATCGATTCGGGATTCAACCGGTGACTTGGGACACCATAAATCTCCTAAGTGGCGACTCTGAATTAAATAATAAATCCCGTTTTGATTGTCCTTTAATTGGAAAAACTCCCTTTACGCCCCCTGCGGGCGTAGGTAAAAAAGGAGGTGTGACAGCTCTGGAGACTCTACTGGGGACGAACCCAGAATCTCTGGTTCAGGGTTCAGAATTCGAGCTTAGATAAATTGTTATATTTGGCTTTGTTTATTATCTGATTTTAATATGTTTGGGCCTAATGTGCTAAATGTTGCTTTTACCGCTTTGATATTATCTGAACTGTATATAAACTGTGCCGAAACCCTTCTCTTCTTACCTCCGGGGATGTGCTCGCTGGTTGAGACTCCCTATTCTGTTAGTGTCATACCCTAAAATAAGAAAGAGGTCGGACAAGTTAAAAAGCCGGACGATCTCGCGGGTCCCCGGTACGTAGCCCCCTCCTCGACTCGAGCTGTCCGCTCGGGTACACAGTCTAGAACAAATACCTAGGTTACGAACCTAGAATAACTCAGCTTCATGCCGGATCCCTAGTAGGAACGTTTGTTTGCATCATGTGCATTTGACTTTGGAGGCTCAACACAGGGGTTGGGTCTGTCTAGGACAGGTGTACCAAAACGACAAAAGACCATCCTGATGCATCCAATTTGCTACCTGTGCATTTGTTTGCTTCGGACTTGCATGCTGACCGGCTTTTGAATACTTTGAGGAAAGAGAGATAGAGGTAGTTAATCGCCTGTTTTGAAAAATCGATGTCCAAATAGCGTCGAAACTCTCTCGAATTTTTGAGAAAATGAAAAAAAAGGGTTTTGTTTATGAAAAATGGTTTTATTTGACATTGAAAAGAGTCTTGTTTTCAAAAGAAGTTTGTTTTATCTAACCGAACTACGCTGGTTTGATTCTCACAGGGTGCGGGATACGTAGACAACTCTCATCGGGTCCAACCTCCCCTTTTACAAAAATAGCCAAAAAAATGTCAAATTTTAATTGTCAACATAAATAAGTCGGGTGACGCCATTTTTGGCAAGAATAGCCGAATGTTCCCGAAAGGGACGCCGGAAGGCTGACTTTGCATAAACGGCCACTTTTAGTCATTTTGGATTTTTGACCGGTTGACTCACCCAGCTTTAAAAGCTTCGTTCCCGAAGTGCTGAAAAGCCGTGTGCGGAACCGGATCTTCCTTTTAATCTGTGGAAAATTAAAAAAATAGTCAATTTGTTGAGTCGAATAGATTTTATTTCTTAATCACCTTAATAAATGTGTAGGATGAGCACGATGCAAAATGAACCTTTTTCAATAATGACTAAAATCCCTTTCAAGTTGCGGCTATGGTGGGATGATTTAGGTGGTGAAGGGCAAGAAGAAGTCAAGAAATATCTAAAAGGTCTTACGGGTTTAATGGAAATCCAGCCTCGGGGGGATATCATAAGAGCTTTGGTCACCTGCTAGGACCCGGCACACAATGTCTTCCACTTTTCCGATTTTGAACTCACCCCGACTTTGGAGGAAATAGCCGGGTACATCGGAAATGCTGAAGTTCCGTTGAGGCAAAAATACCTGGTTGCTCCAAGAGCTGTCACTGCGCATCGGTTTTTAGATTCGTTAAAGATACCCAGGACGGTCCATAACCCAGATTTAGCCGCAGGTTTTTGTAATCCGCACTTCATATACGACGGATACGGTCATGTCGGAGGATTCAACAACCCGGATAACAAGTTATGCAGCAAAAGTAACCGTCAGAAATGGGACGAGCATAGACGAGTGGCTTTTATGATAACCTTTTTGGGCCTTTTGGTATTTCCAAGGAAAGACGGAAACATTGATCTGAAAATAGCTGGGGTCGTCAGTACCTTGCTCATTCAAGATAAAAGCACTTTTGCGCCTATAATAGTATCTGATATATTCCGAGCTCTCACAGCCTGCAAAGCCAGGGGGAACTTTTTCGAGGGGTGTAACTTGTTGCTACAAATATGGATGATAGAGCATCTCTGCCACCTCTTGAGTTATGGCTCCTCGAAGAAAACTTGCATAGAAGAGTTCTACACAAAAATCAAGGGGGTCAGTCTACCCGAGGGAGTTACGGCATGGACATCATTCTTTCGGACCCTCACCGCCAGCCAAATACAATGGACACTAGGATGGTTGCCCGTTGACGAGGTCATCCATATGCCGGCAGCTAGGACCCACTTTCTATTGATGGGGCTCAATAGCATTCAGCCTTACGTGCCATATCAAGTTTTGAGACAACTCGGGAGATGTCAAACAGTTCCACAGGAGGAAGATCTTAGTGCTCAAGTAATTGAGATTAGCCCTGACGGACAGTTCCCTGAAGCAAGAGTCCGTCAGATCTGGAGTGAATGCCAATGTTTAAAACAGATATTTGCGTGCAGGATCAGGCCAAAGGCGAAGTGGCACCGGGATACCTTGCTTGGTACATGAGAGAACTTGAGCACTAGAGGCCGGTTAAAAGACCCCATCTCCAGGAGTTCGTCCAGGCATCGCAAGAACATCGGGATTGGTTGGCTAAAGAAGAGAGTTACAGGGCAGAAATAGGCAAGTTGAGGCAACAGATTAGAGACCTGGAATTTGAAAATAGTCTGCAAGTTAATGCCGACCGGG
Source organism: Nicotiana tabacum (assembly GCF_000715075.1). Taxonomy (NCBI): domain Eukaryota; kingdom Viridiplantae; phylum Streptophyta; class Magnoliopsida; order Solanales; family Solanaceae; genus Nicotiana; species Nicotiana tabacum. The sequence goes on from NC_134087.1 coordinate 74,929,186, forward strand.
GAGAAAAGAACAAATTGGCCCAAGAAAACGAGGCATTGAAAGCCCAAATCCGACAGATGAGGAGAGATGCTGACAAACAACAAAGGAGTCGGTCGGATGAGCAGTTAATAAAAGGGTTAAAGAAGGAAATCGGTGAGTGCCGGGATGATTTGAAGAAATCTGAGGATACCATAGCACAACTCCAGGTACAATGGGCAAAGAGAACAAAAGAGCGCACACAATACTTACAGCAGGCAAGGAAAGATCATGAAAGGACCATTGTCAGTCTAAAAAGGAAGGCGACCACCCTAGAGAGCGAGGCGGCTAAACAAGCCAAGGCTTTTGAAACCGAGAGTAAACACTGCTATAATCTAATGGCCTCGATGGAAGATAAAATACAGCAGTTACAGAAACAACATCTGCATGATTCTCGGGTTTTGAAGGCTAGAAGGGATCAGATAGAACGCCTACTCCTAGAGAAAGACCAAACAAGGAACAAGATTCTGATTATTGCTCATGCTATTACCGGCAAATGTCGGGAGTGTGAAAACATGACCCGCACTACCTTCTTCTCGGCGGTGATGATATTCGTGAAGCAGATCATGTATGAATTGGAACAGCTGGAAAGGAACCTTACACCTAAACCCGCGGCGAGGCCGAATGACGCCCCGCGGGCGCCAAAATTCAAAACTCTGAAACATTCATAGTTCAAGTCTGTATTTTCCTTGTCTTCAGAGTCTGTTATCCATCGGAATTGGTATTTCCCTTTTTGGCATAAGGTCTGTAGTCTGTATCAAGTCCGTCAATTTCCTTTCAAAAATATTTTGCCTTATAATAAAATGTTTTGCTAGTAAAGGTTGAAAAATCCAAAAATGGTGTCTTTATTTTTCGCACTTGTGGCAGAACTACGCCCGGTATGATTCATGCGGGGATATGATACGTAGGCAATCCATATAAGATTTGACCACCACTAAAAAGAAAAAGAGGAAAGGCAAAGTGAATAAAAGAAAGGAAAAGAAAGAAATAAAAAGAGAGATAAAGAAAGTTTCAGAAACACTTAAGCGAGGCACAAATAAAGTAAGCCGGAATGACGCATGCGGTCGAAGCAAAGACATGTTAGAAATGGTTAAACTGCCTAGGAGCATTGCATCCCCCAACGTGAAATTGCAATATGTGTTAAACTCTAACGCTAACAAGTTTGTTGTCCTTCCAGAGATTTCGAACCAGTTAGTTTGTTAGAACGTTCTGGCAGATTACCATTACCAAACAAGATCCAAAGGGCCCGTACTAAAAATCATGACTAGTTCAGACCAAAGTGTCGAGGATGAAAGGACGGAGAATCAAATGTTGAAGGAGGAAATGGATAAGATGAGACGGGAGATGAAAGAAATGCAGCTGGCCTTAGCTAGGGTACAAAAGGTGCCTAACCCTCCCGTTATTCCCACTCTCCCACCAGGACACACGTCGGAATACCCTCCCCCTGGCCCTTCAACAAGCTTCCCCAGTCACCAATACTATCAGGCAAGAAATGCCTATGACCCCCAAGCTTCACAACCCAATCAGAACCCTCTTCCACCAAATGTTCATGTTTTCGTGGCACCCCCACCAGTCACGCTGCAAAGATCATCCAGTGAGCCGTTGTTTTAGGCTCACGATAACCAATATTACCCCCTGAACCAACCTTCAAAGCACCCGAGCCTCATACTTATAATACTCACTTCGAGATACTGGTAGAGACTGAAAAGCCGGCTAAAAGCCCAGAGCTAGACGAAGTGCTTCGAAAGTTTAAAAGCCTGGAGCAGTCCTTCAGGAATATCCATGGGTTAGGCAACCAAGTCAGTGTGGCCTACAAAGATCTGTGCCCATTCCCAGACATTCAATTGACGGTAGGGTTCAAAATGCCAAAGTTTGATCTATACTAGGGGCACGGTGATCCAATGGCACATCTGCGAGGGTTTTGCAGTAAGATAAGAGGGACCGGGGGAAAAGACGAGCTGCTGATAGCTTACTTTGGTCAGAGTCTGAGCGGTTCTGCACTGGAATGGTACACAAGACAAGATCCGAGCAGGTGGTACACCTGGGACGATTTAGCACAAGCATTTGCAGGGCATTTTCAGTACAACCTTGAGATCGTCCCTGACCGTCTCACATTGCTGAAACTTGAGAAGAAGCCTAGGGAAAGCTTCCGAGAATTTGGGTACCATTGGAGAGAGCGGGCAGCAAGAGTTGATCCTCCGATGAGAGAGGGAGAAATAGTGGACTACTTTCTACAGACTCTAGAGCCAACTTACTTTGGTCACTTGGTGACGTCAGTTGGCAAATCTTTCAACGAAGTGGTAAAAATGGGCGGTATGATTGAAGAGGGACTTAAGTCCAACAAAATCTTGAGCTATTCGGCAATTAAAGCAACCACTCAGGCCATCTAGAGCGGCACGGGAGGTGCGCTTGGAAAGAAGAAAAGGGAAGATGTCGCAACAGTCGAGGCAGGTACTTAGTCCAGATCCAGAGGTCCCCCCCCCCCTTACTACCAACCTAGACCCCATCACTTAAATTACCCACACATTCCATACGGCCCTTCACAGCCCTACTACCCACCACAAGAGCCACATTTCTCTGTCCATCACGCCCAAACTTACACCCAGCCTCCGGCTCGGCCGCAATGGCATGCGCTGGCTCCCAAAAATACATATCCACCTCCACAAAACATATATCCACCTCCAATGGCCTACAGGAATCCTTCGGGACCAGGTTTCCGTGGGAATCAGACTTTCAGGAATGAAAGGGTGCAGAGGCAGAGAACATTCACTCCGCTGGGAGAAACCTATACTACTTTGTTCCACAAATTGAGGCAGTTAGGCCTATTGAGTCCTGTGGAGCCCAAATTGCCAAATCCCCTTCCCAAAAATCTGGACCACTCGGTAAGCTGTGAATATTGTTCGGGGGCTCCCGGGCATGATACTGAGAAGTGTTGGAAGTTGAAGACTGCTGTACAGGATCTTATTGACACAAATAGGATCGAGGTCCAGGAGTCAGAGGCACCTAACATCAATCAGAACCCGTTGCCGGCACACCATGAAGCCCACATGATCGAACTAATGCACGAAGGAGGGAAGCTCAAGAAGCCCTCACAAACGGTAATGATGATCCGTTCCAATCCGAAAGAAAAGTTGATCAGTGGAAAAGCGGTAGTACAGTCAGAAAGAGTAGAAGGCAAGCCAGTGGGGGTGATGGGGAAGAGTTCGTCTGATGTTGCCAAGAATCCAGAGCCGGTCAAAGTAACGATGCAAGGGATATCAAGCAAGCCAATAGTCGTGAAGGGGGCATGCATAGGACCAGTTGTTATCAGGCCAGTAATGCAGTTGCCGATAATCAGCAAGAAAGCTGTGCCATGGAGCTACAGTCAGGTAATGGTAATGCATAAGGGGAAGGAAGTTGTGGAAGAAATATGTGATGCACAAGGGTTAACTCGTTCGGGAAGGTGTTTTGCTCCCGCAGAGTTAAGAAGGGCCAATCCCGTAGCGACAAAGAATCCAGTTACCGAGGAAGAGGCAGAAGAATTTTTAAAGAAAATGAAGGCACAAGATTACTCCATAGTGGAGCAGTTGAGGAAGACCCCGACACAGATCTCATTATTGTCACTGTTGATCCATTCAGATGAGCATCGCTAGGTATTGATGAAAATTCTGAATGAAGCCCATGTTCCGGATAAGATCTCTGTGAACCGTTTGGAGAAAATAGCAGACACGATTTTCGAGGTCAACAGGGTCACTTTTTCAGACGATGAGTTGCCCGTAGAGGGTACAGAACACAACAAAGCCCTATACTTGACCGTGAAGTGCGAAGACGCGGTAGTCACTCGAGTACTGATTGATAATGGGTCCAGTGCCAATATCTATCCTTTGGCCACATTGAACAAGCTGAAGGTCGATGGTGATAGGATTCATAAGAACAACATCTATGTTCGAGGGTTTGACGACGGTGGTACAGACACGGTGGGTGATATCATACTGGGATTGACCATTGGTCCAGTCGAGTTCACCATGGAGTTTCAAGTGTTAGATGTGGCAATGTCATATAATCTTCTGTTGGGGCGACCCTGGATCCACGCTGCCAAAGTAGTGCCTTCTACACTATATCAGATGGTCAAATTCGAGTGGGATAGGCAAGAGATCGTAGTACATGGGGAAGACAATGCAAGCGCCGTAAGTAATGCCATCGTACCCTTCATAGAGACTGATGATGATAAGGGGTCGTGGGTGTACCAGGTTTTCGATACGGTTTCAGTGGACAAAGTTCCCGAAGGTGAAAGCATCCCACTTCCCAAAATAGTGACTGCAACTGTCATGGTAGCGTCGGAGATGTTGAAGAACGGGTTTGTGACAGGCAAAGGTTTAGGGGCTGATCTTCAGGGTATTGTTCAGCCGGTTTCTTTGCCCAAAAATCTGGATACCTTTGGGTTGGGGTTCAATCCTACAGCGGTGGATGTGAGATGGGCCCGCAAGTTGAAGAAAAGAGTCTAGGTCCTTCCCAAGCCATTCCTGCGCCTATCCAGATCATTTGTCAGAACAGGTATCAGAAAGTTGTCGGTCCCGAAAGTTCTCGGGCCACTGATTGGGCTAGATGGAGATTTGAATGAGGGTTTTGAAAGGCTGTTCACCGATGTCAACATGATAGAAGCTGGAGAAGGGTCCAGTAGGTTAGATGTACAGTTTGTGGGGCCTAGGGCAAATATCAACAATTGGATGGCTACTCTCCTTCCTACCCGGAGGGAGTCTTGGTAGTGGGCTCTGATTTTTCTTTCTTGTCCTTTTGGATTATTCCAGGGTTGTAATCTAGTTTTGTTTTGTATTCGGCAAAGTGTGAAACTCCTTTATCCCGTATTTTAATAAAGTGAAAGCTTTTGTTCTTCTTATTTTGTTTTAACTTTGTTTTCTTCTTTTCTCTTTCTGAACAGTTCTCTTTATATTGGTTCTAATGACATGGCATGCACAACGGATCGTCAACCCAGTCTAAGAAATCAATCTGATTCCGGACTAATTGTACAAGAGGTCGATTATGATGATGAATCGAAATACGACGAGGATGAAGCCTTCGAAGAGATAGAGAGTTAAGCCAGTTTGAGGAGAAATCCAAACCCAACTTAAATGACACAGAAGCCATCAATTTAGGGGATGCAGATGATATAAGGGAAACTAAAATAAGCATTCACATTGCACCGAATATCAGGGAAGAACTAATCAAAGCACTTATTGAGTTCAAAGACGTTTTTGCATGGTCGTATGATGACATGCCGGGGTTAAGCACGGATTTAGTGGTTCACAAATTGCCCATTAACCCGGCATGCCCTCTCGTCAAGCAGAAATTGAGGAAGTTCAAAACAGACATGAGTGTGAAGATTAAAGAGGAAGTAACCATGCAGCTGCAAGCAAAGGTTATTCAGGTCACTCGATATCCTGATTGGTTGGCTAATGTGGTGCCAGTGCCGAAGAAAGATGGGAAGATCAGGGTGTGTGTCGATTACCGCAATTTGAATAGGGCAAGCCCCAAGGACCACTTTCCATTACCCAACATCCATATCTTGATCGATAATTGTGCCGGACGTGAGATCGGATCTTTTGTAGATTGTTATGTTGGGTATCATCAGATTCTGATGGATGAAGAAGATGCAGAAAAGACGGCTTTCATTACATCGTGGGGGACTTATTGCTACCGGGTAATGCCATTTGGTTTGAAGAATGCTGGGGCAACGTACATGAGAGCAATGACTACTGTGTTTCATGACATGATACACAAAGAGATTGAGGTATACATGGACGATGTGATCATAAAATCCAAGCATCAGGGAGACCATGTAGCAGACCTAAGGAAGTTTTTCCAGAGACTTTGGAGGTACGATATTAACCTCAACCCGGCCAAATGTGCATTTGGTGTTCAATCTGGAAAGCTGTTGGGATTCATCGTCAGTCGGCGAGGTATTGAGTTGGACCCGTCAAAGATCAAATCCATCCAAGATTTGCCACCGCCGAAGAACAAGACAGAAGTAATGAGTCTGTTAGGAAGGTTGAATTATATCAGCAGGTTTATTGCTCAACTCACAGCAACTTGTGAACCCATTTTTCGGCTACTGAAGAAAGATGCTGCGGTAGAATGGACGGCAGAATGTCAGGAAGTATTTGACCAAATCAAAGGATATTTATCAAATTCACCTGTGTTGGTTCCATCTGAGCTGGGAAGACCGTTAATTCTTTATCTAACGGTCATGGAGAATTCGTTTGGCTGCGTACTGGGGCAGCACGACATTACGGGAAGGAAGAAGCAAACCATCTATTATCTCAGCAAGAAGTTTACAGGCTATGAGGTTAAGTACACTCAACTCGAGAAGACATGTTGCGCCCTAACTTGGGTGGCCCAGAAATTGAAGCATTATCTGTCATCATATACTACTTATCTCATTTCACGCTTGGATCCACTGAAGTATATTTTTCAGAAGCCTATGCCCACAGGGAGATTGGCAAAATGGCAGATATTACTCACAGACTTCGACATCGTCTATGTGATGAGGACGGCTATGAAGGCCCAAGCATTGGCTGATCACTTGGCCGAGAATCCTGTTGATGAGGAATACGAGCCCTTGAGGACGTATTTTTCTGATGAAGAAGTGATGCATGTAGATGAATTGGAATTATCTGAGGAACCAAGTTGGAAGCTCTTCTTCGATGGAGCCGCAAATGCGAAGGGAGTTGGAATAGGAGCGATACTTATTTCTAAAACAGGACATCATTATCCTGTTATGGCACAACTACGTTTCTATTGTACCAATAATATGGCTGAATATGAGGCATGCATTTTGGGCTTACGGTTAGCTGCAGACATGGATGTCTAGGACGTCTTGGTCTTGGGAGACTCGGACCTCCTGGTGCATCAGATTTAGGGTGAATGGGAAATAAGGGATTTGAAGCTCATACCATATCGACAATGTTTGCACGATCTGAGCAAGCGATTTCGATCAGTGGAGTTCAGACACATCCCAAGAGTTCATAATGAGGTTGTCGATGCTTTGGCCACCTTAGCATCGATGTTGCACCACCCAGACAAAATTCATGTTGACCCGTTGCATATCTAGGTTCGTGATCAGCATGCTTATTGCAACATGATAGAGGAAGAAATGGATGGTGAGCCATGGTTTTATGATGTCAAGGAATACATCATGATGGGGATATACCCGAAACAGGCCACCGGAGATCAAAAGAGAGCCATTCGGTGATTGGTAAATGGATTTTTCCTCAGTGGGGGAATGTTGTACAAAAGAACACCAGATTTGAGATTGCTGAGATGTATAGATGCTAGTCAAGCCACGACAGTTATGACAGAGGTACATGCTGGAGTTTGTGGGCCACATATGAGCGGATATGTATTGGCAAAGAAACTTCTTCGAGCAGGGTACTATTGGCTCACTATGGAGCGTGATTGTATCAGTTTCGTGCAGAAATGCCATTAGTGTCAGATACACGGAGATCTGATTCATTCTCCGCCGACAGAATTGCATACAATGTCAGTACCATGACCATTTGTCGCCTAGGGCATGGATGTCATTGGACCTATTGAGCCGGCAGCTACCAATGGTCATAGGTTCATTCTGGTGACCATCGATTATTTCACTAAGTGGGTTGAAGCTAAAACTTTCAAGTCGGTAACCAAGACGGCAGTGGTAGATTTTGTTCATTCCCATATCATCTGTAGATTTGGGATCCCAAATGTGATCATCACGGAAAATAGTGCTAATCTTAACAGCGGTTTGATAAAAGAAGTATGTCAAAAATTTAAGATTACACACCGCAATTCCACCCCATATCGTCCCAAGGCGAATGGAGCAGTTGAGGCATCCAACAAAAACATAAAGAAGATGCTTCGGAAGATGGTAGAAGGTTCGAGGCAATGACATGAAAAATTACCATTTGCATTGTTAGGTTATCGCACTATTGTCCGTACTTCAGTAGGGGCAACTCCTTATTTGTTGGTATACGGAACTGAAGCAGTAATACCGGCAAAAGTTAAAATTCCATCCCTTAGGATTATCGCTGAGGCTGGGATTGATGACGATGAATGGGTCAAAGCCCGATTGGAGCAGTTGAACTTGAAAGATGAAAAGAGATTGACAGCAGTATGCCATGGCCAATTGTATCAAAGGAGAATGGCAAGAGCCTACAATAAGAAGGTGTGCCCCAGAAAATTTGAAGTGGGGCAGCAGGTGTTGAAACGAATCCTGCCACATCAGGCCGAAGCAAAGGGCAAGTTCGCCCCGAATTGGCAAGGGCCGTTTATTTGTGACCAGAGTGTTATCCGATGGCGCTTTATGTTTAACAGATGTCGAAGGGAAATGCGTCGACATGGCTATCAATTCTGGCGCAGTTAAGAGATATTATGTATGATTTCTTTTGATTGTAATTGTTGTTTGTTTGTACTTGGCATTTATCGGAGAAAGAAATGACGGAGGCAGTTCTTTCTTCTATCCAAACACTTTAACCTTTGCTTCTCCTTTTGAGCCTTATTTATTCTTTCATACCCCTATTTTGGAATCAGTAATGGAAATGAAAGGAAAAGAGATGAGAAACATAATGATAATAAAGACAAAAGAAAAGTCACAAGAAAAACAAAGGAATTGAGAACTACGTTTGACCTGATTCCTCAAAGAAGGATACGTAGGCGCCTCACGGCTCGGTCATAGTGTAACAAAAAATAAAATCCCCAAACAAGAAAAACTGGGGCAGAAGTTTGTATTTGTAATATTGGGAAGAAAGTTCGATTCCAAGAGTTGTAATGTTTTACCCATCAAAATGATTTTGAACCCTTTTGATACCCCTTTTCTTTTAGCCATACACAAAAACCCATATCTATGTCCAAAAAAGACCTCCCGATCAGTATCCGAGAAGTGCCAAGTCATGCAAACGGAAGTCGAGAATAACACTTTGATCCCTAGCAGAGAAGAAGATCATAGGCTGGAAATGAATTGGTAGCCGAAAGAATCCCCAGCAGAGAGAATCATATCGGTAACACTCTGATCCCCAGCTGGAAAAAATAAAATGAGAGTCTTATCGGTGAAAACCTTCACAGGCACCATAAGGCGACGGGAGTTGAAAGAAATGAGAGAGTCTTATCGGTGAAAACCTTCACAGGCACCATAAGGCGACGGGAGTTGAGAGAAATGAGAGAGTCTTATCAGTGAAAACCCCTCGAAGGGCACTATGAGGCGACACGACAAGATTGGCGGAAAGGATCCGCATTTGGCAAAGAGTTGAGTGCCTGTTTATCCCCAGCAAGTTGAGGCCGTTCGAAAGATTGATTGATATAAGTAGACTGGGTTAATTAATCCGGAATGCACAACATGATCGTTGGGATCGGTTATATCATTCAGATAAGTTCTTTCTTTTCTTCTCCCCAGCATTCGTTCGGAAAGACTTCTTCTTTTCCATCTTTTGAAATCATCACTTTTCATTTATTTTGTTTTAAGACTTTATCTCCCCAGCAGTTTGTTTTGAGAAAGATTTTTCAGAGCTTACTACTAGTTGCCAAAACGGTGCAAAGCAAAATGCGAATAGGACAGGCCAGAGATAAGGCGCCAAAGCGAAAAGAAGTTTGTCGCAAGACCAAATGATAAATGAGTCTAGATTCCAAGGGGACCAAATTTCCAGGGGAAGTTGGAGAAAAACAGAAATTAGGAGGTTGAGAAGTTATGGATCAAATTCCAAGAGGATCCCCAGCAGATTTGCGAGATGCAGGAACAACTTCGACAGATTATCGACCAAGTTCCGCGATGATCGGACAACACAGAGCGGGGAAGGAAGAGAAGAGAAAAACCATCCCCAGCAGAAATATCATCCCCAGCAAGTTTTGTAATAAAACGCAAAGCAGGGAAAGGAAAAGGGAAAAAACCATCCCCAGCAGGAGTGGCACGACCACTCACCACGTTTTAAACTAACAAATTTTTCTTTGATTTGAAGCAGGGAAAGGAAATGTTATTGACAGCGGGAAGACATGGCCGCAAAGAAGATTATCAAACTGGGGCAGAAAATTTTCTCTCATTGTGAAATTTTCTTGAAATCAGATACCCACTGGGGGAAGATGGAAGATAACACAAGTTTGAAGGAAGTGGAATCCCCAGCAGTATACGGGAGAAGGCAATACAAATTTTAAAGAAAGCAATCTTGGAAGAAGCAAGATAACCCGAGTTTTAAGGGTAGTCGTCTTTGAATCAGTGTCATCCCCACCATTGTTAAAAGGAGGAAAGTAACTAGTCTTAAAGAAGGAAGATAATTCCCCAGCAGTGTTATCCCCGACAGGTTTTAGAGAAGTGAAAGCACCAGCTTTAAAGGAAGTAGTCTTTAAAGAAGGAAAATAACATATTTGTGAATAAAATATTGGTGTTACCCCCAGCAGTTTTTAGAGGAATAAAATACCAGTTTTGAGGGAAGCGGTTCTGAAAGAAGATGATTCAAGTTAGAAGAAAACTGGTTCGGGAGGCAGGAAGGAACAACAACAATAAAACGCATTGATTAAGAAGTAGTTGAAGTCAGGAGCCTGCCTGTAGAATGGAGGTCATTAAATTTCAAGTTGTTGTTAAAGTCAGGAGCCCGCCTGTAAAACGGAGGTTGTTATAATTTTAAGTCAAAGAAGTCAGGAGCCCTCCTGTAGAACGGAGGTTGTTATATTTTAAGTTGAAGAAGTCAGGAGTTCGCCTGTAGAATGAAGGTCATCAAATTTCAAGTTGCTGTAGAAGTCAGGAGCCCGCCTGTAAAACGGAGGTTGTTATAATTTTAAGTCAAAGAAGTCAGGAGCCCGCCTGTAGAACGGAGGTTGTTATAATTTTAAGTCGAAGAAGTCAGGAGCCCGCCTGTAGAATGGAGGTTGTTAAATTTTAAGTTGATGAAGTCAGGAACCCGCCCGTAGAACGGAGGTTGTTTATTTTAAAAGTTGAAGAAGTCAGGAGCCCGTCTGGAGAATGGAGGTTGTTAAATTTTAAGTTGGAGTCAGGAGCCCGCCTGGAGAATAGAGGTATTATATTTTTAAGAAGTTGTTGAAGTCAGGAGCCCGCCTGGAGAATAGAGGTGTTGTATTTTTAAGAAATTGTTGAAGTCAGGAGCCCGCCTGGAGAATAGAGGTGTTATATTTTTAAGAAGTTGTTGAAGTCAGGAGCCCGCCTGGAGAATAGAGGTGTTATATTTTTAAGAAGTTGTTGAAGTCAGGAGCCCGCCTGGAGAATAGATGTGTTATATTTTTAGGAAGTGGTTGAAGTCAGGAGCCCGCCTGGAGAATAGAGGTGTTATCTTTAAGAAGTTATTGAAGTCAGGAGCCCGCCTGGAGAATGAAGGTGTTATATTTTAAGAAGTAATTGTTGTTGAAGTCAGTAAAGCAGAAGAATACAACAAAAATCCCCAGCGGGAAACAACAAAAATCCCCAGCAGAGGAAGGCAGTTCAAGATTCGAAGGAAAAATAATGCGAAGCTCACAAGAAGGAAATAAGCAATTCGAGATCGGTAACCAAGGGAGAATACAAGTCAAATCAGAAGTAAAGAAATACCAGAGGAAATACAAGGCAACAAGGCAGCAACAGTCACATGACCAAGTTTGAGAATAAATCTTTGTAATTCATAGATCATAGCTTAGTATAACTTTTTTATCTTTCATCAGGGTGTAATAAGGAGGTCAGTAAGCGGTAACATTAGCAGCAACAACAGTAACAACAAAAGGCAGTCCCATGGTAGTCCCAGCTATCGAAACTTCCCGAACTATATTGACCTGATTCCCTTTTAGCCAGGGATATGTAGGAAACCCTTGAAGCAAAGGTTCGGTTAAATCTTTTCAAAAATGCTTCACACGGAGTATTCCAACGGGCAAAAATTACTCGTATCTGCTCTCATTTTATCTTTGCACGAAAACTCTTCGTGTTTTCGGACAAAGAGGGGCAGCTGTGAGCACGTGATTTTTGCCCTATGAGAACTACTCCCAAAAATTCAAAATAAAATGGTTTTGTGTTGTTTGTGATTTATTTGTATTTTTGTCTGTGCATGTTTATTTATACTTTAATTAAGAAAAATACAAAAATATGTGTTGCATGTGCATTTAGGATTTGATTTTACAATTTAGGAATTAATTAAACAATCAAGTTTGTTTTACAAAAAGGAAAATCACAAAATATGTACTTTGCATTTTTAGCATTTAATGGGGAATTGTGTGATTTTTGTTATTAATTGGCATTTAATTATATGTGATAAATGTTATTAGAAGATAATTAGTATTTTAATAAGTTAACTTAGTTTTTAATTTTAGAAAATAATTTAAAAAAGCAAAATGAATGAAAAGAACAAAAAAAACTAGGAAGGAAAATCGGATTGGGCTCAAATCCCTGGCCCAATGGCATGTCCCAAACCCGGTCCAGGCAGTTTCTTTCACAAGATGGTGAAACGACGTAGTAGAGGGACCAAACTACGTCGTTTCAATGGCAAAAAAATCTCAGCCATTCAACCAAGCCACATCCAACGGTCACAGATCAATGCCCACATCCAAGGACCAAGCCTGACCCGTTACCCGGTTCAAACCGACCCCCTACTTAAACCAAACGACGTTGTATGGGTTAATCTCCTTGATCCTGGCCGTTGATCGTGCTTGATCCAACGGCCAGGATTAAAACACCCCCTCCGTATATAAGTCCAATCCCTTACCCCACGCCCCCAAAGCCATACCCCCCTCACATATTCGTCTCTGAGCTTCAGAGACCAAACAGATCCACCGCCTTCAACCACCGTGCTCCGCCTACCGAAAATCGCCTCACGGCGTTTCCGGTGGTCCAAACGACCCTATCTTCCCACCACTGATTCCCCTCGATCTACCCATTCCGGATCCCTAACTCTTATCCCTCGAATCCCAGCCGTGTACCTCGAATGTTAGATCAAAAATCAGGCCGGAACCCTATCTCGTCCAATAGCCTCCAAATTCACACCACAGCTTCCCCAAGACTTCCTCGTTCCAGTCCCACGCTCAGTTTTCTTCGAATCACCCCCGAGCTCCTCGAATCTTAGATCAAAGGAATGGACCCAAAACCCTAGTTCATCTAATGAACCCCAAACTCACACCAGCTATCCACCTGACCTCCCTCGTGCCTAAAACGCCCTTGGTCTGGCTCGAATCTTGCTAGAACTGATCGAGTTCCAAATCGAACCCCCCCAAGAAACCTAGAAAACCAAAGGTCGAAGTTTGTCCGAAGAAAAGGAATTTGGGTGTCCAGTGGACCTTAGTCGAAGTGTTCTCAGTTGAGAACACTCGATTAAGGTCCGTTCGACCTCAAAAAAGGTCTGAGTCAGAGTCCAAGTCAGGATTGTCTAGTGTCAGAGTTCTTGAGGTATTTTTCTTCTTTTTCTTTTCTATTTTTGTTGTTATTTATCTGCTTAAGCTTCATGGTATTTCACCATCTTTTAATTTATTCCTCTCTTCTCTTTCGGACCTTTTTCTGGTCCAGTTTTTCTCATATGGTTGGTTGTCACATGCTGAATCGTTTGAGTATGATTGTCCGTTAGTTTGGTTGAAAGGGTCAGTGCCCGTAATATTCTGGCACAAAACTGTGTCTAGTCTTGTAATTGGTTACTTGTATTACTAGTTCAAATGATCTCACTTTCTGTGATGTCTGATTCCTTGTTTCTTTTGTTGTTCATCATTTTACATATAAATTCAGTTATGTTCATCGAGTATGTGACAATGTTTCATTCATTTTGTTTGATTTAGAATTGTGAACATAGTTAGTCATTCCCCTGTATCTGTGTCAATCATGGTTTGAAATTTGACCTTGGTAGTTCAATGTGATTTTGTTCAAATGCATTAGTCTTTATTTTTATGCTATTTATTCTGACCTGAGTTCTAGTTTGAATTACTGATTGAATTAGATAAGTTGAATTGGTTATAGCTATTGTAGTTTGTTGGATTCAGCTTAGTTAGTTGGTAGGTTTGAATAGGTTAGAGTTCAAAGGTTCAATGCAGAGTGAAAGGGATTGGATAGGACAGTAATTTCAGGAACTTTAGGAGGGTAATTTGGGGTTTAAAGGTTTAGCAAAATGGTCTTGCTAAGTGGGCTTACAGTAAAGCACTTAATTAACCCTTAATCTAATGTGTTAGTGGGGAACACAACATAATGGTATGGGGAGGGTCACAAGGACTTGATATAGAAAAATAGGCTGCCCATACCCGCGTGGGATTAATAAACAAAAAGAAGTTTAGTGGGGAACAAATGAATTAAAAAGAGGGAAAACATAATATATTGGGGTTTGAGAGATGATGGGCAGAATTAGTTTAAAAAATTCTGCCTAAAGTTCTATTGAGAGAGGAGGGGGGCAGGCCTGCTTTGGGGGGTTATATAGAGTCATTTTTAGACAAGAAGGGGGGATTTTTTCTGAAAATCTTAAGAGAGTGCTGGAGAGTTTAAAAAGAGAAAACAAAAAAGAAAGATATGGTTTCATTGCATCTGTAGGAGTAACTCGAATCCTGGACAGTGAATCCGATTCCCTTTGATTGCTTAAGTGGTTCAGTGGTCTACTGGTTCAGTTTCGGGTTTAATATACGCTTGGTTGAGTTTGTTTGTGGTGATATTGGTTGTTGTTGTTTGGTCTTTTACAAACTTTCTGGGCTGTATCGGTAGCTATTTGGAACTCCCATCTGCTGTTGTTGAACTGTTGTTGATTTCTGCCCGTTACTGTTGCTTGTTGATTGTTGAATACCAGTTGACTACTTGTTGCTGACCTCTCCTTTTCTATTTGATTCGATTTCCAGGTACACATCTCAGACTGTTTCAATGTATTGTCTCCTGTCGGAATAGCGAAAATGAAACTGAAGTTTTCTGCCGTAGATTTGTTGTCCTCATAGTTTCATTATGTTTTTATATAACTTATGTAGTTTGGTTTGCTGTATGCTATAATTAATTGGGGTGTATAACTGGACTGATTAAGTTGAATTATGTAGGTTGTTGGACTGTTGATTTATGGTTATTCTAGCTTTAGACTTAGTATGGTTAGTATTTATTTAGTTGAGCATTTGGCTGTTTAAAATTTAAGAACCAAAAGCAGTTTAAAATTACAACCAAGTTGAAAGCAGGAGGCACTGACCACATCAAGTTCATTTCTAAAGCCGAACGTGCTTCAGTAGTTGGAATTTTGACATATTGGTTAATATTAATTCAGAGCTTAAACCATTTCTCATGAGTAAGTTTCTTTTATTTTGATTGGCATGTGAACTCAAATGGTCCTCCCAAATTAATATTAGTGTTTGAGTATAAGTCAGTGAAGCAATGGTCAAGTCTGTTAAGTTTTGGTCAATAAGTTGGTCAATTTGATTTAGGTAGCATAAGTTGAATCCATATGATAATCGTGTTCTCTATTTCAATAGCAGGTTCATTAATGCCAATTAGTAATATTAGTTCGGATCAACCTAAAAATAACCGGGTTTTCACGATCGTGTTTCCAGTAGCTAATACTTAAGTATTCTGAGTCTTAAACTAGGATTCTAGGGATCACTATTTCATTAATTTCTAATAAGTAAATACGGTTTCTCTTTGATTCTAATTGTTAAGCACGTTTGAATAATCTGGATAATCTCAGTGAATAAATTAGGATTTATTTTTTTTTAAAAAAAAGATGAATAAAGTAGAGAACCATAGTTGCTTTTAGGTTCGCCCTCTTAAAAACACATGAGATGGGCCTCGCCGATCAAAACAAATGCATAAATTGTGGGGTCCTCTTAAATCGTTATAATAAATATATAGAATTCGAGATGGGCCGCTTAGCAAATTTCATGGCCTTCCCCAACATAATAACGCGTTAGTCACTTTAGGCGCACTTTTAATAACATTACCTCCCTAAACTCGGGTGTGCATTTATGTGACCCAAATCCAAACCTCAACGAAGTCGAAATGTGTCGCTAATCACGGGCACATTGATTGTGACGTGGTTCGAGAAACATTTCCACGACATTGCAAATTCCTTTTAAAAATAATGAATGAGACGAGCCTCGACAAATAAAAATACACAAGCTGCGGGGCCCTCTATACGTGTTGGTAAAGTTACTTAGACTTCGGGATGGGCCATTTAGCAAAGTTTCCCGGCACTACCCAAGATAATGATACGCTAGTCGCTTTAGGCGCGTATTTAATAATGTTCTCTTCTTAAACTCGGGTGCACATTTATGTGACCCAAATCCAGATCTCAACAGAGTTGAAATATGTCAATAACCATGGGTGCATTAATGTGACGTGGTTAGAGATACATTTTCACAACGTTTTAATTCTCTGTTAAAATAATAATGATAATAATAAAAGCAGTTAAAAGTTAAATTTTGAACATAGGTTCATAATTGTATAAAATCAGATAATTAAGCCGAATATGATAGTTGAGTGACCGTGCTAGAACCACGGAACTCGGGAATGCCTAACACCTTCTCCCGGGTTAACAGAATTCCTTACTCGGATTTCTGGTTCGCGGACTGTAATACAGAGTCAATCTTTTCCTCGATTCGGGATTCAACGGTGACTTGGACACCATAAATCTCCTAAGTGGCGACTCTGAATTAAATAATAAATCCCGTTTCGATTGTCCTTTAATTGGAAAAACTCCCTTTACGCCCCCTGCGGGCGCAGGTAAAAAAGGAGGTGTGACACCTACCCCATGTTCCCCACGTTCATAGGCATTTGAGGTTGCTGGTTGGGGACTATGGGGTCCCACACCATTAGGAGAGAGTTCAGGGTTGTTAGCTCCTGGGGGAGGGGGAAGAAAGGGAGGTCTAGTCCCATATTCTGAGGGATGTAGGGGTTTTGGTTGAAGGGGAGTGGGAGATTCCACTGGGCATGCATGTTTTGGAGGAGATTGTTGTTCATGCCTAGGGCAAGGGGTTGTATGATGTTGTTGGCCCAAATTTGGTTCATATAATTGTTCATTGCTAGGTGTAGCCCCTCCGCTACCAGTTGGGCAAGGAACTGGGGATTCTGGATTAGGATTATGCTTTCTTGGCCATTGATGTTGAGTTGGAGTGACAATGCCCTCCTCATTAGCCCTAGTTCCAACTAAGATGTTGGGTAGTGATCCTGAGGGAGTGGAGGTTATGCATAGAAGATGGGAATATTTTGAAGCTGAGGGGGGAGAGAAGGGAGGTTGTCCATAGTTGGTGGACAATAGTTTCTTAGGATTTGGATCAACTTGTACCTTCTCCTTGGGTTGATGGTGATTATGGGCATATTGATATGCGTTATAGATAGGATTTAAAGAGTCTGATGCGTGGGAGAAAGAAATGATTGAATCAGTTTGCATGCAATCTGGATCACTTAGCATGCTAGGTTTAATAGGGGATTTGCATGGATTTGTTTCGGCACGTGTTCCAAAGTGTAGGACAAATAAGAGTTGATAGTAGAGGTGTCAGTTATTAGAGGTTGAGCATGCTGATTAACTAAACTAATATGGTCTTTTGTTTGTTGAGTAGAGGTTATAGGCTCGTTATTGCTAATGTTTGGAAGCCTTGTGTCAGTTGATAAAGGATTATTGTAGTTATTAGTCCTATTAGGGATAGGGCTAGCATTTTTGTCTTTTAGTGGAGTTGTAGATACATGAACTGGTTTAGCTGGATGGTTTGGGTTCATGCAGACCGGGTTCATATGACTTAGGTTAGTTTGATCAGCGGTATTGTCCAAAATCATTAGCTGGTTTTCAGCTCCAAGGATTGAAAAACTGTTTTTATTAGAAATTTTTTTATTATGAGCCTTGTTTTGAGAGATGTGGGTGTCATTGGTAGTATTAGACAAGAAATTAGTAGAGCTAGCTATAGAGTTTTTTACAACGTATTTTAATTTTCTTGTGATTAGATACTTACCAGTGGTTGTATCGTATAGCTTTACCTCAATATTAGGATCCTGGTTTGTAGTTGTGACTGCCTTGCTTTTCCTTTGTTCTTGCTTCTTTTTGTTCCTTGAAAAGGAGACTGTGTGCCAGTCATCTAGAGTAACTGATGTCTTGTTACTGGGTTGAGGGTTCTGGGGTTGGAAATCGTTAGGAACTCTGTTAGTATCCCATATAATGGAGCAATTTTTAGTTAGGTGTCCTAATTTGCTACAATTTTTACATAGAAAATGGTCGGCTTCATAGAGAATGGGTTGTTTATGGGAGCCAATGTAGATGAATTTTAGTAGAGGGACTCCCAAGGGTAGCTCAATGCACAGCCTAGCGTATCTTCTTCTCAAGGAGGATGAAGTACATGCATCCACTTTAAGAAGTCTTCCTATGGCACTGCCTATTTTCTATAGGAGTTGGCCATCATAGAATTCCGTAGGAAGTTGAGGTAATCTCATCCACACCGCTGAATATGCTTGGGTGGCCTCTGTTGTTACAAAGTTTGGCTGCCACCTTTGGATAGAGAGGAAGTAACCAAATATAAAATATGGTCCATTTCGAAGGATCGAGATCATACTGTCTTCGTTTTATAACTTGACAATGAAGTAGTCATTTCCTAACTCTATGAGTGGGATGTTTTCTGTAATTTCCAAAGGTCCTGAACTTTTCGTTTAAGGATATGATGAAGGGTTCTTTTGCTGTGGAGTTTAATGATGAGAGAAAATTTCCAAGGCTCATAGATTCTCAATTTATCTTCTTGTGAAATATGTACCATAGTTGGGCTGATTCCTCTTCCATCTTCTAAAACAGGAGTGAACATTTCATGGTCTTGATCCGTGGAGGAAGGTGGTAAGTGTTCTGAGAAGTTTGTGTTCATGACTATACGATATTTGATGAAGGAGTTTTGATTTGAAGGAAGAGGGGATGTGGGGACAGGTGTGTGGGTATAAGTTTGGACATTCAACTCTTGAACTACTTGAGTTTTTTGGGAATTTAAATTGTCCGGTGGTTTGGGGGGATATGGATCGAATCTAGTCAGGGGTTGGGAATTGCATTGAACAGGAATGAGAAGGAGAAATTTAATGAGGAAATGGGAAGGGATTAGTCGTTTAGAGAGAAGTCGGAGCTTCTCTCTCTTTTACAGTCTTGCACGTTTCAAAATATAATTACTACTTTTTTAAGCACAATTTAAAAATAATATATATATATATATATATATAAATTAAAAAAAATGTGTTTCGTTTGCTCCTTGAGATAGGTAGTCAAAACAACAACTAGACATCTCGAAGTATTCCTATTTAATTTGATTTTGTGAATGTGAAGAGCTGAAGATATTATTTGTTGTGAGTTGATATGAATGTCACACCCCTTTTTTTACCAAACCTCACCAAACCTTCTTAAAATTAATAAAAGATTTAGTAAAGCTTGAAAAGGGTTTTTCAATTAGAACATGATAAAAATTGTATTTAAAAGGAAAATAACTCAGAGTCGCCACCTGACATTAGTTTCGGTGTGTCAGGTCATCGTTTTTGTAAAATGATTTTTTCTTTTTAAATACTTTGGACTCCAAAACTAAGTCTGTACCAGAGATTCGGGTAAGGGGGTTCATTTGACTCGGGGAGAAGGTGTTAGGCTCTCTCCAAGTCCCGTAACTAGTACGGTTGTGTACTCGATCAAGTTGGCTTTTAAAATATTCGAATTGAGGTAATAACACACAAAAAAAAGAAAATAATGAAAAGAGGCTCGAGGTCATCCCTACCTAAAATAAAGAAAAAGAAAAATGAAAATAAAACAAAAATACTACAAGTTATATTTTTCGGTCTCTCATTACAAAGCTCTACGGGGCATTCCCCGGAATAAAATATATACAAATCTTTCGGGGCATTCCCCGGATAAATTTAACTAATGGAACGACCTTTCGCCTCAAAATTAAACAAACAAAATTCTAAGTCTTGCTCCAAGTGTGGCCGACCTAAACATGCCACTGATGAATGCAAAACAATAAAATTAAACTAAATAAAACTTTTTATGTTTTAACTTTTCTTTCAAGTTAACTTTCCAACCCCATCATACCTAATTGAATAACAACAAATTAATCAAAAGCATTCATAAATTCAAATCTCTTTAACGTCTTCGAGATCAATCCAAAACGGCAAGCTTACTTAGCGTACACTTTAGTTCAAAATTTTTCAGATGAGCCTACAACTTGAAACTAACTTTTTTTTATGTGCTTAAATAAAAGAGGCAGTGATCCAAAATATAGCAACAATTTCGCTAAAAATATACCCCGTACAAGTGTTAACATCAACCACAAGATGATTTCATAAAGTCATATAATCAGCAACAAAGTAGTCAAATATAATTTTTTTTAAAAACAGAATGAGAAGCAAGAAATAAGGGAAGAGACATAAGACCTTTTGTATGGCAAAATTTCCTCCTGATTTTGATTAAGCAAGTACCTCTATGAAGAGCTTTATACAGCAAGGGTGTCGATCAAAATTGAACCAGGAGATAAAATCTAACAATAGTACCTCAATTGTATTTCGAATTCTGGACCTGAACCTCGAGCGGACCTTTGACGACCTCGAACAAATTTCAAAAACGAAGTCCAAAATGGACTCGGATCAGCAAAACTCCAACTACACCTCAATTGATAATTTTCCCTTCTTTTTTTTCTTTACCCAAAGAAGAAACCAAACTCTGCAAACAAAAATAATTTTTGAATTTTTTGTTTTCTCGACTCGAAGTAGAAGTTAGAAGGTGAGATATTTTGGACTCTAATGTCTATGTGCATCTATCCCATGTCTAAAGATTGGGGAGGAAATAAGTTATCTAAGTTGAAGAATTGAATGAGAAAAATAAATAAATGAAGATTAATGGTTCCTTGCCTCCATTCCTCTCGATTTCTGACTCTGTTTCCATTGCCTCCCTTTTAAACGTGAGTCCTTTTGCTCAAGTGAGGAAAATCAGAGGGGCGGCTCAATATTTTGAGGGAGTGGAGTCAAGGCTGGAAATGGGGTTCTAGGGATTGAAAGATTTTTTTTTTTAGGTTTTCTATAATTGGGTATTTTATATGGAGGTGGGAAGGGATGATGGACATTGGATTAGAAGGAAATAGATGGTTAGGATTAAATCTTGCACATAAATGGGCTAATGGGTTGGGAAGAATGGACTAAGAATAATTGGTTTTAAGTTAAAAGAAATGGACTCACACCTTTGGGCCTACAAATTTTCTTGTTGGACAAAGACAAACTCAAAAATCCTACCAAAATATTAATTAAACTTAGTTAAGTAAATAAACAAAATTTTAAAATGAAACTACTTTTTTGTAATTTTAAATGTTATAACGATAATGTAAAAAGTAAATAAAATAGGCTAAAGTCATGATAAAATTAAGATACCATGAATAAAAATATACTAATTGATCTTAAACTAAAGATAAAAATATAGAAAAACGATATACAAGATAAATAAAACTATTTTATGTTTTTTTATGTCTTAGGACTAAAAGTAAAAATATTAAAATTATAGTAAATAAAGTCAAGCAAATATTTTAAAAATATTAAAATACTAAAACTAACTTTAAAATTTGCGGAGGTCAAAAATTACGTGCTTACAGCTGCCCCTCTTTGCTTGGAAACACGAAGAGTTTTTCGGAGAAAAGAACAATAAGCAACGTAATTGATTTATGACACGACGCTTATTCAAAAGAAAATAAAGGTGGCTAAAAAGATTGTGATCGAGCCCTGGTATCTGAGCTGCCTACATATCCTTGGCTATAAAGGAATCAGGCCACGTGTAGTTCAGAAGTGAGAAGGATGATGGAGTACCGAGGTGGAGAGTCGAGTGAAGTGTCGTCGGGGTTCTGGTCCGCGGTTCCTGCCATTACATCAAAAATAAAAGGAAAAATTACAGCAAAGTGAAAGAAAAATACAAAATCCTATCTATTTCTTGTATTGAATCTTCCTTGAATCTCTATTTGATCTTCAACATGAGACTGAAAAGTGGACCCTGTTCTTCAGGCGGGCTCCTGATGCTTCTTAAATTTGCGAATTGAAGTAACTCTGAAATGAATTCCCTTGTTCTCCAGTTGGGCGCCTGATTACCAACAACTTGAATTGTATTCATTCGTTATCCAGGTGGGTGCCTGATTACCAACAACTTGAATTGTATTCCCTCGTTATCTAGGTGAGTGCCTGATTACCAACAACTCGAACTGTATTCCCTCGTTATCCATGTGGGCGCCTGATTACCAAAACTCGAAACTGTATTCCCTCATTATCCAGGTGGGTGCCTGATTACCAGAAACTTGAATTGTATTCCCTCGTTATCCAGGTGGGCGCCTGATTGCTAAAACATGAATTGTATTCCCTCGTTATCCAGGTGGGCGCCTGATTGCTAAAACTTGAAACTGTGTTACCTCGTTATCCAAGTGAGCGCCTGATTGCTAAAACTTGAAACTGTATTCCCTTGTTATCCAGGTGGGCGCCTGATATTGTAACAAAACAGACAAAACGAAAGAAATTTTTCTGCCCCAGTTTGGGATCTGGTCATATTTGTGAGTGTTAATCGGATCATGTTACCTATAGAGCTCTAATAATTCAAAAGCTAAATCTCATTATCCAGTAGGGCCCTGAAAACTTCGAATTAAATCTCATCTAAAACTTAAAACTAAATCTCATTATCCAGGAGTGTCCTGAAAGCTTTAAAACTAAGTCCCATTATCCAGGAGGGTCCTGAAAAATTTAAAAACTAAATCCCATTATCCAGGAGGATCCCGAAAATATAAAATTAAATTCCATTATCCAAGGGGGCCTGAGAACTTTTAAAATTAAATCTCATTATTCATGAGGGTCCTAAAAGCTTTTGAATTAAATCCCATTATCCAAGAGGGTCCTGAAAGCTTTTAAAATTAAATTCCATTATCCAGGAGGGTCTTGAAAACTTTAAAACTAAATTCCATTATTCATGAGGGTCCTGAAAACTTTTAAGATTAAATCCCATTATCCAGGAGGGTCTTGAGAACTTTTAAAATTAAATTTCATTATCCAAGAGGGTCCTGAAAACCTTTAAAATTAAATCCCATTATCCAGAAGGGTCCTGAAAACTTTAAATTAATTCCCATTATCCAAGATGGTCCTGAAAATTTAAAATTAAATCCCATTATTTAGGAGGGTCCTGAAAACTTTTAAATTAAATCTCATTATCCAGGAGGGTCCTGAAAACTTTTAAATTAAATCCCATTATCCAGGAGGGTCCTGAAAACTTTTAAAATTAAATCCCATTATCTAGGAGGGTCCTGAAAATTTTAAATTAAATCTCAT
Source organism: Nicotiana tabacum (assembly GCF_000715075.1). NCBI lineage: Eukaryota > Viridiplantae > Streptophyta > Magnoliopsida > Solanales > Solanaceae > Nicotiana > Nicotiana tabacum. The sequence continues at coordinate 74,952,398 of NC_134087.1, forward strand.
TATCCAGGAGGGTCCTGAGAACTTTTAAAATTAAATTTCATTATCCAGGAGGGTCCTGAAAGCTTTAAATTAATTCCCATTATCTAGGAGGGTCCTAAAAATTTAAAATTAAATCCCATTATCCAGGAGGGTTGTGAAAACTTAAAACTAAATCTCATTATCCAGGAGGGTCCTGAAAAATTTAAAAAATAAATCTCATTATCCAGGAGGGTCCTGAAAACTTTTAAGATTAAATCCCATTATCCAGGAGGGTCCTGAGAACTTTTAAAATTAAATCTCATTATCCAGGAGGGTCCTAAAAGCTTTTGAATTAAATCTCATTATCTAGGAGGGTCTTGAAAACTTTTAAAATTTAAATCCCGTTATCCATGAGGGTCCTGAAAACTTTAAATTAAATCTCATTATCCAGGAGGGTCCTGAAAGCTTTAAATTAATTCCCATTATCCAGGAGGGTCCTGAAAGCTTTAAATTAATTCCCATTATCCAGGAGGGTCCTGAAAACTAGTAAAATTAAATCTCATTATCCAGGAGGGTCCTGAAAACTTTAAAACTAAATCCCATTATCCAGGAGAGTCCTGAAAACTTTTAAGATTAAATCCTATTATCCAGGAGAGTCCTGAGAACTTTTAAAATTAAATCTCATTATCCAGGAGGGTCCTGAAAACCTTTAAAATTAAATCCCGTTATCCAGAAGGGTCGTGAAAACTTTAAATTAAATTCCATTATCTAGGAGGGTCCTGAAAGCTTTAAAACTAAATCCCATTATCCAGGAGGGTCCTGAAAGCTTTAAAACTAAATCCCATTATCCAGGAGGGTCCTGAAAGCTTTAAAACTAAATCCCATTATCCAGGAGGGTCCTGCAAATTTAAAAACTAAATTCCATTATCCAGAAGGGTTCTGAAAATTTAAAAACTAAATCCCATTATTCAGTAAGGTCCTGAGAACTTTTAAAAATTAAATCTCATTATCCAGGAGGGTCCTGAGAACTAAGAATGAGCTTACCTGGGCCATGCTCTCATCTTGGAGGATTCTGAACAGAATTTCTTGCTCCCTGAACCATGTTTTTCCATGGGAGGTCCATGTGGATTAAAAAAATTTCTTGCACCTGTTTCAGACAAATAAAATCTTGTTAGTTTGAAAACGTGGTGGTTAGTTTGTGGCATCATTTCTGAGTGTCTGCTTCTGCCACTGCCATGCTTCATTCTGATTAGCTGCTTCGGGCTAGCAAGGAGTTGTTTGACCTTTTGGTTTGAACTGGGCCAAAAAACCTCTGCATGACCTGAATCTCTCACACTCACTTGTTGCATTGCGTTTTCATTTGAAAGTTGCTGAATCCTTGTATTTTCTCAAAATTCAAGATTCACTTGATTGTCTGAACCTCAGTTATTACCATACTGTTTATTCTAAATCAAGTCAATTGTGATGTGCCTGGTCGGACTCCGCTTTGTGCAATTTAGAAGCTGGTAGTAGGCTTTGAAATCCTTTCCTGCTTGTTCAACAAGGGCTGACTCAAAAGATATCCATAAAGATAGACTCAAAGAGCAAAGTGAAATAATTTTTGACAAAAGGAACAAAGGAAAATTTTGAGTACAGATGACTATATGAAGAAGAATGAGAAAAAGAAGACTTATCTGAGGGAAGCAGCCAGCTCCAATGATCATGACATGCATTTCGGACTGATTCAGCCTAATCCGTCCAACCAATCATATTTTCAGTTCATGTACTGTCTTCATACTTCAAAATCGGGCTTTCACTGATCCAATTTCTCTGTAAACTCATAAGCCTCATTCGACTTGTAGCGTCCTGAAGGGTTTTCACCTACAAGTCTCTCTCATTTATTCATCCCTCCACTTACCATCGCCTTACGGTGCCCGCGAGGGTTTTCACCAATAATACTCTCTCATTTTAAATTTTCTCTCGCTCACCATCGCCTTATGGTGCCCGTGAGGGTTTTCACCAATAAGACTCTCACATTTTAAATTTTCTCTCTTGCGCCCATGAACAAAGTGTTACCCATAATGTAAATAATACATCTATCTCGCTTGACCTGACATCCTCAAAGATTGATCGGAAGGTCTTTCTTTGGACCGTAATGTAGACTTTTGGACAGGGTTAGAAAGAAAGGGTGGTATGCAGGCTCAAAATAATTTAAGATGAAAGAGGGTCAAATTACAACTTTTGGAATCAGATCTTTTCAAAACCAAAACTTCCGCCCCAGTTTCTTTGGGTCTGGGGAATTTTAATTTTTATTTTGATGGGACCGAACCGTAAGGCTACCTACGTATCCTTAAAAGGAATCAGGTCGAACGTAGTTCAAAAGAAAGTTGTTTGTTTTTGTTTCCCTTTTTCTTTTCCTTTTTTTTCTTTTTCTTCTTTCCTTTTTTTTCTTCTTCTTTTCCTTCTTTTCTTCCCTTTTTTTCTTTTCTTTTTCTTTCTTTTCCGTCTTTCTTATTTTTACTCATTCATCATCATTTTTTTCATTCTCTACTTCTAATACTGATTCCAAAAGAGGGGTATGAAAGAAAATAAATAAAGCTCAAAAGGGGTAACAAAGGATGAAAGTGTTTGGGTAGCGGAACAAAATGCCTTCGTCATTTCAACTTTGAACATGCCAAGTACAAAATACAACTGAAGGTAAGCAAAGAAATCATACATAGTACCTCTTGACCGCATCAGAATTGATAGACATATCTACACATTTGCCTTCTATGTCTGTTAAATACAAAGCACCATTGGGCAACACTCTTGTCACTATGAATGACCCCTGCTAGTTTGGGGCGAACTTGCCTTTAGCTTCAGCCTGATGTGGAAGGATGCGTTTCAATACCATTTGGACCACTTCGAATTTCCAAGGATGCACTTTTTTGTTGTATGCTCTTGCCATTCTCTTCTGATACAATTGACCATGACATACTGCGGCCAATCTTTTCTAATCAATCAAACTCAACTGCTCTAGCTGGGTTTTGACCCACTCATCATCATCAATTTTAGCTTCTGTAATAGTCCGAAGGGATGGAATCTCAACTTCTGCAGGTATAACTGCCTCAGTTCCATATACTAGCAAATAAGGAGTTTCACCTACTGAAGTGCGAACAGTAGTGTGATAACCTAGTAAGGCAAAAGGCAGCTTTTCATGCCACTGCCTAGAACCTTGAACCATCTTATGAAGTATCTTCTTTATGTTCTTGTTGGCAGCCTTAACAGCTCCATTTGCCTTGGGGCGATATGGAGTGGAGTTCCGATGCATGATCTTGAACTGTTGGCATACCTCTTTCATCAAATGACTGTTGAGATTAGCAGAATTGTCTGCGATGATCACCTTGGGAATCCCGAACTGACAAATGATGTTTGAATGAACAAAATACACCACTGCCTTCTTGGTCACGGACTTGAAAGTTACAGCTTCAACCCACTTGGTAAAGTAATCAATGGCCACCATAATAAACCTATGCCCGTTTGATGCTGTCGGCTCAATTGGACCAATGACATCCATTCCCCAAGCAACAAAGGGCCAAGGTGCAGACATTGTGTGTAACTCAGATGGGGGAGAATGAATCAAATCACCATGTACCTGGCATTGATGACACTTGCGAACAAAACTGATACAATCTCGTTCCATGGTGAGCCAATAATAACCTGCTCGAAGTATCTTCTTTGCCAAGACATACCCGTTCATATGCGACCCGCAAACTCCAGAGTGCACTTCGGCCATGATAGTTGAAGCTTCTTTAGCATCTATGCATCTTAGCAGTCTTAAATCTGGAGTCCTCTTGTACAAGATTCCTCCACTCAAGAAAAATCCACTAGCCAGACGTCGAATGGTTCTCTTTTGGTCACTTGTAGCATGTACTGGATATACCCCCGACCTAATGTATTCCTTGATATCATGGAACCAAGGTTCGCCATCGATTTCCTCTTCCACCACATTACAATAAGCATGTTGATCATGAACTTGGATATGCACGGGGTCGACATAAGCCTTGTCCGGATGATGTAACATTGACGGCAGAGTAGCCAAGGCATCAACAATATCATTATGAATCCTGGGAATATGTCTAAATTCAACCGACCTGAATCATTGACAAAGATCATGCAGACACTGTCGGTACGGTATGAGCTTCAAATCTCGAGTCTCTCATTCTTCTTGAATATGATGAACCAACAAATCTGAATCTCCCAGAACCAGTATTTCCTGGATTCCCTTGTCTACAGCTAACCTCAAACCCAGAATGCATGCTTCGTACTCGGCTATGTTGTTGGTGCAATGAAATCGAAGCTGGGCTGTTACAGGGTAGTGTTGCCATATTTCAGAGATAAGTACAACCCCTATTCTGACACCCTTCATGTTAGCAGCTCCATCAAATAAGAGTTTCCAACATGGCTTTTCATCACGGTCAACCTCGTCAGCACACATGACCTCTTCATCAGGAAAATAAGTCTTCAGTGGCTCATATTCATCATCCACCGGATTCTCGGCCAAATGGTCGGCCAAGGCTTGGGCCTTCATCGCGGTCCGAGTCACATAGATGATGTCAAACTCTGTAAGTAAAATCTGTCACTTCGCTAGTCTTCCCGTGGGCATAGGCTTCTGAAAGATATACTTTAGAGGATCCATGCGAGAAATGAGGTAAGTAGTGTAGGACGACATATAATACTTCAACGTTTGTGCCACCCAAGTCAGGGCGCAACATGTCCTCTCAAGCAGAGTGTACTTAACCTCATAGGGAGTGAACTTCTTACTGAGATAATAGATTGCTTGCTCCTTCTTTCCCGTGATGTCATGTTGACCCAATACACACCCAAAAGAATTATCCAAGACTGTCAAATAGAGAATTAAAGGTCTTCCAGGCTCTGGTGGGACCAACACAGGTGGATTCGACAGGTACCTCTTAATCTTATCAAATGTTTCTTGACATTCGTCAGTCCACTTGACCGCAATATTCTTCTTCAGCAGCTTAAAGATGGGCTCACAGGTTGTCATGAGCTGAGCAATGAACCTGCTGATGTAATTTAACCTTCCAAGCAAACTCATCACCTCTCTTTTGTTCTTTGGCGGCGGTAACTCTTGAATGGCTTTGATCTTCAATGGATCTAACTCAATGTCGCGTCTACTAACCATGAATCCTAGCAATTCCTAGACGGGGACACCAAATGCACATTTCGCTGGATTGAGCTTGAGGTTGTACCTACGGAGCCTTTGGAAAAACTTCCTCAAGTCCTTGACATGGTCAGACTGCTTCTTTGACTTTATGATCACATCATCTACATAAACCTCAATCTCCTTGTGTATCATGTCATGAAATATGGTGGTCATCGCCCTCATGTAAGTTGACCCAGCATTTTTCAAACCAAATGGCATTACCCGATAACAGTATGTTCCCCATGGCGTGATGAATGATGTCTTTTCTGCATCTTCCTCATCCATCAAGATCTGGTGATATCCCGCGTAACAGTCCACAAAAGACCCAATCTCATGCTTAGCACAATTATCGATCAGAATGTGAATGTTCAACAATGAAAAATCATCCTTTGGGCTTGCTTTGTTAAGATCACGGTAATTAACACAGACCCCGGTTTACCATCCTTCTTTGGTACTATCACAACATTGGCTAACCAAGTGGGATATCGAGTGACCCGAATGACCTTTGCAGTAAGTTTCTTTGTGATTTCTTCTTTGATCTTCACACTCATATCAGTCTTGAACTTTCGCAACTTTTGCTTGACAGGAGGGAATGCTGGATCAGTTGGCAATTATGAACTACCAGATCAGTGCTTAGGCCCGGTATATCATCATATAACCATGCAAAGACATCTTTGTACTCAAACAATGTTTTGATTATCTCCTCTTTAACTTGCGATTCTAAAAGCACACTTATCTTGGTTTCCCTAACATCATCCTGGTCCCCTAAATTGATTGCTTCAGTTTCACTCAAATTAGGCTTTGGTTTTTTTTCAAATTGTTTTAGCTCTTTACTGACTTCCTCAAATGCTGCTTCTTCATCATATTTTGTTTCATCATCATATTCTACTTCTTGGATTGTTATTTCAGGATTAGATTGGATTTTAAGATTCGGCTGAAAATTCTTCATGCATGTCATGTCACTACAACCAGCATAAAAGGAACTGTACAAAAGAAAAAAGAACAAAATAAAACACTATAAGAATAACGGAAAACGGAAAATTGCATTTCATTGAAAAATATAAGGATAGAAGGGTTTGAACATCAAAATAAGCAAAAACTAAAAATCTTGATTACAACCCTGGAATAACCCAGATAACAGAAAGGAAAACAAAGCAAACTACCAAACTCCTTCCTGGTGGGGAGAGGAGTAGCTTCCCAATTGCTAAGCTTCACGTTTGGGCCAACAAGTTGCACATCTGCTTTACTAGAGCTTTCACCAACTTCTACCATATTGACCTCTTCGAACAGACTTTGGAACCTCTTGATTGCTCTTCATCAACATCGACCACAGGTTTTGGGATTGAGGAGGTTGGAGGTTTCTCGGTCCCTGGCTTGACAAAAGACTTAGAGATGTGTGGGACGGGCTTGGGGAGAGACCATACCTTCTGTTTCATATTTTTAACCCTTTTCACGTCCTTCTCTGTGGGCATGAATCCCAAACCAAATGTACCAGGATTCCCACTGGGGCGCACTGGAATGCACAATACCCTGCAGAGATGAGCCCAGACCCTTGCCCGGCACAAAACTATTCTTCAACATTTCATTCGCAACCATGACGGACGTGGAGGATAGCTTAGGACCCAGAATGCATTTTCCTTCAGGAATTTTCTCAATAGACACTGTTTCGAAAGTCTGATAGACCCAAGGTCCCTTATCATCTTTAGCTTCGATGAACGAAACAATTGTATCATTACAAGCTGACAGGTCCTCATCACCGTGCACAACTATTTCCTGCCTGCACCATTCAAACTTCACCATTCGGTGCAAAGAGGATGGGACTGCCTTAGCAGCATGTATCCAGGGCCTGCCCAACAACAAATTGTAGAAGACAGCTATATCTAACACTTGGAATTCCATGGTAAACTCAACAGGCCATATCGACAATACGAGCATTATATCTCCAACAGAATCTTTACCTCCCCCATCAAAGCCTCGAACACACACACTGTTCAAGTGGATTATTTCGGTGCCAATCTTCAGTTTTTGCAGAGTAGACATGGGACAAATATTCGCACTGGAGCCATTATCAACCAAACCCGTTGAGACAATAGAATCTTCACACTTCACCGTGAGATAAAGTGCTCGGTTGTGTTCTATACCCTCCATAGGAAGTTCATCGTCCGAGAAAGTGATCCTATTTGCTTCGAAGATCTTGCCAGATATCTTTTCCAAGTGCTTCACTGTGATCTTATCAGGAACATGTGCCTCATTCAAAATCTTCATCAAGACCCTGCGATGTTCATCTGAATGTTTAACAAAGACAAAAGAAAAATCTGAGCTAGTGTTTTTCTTAACTGCTCCACAATGGAATAGTCCTGCACTTTCATCTTTTTCAGGAACTCCTCAGCTTCTTCCTTGGTGACCGATTTCTTTACTGGCATCTGGCTATCCTTGAATGGCTTGGCTTTCCTTAATTCTTCTGGGTGAAACATCTCCCAGAATGAGTCAATCCTCCAGTTTCATTAACTTTTTCCTCTAGTTATTTCCTTTGTATATCACTATCACTTGTTTATAATTCCATGTAACAGCCTTGGCATCCACCACTGGCAGCTGGGTTACTGGTTTAATGATGATAGGGGTAATAGGAGCCTCATTCACAACTATGACAGGCTTACTTAGAATCGCTGGTACTACCACTTTTGAACTTTCTGTACTTGCCCCAACATCTTTTGACAGCCCTTTCACGACCAACACGGGTGGTTTCAAATTGAGCGAGCTCGGCTTTTCTGTCGCCCCTTCAATTATCAAGGGCTTCGCTTTGGTAGAGTCAGGAGCTTTAACCAAATTACTTTCACTGGCCCGAATCATCATGACGGACTTAGAAGACTTCTTGGGCTCCCCGTCCTTGTGAACTACTTCAATCATATGCGTCTCTACATGGGCTGGCAAAGGGTTTTGGTTGATGTTCGGCGCGTCTGGGCTTTGGACTACAATTTGGTTGGTATCAATAAGCTCCTAGATTGTCGTTTTCAAATGCCAGCACTTCTCTATGTCATGCCCTGAAGCATCAGAACAATAAGCACATCTTAGGGAATAGTCGAGGTTCTTTGGAGGGGGATTCGGTATCTTTGACTCAATCAGCCTCAAGACGTCCAACTGCCTTAACCTTTGAAACAAACTAGCATAAGACTCTCCAAGCGGGGTAAAAGTTTGCTTTCGCTGCTGCCTCTCTCTTCTATACTCCGGCCTCGGTCGAAAGTTTGAAACAGTAGGGTTTTGGTAGGGTTGTGGAGGTGGATAGGTATTTTGTGGAGCTAGAGCACGCCATTGCGGGTAATGAGGGGGTTGAGCATATGACTATGCATGGTGAACAAGGTATTGGGATGGCCTGGCTGAGTATTGGGGGTTTTGCGAGGAAAAGTAACATTGAGGTGGATTATATGGAGCTTGGGCGTAGGCTTGAAGTCGGGGTCGAGGATGGGTGTATTGATGAGGTGAACCCCTCTAGTCATGCCATGATCCGGAGACAACCATAGCGACATCTTCCTTCTTCTTCTTGCCTAGCAAACTTCCTGGTACCACTCTGGATTGCCTGGGTGGTTGCTTTTATAGCAGAATAGCTCATGATCTTACTCGACTTGAGCCCCTCTTCCACCATTTCTCCCATCTTCACCACATCATTGAAAGACTTACCAATGGCTGAGATCAAGTGGCCATAGTAAGTGGGCTCCAGGGCTTGAAGAAAGTATTTAACCATCTCGTCCTCTTCCATCGGAGGATTGACTCGTGCAGCTTGCTCCCTCTATCGGAACCCATATTCTCTAAAGCTTTCACTAGGTTTCTTTTCCACCCTGGTCAGAGATAGGCGGTCTAGAACAATGTCTATATTGTACTGAAAGTGCCGGGCAAAGGCCTGAGCCATATCGTCCCAGGTGTACCACCTACTGGCATCCTGGCGGGTGTACCATTCTAAAGCTGCCCCACTCAAACTTTGGCTGAAGTATGCCATCAGTAATTCGTCTTTTCCCCTGGCGCCTCTCATTTTACTGCAATAACCTCTCAGATGAGCTACAGGATCCCCATGTCCGTCATACAAGTCAAACTTGGGCATCTTGAACCCGGCAGGAAATTGGACATCGGGGAACAAACACAAATCCTTATAGGCCACACTCACTTGGTTTCCCAACCCTTACATATTTCTCAATGATTGCTCCAGACTTTGTACCTTCCTAAACATCTCTTCTTGCTCTGCGTTCTTGGGTGGTTTGTCAGTTTCAACATGAGGCTCAAATTGGGGAGTGTAAGAGTAAGGATCTGGGACTTTGAAGGTGGGCTTCGGTGCATAGTAGTGGGCATTTGTAGCAGGGAATGCGGGCTCACTAGAGGATCGGTGGAGGGTAGATTGTGGAGTGGGCACAAAAATAGGAGCAGATGTAGGAGCAGAGTACGAGGTTGTTTTGGCTGGCGGAGTATGAACAGTTTGGGCTGAAGTGCCGGGGTAGTTGTGGTAAGGGGTAAAGCCGGGTGCGTGTTGTGGGGAAAGATCAATGGTATTGGGCATCTGGGATTGAGAGAGTGGTGGAATGGAAGCAGGGTTTTCTGTGTAGTTGGTAGGGAACGAGGGTGGAGGGTGTCCCTTAATCCAGGCTTGATACATTTCTGCCATCTGATGCTTCAACCTCCGGACCTCCTCTTGCAGTTCCGATTCCGACTCAACAATCTCCCTTGGTGGGTCTACAACTCCAGTGTCTATTTCCTTGCTAGCCATGACTGTTTGACGCTTTGATCGGGTGTTGTATGGATGACTTACCAGGATGCCAACAAACTAACCACCTTCCTGAGACTTAATAGAGATAACAGAGGACAACAACACAAAACCACCATGTTAGCGTTATAGCATTTATCAAATAATAATATCACATTACGTGCAATACACCTAGCAACGATTAACGGTTCTAAAATGGCTTTGAGGGTCGCAGGGTCATATGACATCATCCGAATTTGCTCATTTCAATCCTTTCTTCTCTTTCTTTTCCAACACCTCTTATCACTCTTATCTTTTTCTTTCTCTTTTTATTTTGAACCAAAAATGATTTGATCGAACCCGATGTAGGTTGCCTACGTATCATGTCCCTCATGAATCAGACCAAGCGTAGTTCTGGAGAAGTGGTGGAAAATAAACTGAAAACAAAATCTTTTTAGGATTTTCATTTAAAACTTTTCGATATTAAAATACAAAGGAAAATACGATAATGAAAGACATGACATACTCAACTACACTATGACAGACTCTGACACTACCTAAAGGACTCGGTACTTCTAGACAAGACACGAAAGTAAAAGACAACATAAGGCAATCTCAAAACACCTAAATAGAATGACTCCTCAAGCTGCTCCTGAATGCGACTGTCCTGACCGGGATGGTCTTGGGCTGTCCGTCATGCTCAAACTCTATAACATGCCTCGTAAAGAAACACCGATGTTGGGAATAAAGGCCCTGGCGTGTGCCCCCGCATCCTGAAGGCCGACCTTAAACAAATACTGGCCATGCTGCTCCACATTTGCTGCCAATTCCGCTAACTGAGACTTTATCAACTCAAGCTTATCCGAGGGATCTTGCTCAAGATTCTAAGACATGGGTAATTGAGCCACTCTTGCGAAAATAACCCTATTTTGCAAGAACGACCGATGTGGCCAAAAGTGGCTAGACAGGCAAATTTGACAGGAATGAACCTTAAAATTAAGAGGACACTTTATTGTAGACTTAAGATCCTAAGACAAGAGATAACAAACTACTTTGATAAAACACTTCTATTTTTGCAAAAATGGCCAATGTGGCCAAATATGGCTATACATGCAAGATTTGGCTACGACCCCGGAAGCCCAGAACCTAGGAACTACTAGGAAGACCGGACCCTATGTGGGTTGTCTACGTATCCCTCCCCAGAAGACGAGAATCAGGTTCGCGTAGTTCGGGAAGATTAAACATTGGAGGAAGCCTTAAAAAAATGCAACTAATTTGGAAAAACTATTTTTTTTGTATTTTTGATGAAAATTGAAAAATAATTTTTTTTTTGGATTTTCTTTTTCTCCCTTTTTTGAATTTTTGGGAAAATGATGGAAAATGTAAATTCTTTTTGGATTTTCTTTTTTTTGAATTTTGAATTTTTGGAAAATGATGGAAAATGTAAAATCTTTTTGGATTTTCTATTTTCAAATTTTTTTTTTTTTGAAAAATAATGGAAAAGTGTAAAATCTTTTTTGGATTTTCATTTTCATTTTGATTTTTGGAAAACTATGAAACAAAATGTGAGTGGGCCTTACTTTCTTCATTTTCACCCTTCTTTCCCAAGCATCGGTCCGCCAAATGACCTTTTTACCCTCACAAATGCAACATTTAGCACATAGGATGATTAAATGTCATTTTGGGCCACGAGCCCATTTTGACAAAATTTGGACAGGCTTCCTACAAAGGGACACGGTACTTGGGACCGAGCCCTACTAGGTCTAAATGACATGATGCAAATAAAAATGACCTAAAGGCTGACCTAAGTTTGGGGTTCACTAACAAGGCAATTCGGGGGAGCGTATGGTCGATGGTGGCTGCTCAAGCTTTCCACCCACTCCATACGTCCGACGGCCCCCCTTCCTAAATTAAGGGTGACTCAACAAAGAGTTCGTGCACGCGACGCGTACTCCAAGACTTGTTGCAGAAAGAAGACATGGGGTTATGCAAATGATGACAGTTTATAAAACAGTAACACATTAAGAAAAGCAATAAACAAATGACCAACAAAACAAGGAAATAAGATAAACAAAGCAAATAAACAAAGCAAATAAAAAAACAAACACCTCAACCGAATATCCTAAAAGCCAACAAGATCAAATACCAGCTCGAACCTGCAATTCCCCAGCAGAGTCGCCAGAGATGTCACACCCCCTTTTTTTACCAAACCTCACCAAACCCTCTTAAAATTAATAAAATATTTAGTAAAGCTTGAAAATGGTTTTCCAATTAGAACGTGACAAAATTGTATTTAAAAGGAAAATAATTCAGAGTCGCCACCTGACATTGGTTTCGGTGTGTCAGGTCACCGTTTTTGTAAAATGATATATTTTTTTAAATACTTTGGACTGCAAAACTAAGTCTGTACTAGAGATTCGGGTAAGGGGGTTCATTTGACTCATGGAGAAGGTGTTAGGCACTCCCCAAGTCCCGTAACTAGTACGGTTGCGTACTCGATCAAGTTGGCTTTTAAAATATTCGAATTGAGGTAATAACACACACAAAAAAAAAAAGAAAACAATGAAAAGAGGCTCGAGGTCGTCCCTACCTAAAATAAAGAAAAAGAAAAATGAAAATAAAACAAAAATACTACAAGTTCTATTTTTCGGTCTCTCATTACAAAGTTCTACGGGGCATTCCCCGGAATAAAATATATACAAATCCTTCAGGGTATTCCCCGAATAAATTTAACTAAGAGAACGACCTTTCGCCTCAAAATTAAACAAACAAAATTCTAAGCCTTGCCTATCCAAGTGTGGCCGGCCTAAACATGCCAATGGAGAATGCAAAACAATAAAATTAAACTAAATAAAACTTTTTATGTTTTAAATTTTCTTTCAAGTTAAGTTTCCAACCCCATCATACTTAATGGAATAACAACAAATTAACCAAAAACATTCATAAATTCAAATCCCTTTAACGTCTTCGAGATCAATCCATACACTTTAGTTCAAAAATTTTCAGATGAGCCTACAACTTGAAATTAACTTTTTTATGTGCTTAGATAAAAGAGGCAGTGATCCAAAATATAGCAACTATTTCACTAAAAATATACCCCGTACAAGTGTTAACATCAACCACAAGATGGTTTCATACAGTCATATAATCAGCAACAAAGTAGTCAAATATAATTTTAAAAAAAATAGAATGAGAAGCAAGATATAAGGGAAGAGACTTAAGACCTTTTGTATGGCAAAATTTCCTCCTGATTTTGATTAAGCAAGTACCTCTATGAAGAGCTTTATACAGCAAGGGTGTCGATTAGAATTGAACTAGGAGATAAAATCTAACAATAGTACCTCAGTTGTATTTTGAATTCTGGACATGAACCTCGAGCGGACCTTTGACGACCTCGAACAAATTTCAAAAACGAAGTCTAAAATGGACTCGGATCAGCAAAACTCCAACTACACCTCAATTGATAATTTTCCCTTCTTCTTTTTTCTTTACCTAAAGAAGAAACCAAACTCTGCAAACAAAAATAATTTTTGGACCTTTTGTTTTCTGGACTCGAAGTAGAAGTTAGAAAGTGAGATATTTTGGACTCTAATATCTATGTGCATCTATCCCATGTCTAAAGATTGGGGAGGGAATAAGTTATCTCACTTGAAGAATTGAATAAGAAAAATAAATAAATGAAGATTAATGGTTCCTTGCCTCCATTCCTCTCGATTTTTGACTCTGTTTCCGTTGCCTCCCTTTTAAAAGTGAGTCCTTTTGCTCAAGTGAGGAAAATCAGAGGGGCGACTCAATATTTTGAGGACGTGGAGTCAAGGCTGGAAATGGGGTTCTAGGGATTGAAAAACTTTTTCTTTTTAGGTTTTCTATAATTGAGTATTTTATATGGAGGTGGGAAGTGGACATTGGATTAGAAGAAAATAGATGGTTATGATTAAATCTTGCACATAAATGGGCTAATGGGTTGGGATGAATGGACTAAGAATAATTGGGTTTAAGTTAAAAGAAATGGACTCACACCTTTGGGCCTACAAATTTTCTTGTTGGACAAAGACAAACTCAAAAATCCTACCAAAATATTAATTAAACTTAGTTAAGTAAATAAACAAAATTTTAAAATGAAACTACTTTTTTGTATTTTTAAATGTTATAACAATAAAGTAAAAAGTAAAGAAAATAGGCTAAAGTCATGATAAAATTAAGATACCATGAATAAAAATATACTAATTGATCTTAAACTAAAGATAAAAATATAGAAAAGCGATAAACACGATAAATAAAACTATTTTATATTTTTTTTATGCGTTAGGACTAAAAGTAAAAAGATTAAAATTATATTAAAATAAAGTCAAGTAAATATTTTAAAAATATTAAAATACTAAAACTAACTTTAAAATTTGCGCGGGTCAAAAATTACGTGCTTACAATGAATAATACCACTTTTAGACAGTTACAAAAATTACAGGATTTGCAATAAAAAGAAAAGTAATATAAATAAATCCTTTGAAAGATGAGGATTTTAGTGGCAATCAAGTTTACTGAGAGGTCATGTGTTCAGTCCATAGAATTTGTTTTTGGGCTCAAGTGCAATCCATAGGACCTAGCTTTTAGTTCAAGTGCTTAAAATGTGATTACAGACTCAACATAAACTTTGTTTCTCTGCATAATTGTTTTGTTTTCTTGTTCAAACATGTATGTCTAGTGTCTATAACTAAACAAAATAGAAGAATTAAAACACAAAACAATTTTTCTCACGATAATCCGAAAATAATCTCATACCAAATGCAAACTCTTAACATAAACAAAACAAACCAATTGCTTAACTGTTTTCGGGTCCTAATGCACAAAAACAACCAAAAAGTCGTTTCTAAATTAATTTTCTATGGGCACAAATTAGATAAACTCGATATGTGATGAATACTCCTCCTAACTTAAATTATGTAAAATGCCGAGTACCGATATGTCTTTTCCTTGTTGTTCACATAGGAAAAACTTCTTATAATACATTATTAAACTAAAGTTTGTATACCTAAAAAATAATATCATGTACAATACCTCAAATACAAAATATTCAAAAGAGAAAGGCAGCATATTGGCTAAAGTAAAAATTAAATAATGGGCCTAACGGAAAAAATGGGTTACATGAGCCTGTTGATGGGGTTGTGGAGAACTTCCCAATAAAATTGAAGAATTAACATAAATAGCAGCTCACTCAATTACTTAAACTAAAAATAGCCGGAAAATGTATAATATATATATAATCATTTATAATCAATGTATAATTTATGTATATCGGCTAGAAAAAGTAAACAATAAATGACTTTTTAAATTACATGCCTGATTAAACTAAGATATATGAAATGAAACAAACAGAATATTCAGATATTGTATACATGTTATGTAATAAGATATAGTTAAGATATTTTAAATTGGGATTTTTACCTATCTATACCATATATCAAATTTTATTACCAAAAATGTTCATAATTTGTTATTTACCCGTGTAGTCCACACTTTTACTACAAATTATATACCAATCCAAAAATAGGTAGATTTTGCCATAAAAAAAGCCCTAAAATGAGGCACCAGATCTGCGTGTGATTCTGTCAACATCAAATTCGAATTGCTGCGTAATTCTCTCCTTCCTCAACGGAAAGAGATCTCTCTTCTCTCACTCAACTACAATTCTCAAAAAACGCAAGCTACTGAAGCTCCAATAATCAAACGGAAAGGAGATTTCTGTTCTTCATCTTCATCTGTTCTTCCATATATTTTCCACCATTGATAGCCATTAAAAAGCTTGAAAGCTTTGAATTCAAATTTGGGTTTTCAAAAATCATTATTTGTTTGGATTGGGTGTTGTTGTAAATAATTCGGAATATGTTTAGGAGTTTATATCTCAATTTTGAGGGGTTTTGGTGAAGATTAGACTTGGTTTTGACTGAATTTTAGATTGAAACTTGAAGAAGAAGAAGAAGAAGAAGAAGAAGAAGAAGAAGAAGACGTATTTCCAGAAATTGTAGTTAAATTGTAGAATTGTAGATATATTGTAGATAAATTGTAGATAAATTGTAGATGAATTGTAGATTGGGAAGACTAAAACTTCTACAAATCTTCTACAATTATGTCGAAAATGCCAATTATGCTACAATTGAAATGAGAATTTGGATATTAAAATTCAATGTATCTATTTTGTAGATATCTTGTAGATAAATTGTAGATTATTTGTATTCTGATTGTAGATGCATTATTTTCCGTTTTCACAAATCCAAAACGACTAAAGCTTCTACAAAATCTTCTGCAAAAAACAATCTACAATTTATCTACAATTTTTCTAATTTGACTACAATTTGACTACAAAATATCTACAAATTCTGGAAATATGTCTTCCTCATCTTCTTCTTCGAATTTCAATCGACTGTGTTAACCAGTAACCTTCAACCACTGTCCAAAAAAAAAATAAGGTCAAAGAATTTCGAACTCTCTGCCATTATTATTTCCAGTGGGAATTCAAGCGGTTGGATCAAAGAATTTAAAATTTTCTTGTGAATCTGAAAATATGATATTCTTCGACGGTGGTGGGCAGTTGGGGATGATCAACGAGAGGAAGCATAGGAGCATCGTGAGTTGTGTGTGTGTGTGTTGTGAACAGTTGAGATGAAAGGAAAGAGAAAGTGGGAAGATACAGTCCTATAATTATGCCTAATATAAATGAACCCTTAATTATATCCCTAATTTGAATTATGGTATAGAAATGGTAATTTGGTATGCTTAAATGTAATAAACACAAACCTTAAACATTGAGAGTAATAAGGTTTGATATATGGTATAGATAGGTAAAAATTCCTTTTAAATTTGTGTAAAATTGGCCCATCAATACGTACCATAGCACGCAAATTATCACTTTGATATGTGACAAATACTCCTCCTAAGTTGAGTAAATTTGAGATAAAAACGAGTATCAATATGTATTTTCATTGTTCGTCACATAGAAGAAATTTCCTCTCAGTAGTTATTTTTCTACGAGAGACAACGTTTATATTACATTAAATTCAAATAATTCAAAAACATATTGGTATGTACTACTCAACACCTAAATACTCACATAAAAGAAAACAAAAGGCAATATAGTATGGATTAGGTTAGAGTTATTTTACCATCTAAAATGAATGTTATATTCTCAAGTTTTTAATGTACTTTTTTTAAACCTTGTGTTAGTGTTATTTTACCTTGTAGAAAGAATTTACCATCCCCAAATGATGTATATACTAGATAAGATCGTCCACATCTTGAAGAACAAGTAAAACTACTCTTATATCTATCACTAATTAATAGGACTCTATCTCCTTGCTCCTATTTATCTTCATAATATAATTAAAGTAAAGTAAAATTCATTTCCTTGTGAGATAAAAAAAGGGAGGAACAAAACAATGAGCAGAAAAAAGAATGAAGACAAAAATGGAAAATGTTCCTTCTTAGTTGATTTTCTCATCTGTTTAGGCTTTCTTTTTGTTCTTGGATTCATTTCGGCCATGATAATAATATACTTTGAAAAAATTCCACACCCCAATATTTCCTTGGAGTCAAAAAGTGCAATTTATATTAATATCTCCTCTTTGCCTTATTCCATTGTTGGCCAAAAAATTTCATTCAATTTCTTTGTTGAAATCCCAACAAATACTTATTTCTTTGTCAAAATGCCAACAAAAACTAAGTACAAAAATCTTGAGGTTTCTATTATGTATGATGATGATATTCTTTGGATAACAATGTTAGAGCTTTATTATCAAGAAGGAAAAGATGAGAGATCTATAGAAGTGAATTTTAGTGATTGTTTGCCTATGAAGATTATGAATGATGAGGTTGCAAATGCTATTTTGAAGGAGATAAATACAAGTGGATATGCAAATTTTACTATATGGATAAGGGGTAGATACAAGGTGAAACATGGTATTTGGACGAAATTGGATGTTAATTGTGGAGATTTGAAGCTCCAGCATTCAACATTTGTTCAAAATAACTCAAATTATATGAGTTCGCAAAAGTATTGTAAATATGTAGATGTTTTTTACGGTAAGGCGGAACCCAAAGAGTTTGACCTTTTGTATATATACGTGTGTGGGTGTTTTTCTTACAAAATAAGTGTAGATAGAGCCAGTTAGGACATCTGGATTTTGAATTAGCAACGCATTCAATGAAGTAGTCATTGAAATTCCATGTTGGTTTTTCTTGAAATTGTTTTTCTAGTTTTTGGTATGGCTTTTCTTGTTTATTAATTATTATCTCTTGATGTCCTCCTTTAGTTGAACATTTATTTTCTTCAATTTTTTCGAAGAAGCGTTTGTTTGTTTCTTGCATTTCTTGTGAATCTCTTGAACCACGTTATATTATAATAAAGACACTCAATATCAAAAGGAAGTGCTGAAAATCTTGTTCCGTAAAGTGTTAATACACTTTAACACTTTAATCAATATAACTAACAAGATACAGTTCAGTTCGGAGAGAGTGTAACCCCACAAATGGGATTTGGGGAGGGTAGTATGTACTCAGACTAAACCCCTACCTTCAAGAAGGCAGAAAGGATGTTTCTGGAAGACCCTCGGCTTAGGAAAATAAAATGAAGAGCAGCAGCAAGCACACCAATTAGAAAACCGAAGCAAAAATATAAAGATACAAAATTAAAACTGAGTATTGCAATCAGAAGGCCGAAACGAAAGCAACACAAGTAATCGCACAAGTCAAGGAATACGATAATAATACATAAATAACACAAACTTGTATACTAAAGCTACTGTTATAGACAAGGACAACGCTAAGCGACCTATCCTAACCATTTACCTTTATTCTCAACCTTCACACTTTTTTATCCATGGTCATGTACTCAAAACTTATCAAACTATAAAATTCATAAAACTTCATAAATCAATAGGAGTTCAATCTTATGTCACAAATACCTATATATGAATTCGGCAGAACTTAATGACTATCAGCTAAATATGCGATAGAAGTTAAATTTAAAATCCAATTACAAACATAGGAGAAAATTCTCAATAGTTACTTTTCTACGAGACAATACATTTATGTTAAATTAAAGTTCATACACCTAAAAAACAATATCATGTACAATACCTCAAATACAAATTATTCAAAAGAGAAGGGCAGTACATAGGCTAAGCAAAAATAAAATAGTGGGCCGATGAAAAGGTTGGGCTACATGGGCATGTTGTTGGGTCACCAATCAGTAATAGTAATTTGGCCCATCAATACGTACCATAGCGCGCCACCTTAAAATGGGACGAATACTCCTCCTAAGTTAAATTAAGTAAATTTAAGATAAAAACAAATATCAATGTCTTTTCCTTGTCGGTAACATAGACAAAATTTCCTCTCAGTAGTTATTTTTCTACGAGAGACTACGTTTACGTTAAACTAAATTCAAATACTTCAAAAACATAGGACTATGTAATACTCAACACCTGTATACTCGAATAAAAGAAAAGAAAAGGCAATATAGTATGGTTTAGGAATTTTTACCTCCTATAGCAAAGGTTAACACCTTGTTTATTTTAAACAATTACCATTTAAAAAAATTATATTCTATAGATACCTTTGAAGGCTTATAGCAAAATATTCAATTTTGGTTACCTCCTAGCCCCAGGCTACTAAATACGCTAATCAGTTACACTATTTTCTTTCTCTCTCTACTTTGATACATCTCATTCTCTTCCCGCATCCCATTAAAATTTCCGTTCTCCTCCTCCTTCCACCGATTTTCTTTCTATCCCTTCCCACTTTCCCCTCCCTTTACACCAACAGTATTACCATGCACAACAGATTTAATGGGAGGAACCATTCCAACAATAAAAGTCAACAATGTAGCAAATGTTAGAAGGTTGGAGAACATGACGAACTAGAGTTTGTTTAGCGACAATTCTTATTCTTCTAACCATCCAGGGCTCCGCTAAACATCTAATAGATTTTGGACTCCTCGGAGCTGGCGCCTCCTCCAAAGACGACGTCAAGTCCAACGAGGAGATGACGGCGGTCGTGGAAAGAGGATTAGGTTTCGGAGATCCACTAAGTGACGATTTCTTTCTTTCGAGATGAAGAACATTTCTTTTAATATATTTAAATGTAATTTCAACGTATTACGCTATATTTTCATAATTTTCATTGTATTCATTGTCTTTTTTCATTGTAGTTCAATGCATCTCGCTATATTCCATGTATTTTATTGTATTCTCCGTCTTTTTTTTCATTGTATTTCAATGTATTCCGTTGTATTCTATGTATTTCATCGTATTCACTGTCTCGCTATATGCCATGAATGTATTCATAAGTTTGTTTTAATTAATATAATTTATGTATTTAGATGTATTTATATAATTTCTCTGAAGATTGCTATATTTTTGGGGTATTTTTTTGTTGAGAATCTTTTTTATAACTGGAAATACATATTTTGTGTCTTATGATTGAATTTGTTGAGTTATATTATGAGTCTATTATGTTAATTGATTCACTTGCCGTTTTAAAAATAGCATAATCCCATATTTCACGCCGTGAATACAGTCGAATACAATAATCTGTCCAGCTGTAATCCCATGTGTCACTCCATGAATACAGTCGAATACACTCGAATACAACAACTGATTAGCTGAACTTCCCTGATTCACGCCTATTTTTGCTACTGTATTTATGAATACAATAGATTAAATACATCAAATATATTTTATAACCACATAAAAAGTATCTATAATCCGTAATATAGTAAATGATATCTATAGATGACTAATTACTACTAAAAAAATAGTGTTTTATGAAAATATAGCGAAAAAAATTAAAATGGGCTGGTGAAAAAACTGGGTCACATAGGCCTGCTGACTGGGATGGGCCTCCGGACACTAATATTATTTAGGCCCATCACAACTAGGGTTTCAATAATTAGTACCACAGCATATTAAAGAGCTCTTCCTTCTAAGGTTTCACATCGCTGCTAGGGTTTTAGCGATCGCCATTTTCACACACACACAGAGGGAGAGCGAAAGAGAGAAACTAAGACAAGATGAAGACCATTCTGTCATCAGAAACCATGGATATCCCCGACGGCGTGAGCATCAAGGTGAAGGCAAAGCAAATCGAAGTAGAGGGACCAAGGGGCAAACTTGTCCGAAACTTCAAGCATCTCAACCTCGATTTTCAGCTGATCAAGGACGAGGAAACTGGCAAGAAGAAGCTGAAGATTGACGCTTGGTTTGGATCCCGTAAGACTACTGCAGCTATCCGTACTGCTCTTAGCCATGTTGAGAATCTCATCACTGGTGTGACCAAAGGTTACCGCTACAAGATGCGTTTCGTGTATGCTCACTTTCCGATCAATGCCTCCATCACCGGTGGTAACAAGTCCATTGAGATTCGTAACTTCCTTGGCGAGAAGAGGGTATTTTTTACTTTAATTTTTACTCTTTTCTGAAGCTTTTTGTATGAATGAAATGATGTGCAATAGTTTGTTAATATGAGCGTGACATATGTGATATGGATTGTTACTTTTTTATGTTTGTTTTTCTTCTGAGTTTTTTTTTGTGCTGAATGAAATGATTAGATATAAAATAACGCTAAAAGGGATTCTATTAGATGGTAGTGTATGCATAAATGATACAAGTTTGCATCAGTTTTTTTTTGTAAATATGAGAATCGAATATGTAATCATTCTGCATAGTTGTTTTCCCTTCAAATTTTTGTTGTAATTGGGTGGTTGTTTTGATAATCTGCCCCGACAGGCTTTCTAAAGAGTGTAAAACATAAGGCGAGAGAAGATAAATTGATAGGCTTTGGAAGTATTGTCAAACATATGTTAATTCTTGTTGGAAGAAAGAATGGCATGATTTTGACTATTTTTCAATGTGAATTCAGGCATTGATTTCTTATTTCTTTGGAAATAAAATTAATATACTACTTTAAAAGCAGCATAGATTGATTGTCTTTTTTTTGTTAACTGTGATTAGAAAGTTTTTGATAAATTCACTTTGCAACTTGTTATACTACTTTGTTAAAAATCTGCCAGGAAGTTTGAGATGTTGGTTGAAATAGTTAGCAGCTTATGTAAGGATTAAAGATAAGAGAAGAATTAGGTCTTTATGAGATAATGCAATGAGATTTTCATAGATTATTCTATCTGTCTTAAGGAATCATGTTCCAGAACAGACAAAAGCAAGCTCTGAGTGTCATTCTTATTGATTGGTATCTGGACTTTGTGACTGATATCCCTTTCATGGCAGAAGATAGCTACATCTATTAATGGGATAGTATCCTGGACTGTGAATCATCTATTCCGTTTGTTGTAGTGCCTGGCGATTGACTGGTTTGATGACTGTATCAGGTTAGGAAAGTGGACATGCTTGATGGGGTAACAGTTGTTCGATCTGAGAAGGTTAAGGATGAGCTTGTATTGGATGGAAATGACATTGAGCTCGTCTCTCGCTCTGCTGCCCTCATCAATCAAGTAATCTCTATGTTCTTTCCCAGCATTCAATATTTGCATGCTTGTTTTTTTTGAAACTGATTCACAAAGAGTAGGGAGATTATACATTACTTAACTGCTCTATGTTGTATTCTGTTGGACAGAAATGCCATGTGAAGAACAAGGATATCCGAAAGTTTCTTGACGGTATCTATGTCAGTGAGAAGGGCAGAATTGCCGAAGAAGAATGAGCGGGCTTAGAAGTAGGCATATCAGCGATGATTCGTATCCAGAATGTTTGTTTTACCTTCTCTATTAAGTTCATTAGTAGACTATATATTACAGGCTTGTTTTAAGTTAAGTTTTCAATTTCTTGTTTTGAAATTTTGTTGACAAAGTGGTCTTTGTTTTTGTTTCAACTGTTGCAAACGTTTCAGTTCTCCTCTGTGAGTGAGAGTTGTTTGGTTCTAAATTAAGGGCGTGATTGCAAGTTGCGGCTATGTTATGTATTATAGTTGTCGAGTTTGCATATTTTACAGTTCAAGATCTAGTAGCAAGGATTTGTCTACCATGCCAAAGGTCGTTAGTACTTCAATTTCACAGTAAACAAGACCATTGGGCATAGTCTAAATACCGTAGTCTTGGTATTTTTGGTGACCTAATATTTCGAATGATAAGAGTAGTTGAAAATTTACAAACACGTTTGTCTATTGTGGTGCTCTATTTCATTGTGATTAATGCGATTATCTGAACATGCCATGGTCGATAAGCTTTTAATTGCTAAAAGAGTTTTGTTGACTTGTTCTTTTAAAAAATATGTGCTAATAATTTCTACAGTTTTCAAATTTTTTATAAATTTGAATTGTTTAACTATGCAGATTTATAGAAAAGAGGTTTAATATGTTAATTTGATAATTAACATATTAAAAGGTGCTTTACATAAGCACAAAAGAGCACTTTGACCGCTAACTCTTCCGCTTCCCATGAATTGCGTCTGTTTTTTGTTTTCCTGCTATCAGTTAGTGAATGACTGGACATTAAGCAACTGCATGATAAGAAAATCTGAAGAGCTTCTATTCCCGTTATTGGCAATATTACGATACTTTTTAAACTCCATTTTAAAATCATTAAACATGACATGATGATATAAAATTTGAAGAATTTATTTGGAGAATGAGAGGTTATCTATTCCCGTATTAAACTTACGTTTCATCTTATCGCATGATCTTTCAGATACAAGGTTTTAAGAATATATCATAAGGTTTCTTTTATGCTGTCCTATCCCGCATGACCTATTGAGTTTCTAAGAAGAATTAAGGTTCTATGCAAAGTTAGGCGTGTAATATGGACTTATTTATATTCATTTTGTAAGAGATTTATAATCCATGTATTTGTAAACATCAATCAATCAATCATAAATATCAGTAGTATTTGAGAGCTTCATAATATCCAGTCAATTTTCAAGAAAGTATTCCTCATATAATATCCATTGATTTAGGAAGTGTTCAAGAACGATTTCTTTCTCCTACGTATTTTCTTGCTAAAGCTTGAGAAACAGCATTTCTTTCTCATTCACCAGTTATTCAGCTAAAGTACGCTATAAATTCTCATGTTCTTTCTTGGTTAGAGAGAGTACAAATTTCTAAAAAAATTCTTTTACAGCTTATATTCCATCAAGTAAGAAATTACTCAGTTATTCCAGAAACAAATTTGTGTACGGTCGAAATTAGATATGCCCGGTTTCGTAGGCTCAGGGAATCGCTTCGAGAATAAGCCCAAAACGGACCTAGCTCGAGCCCGATGACGGAATATAGAACTTGAGGATCGAAGAGCTCGATGAAAACCAAGGCCGAGTATGATCGACCTCGAGACAATACCGTTATGGTTTAGTAGCAGAAAGAGCAAGATTCCCGCAACGGCCCGAAGATCCTGGCGTAAATCCCGGAACATATTTACTTGGCGGTTAGACAGATGTCCAATAAGATTCCCTACTATAATTAGAAGTGTACCTTATTTAGGATCCTCTTACTATATAAAGAGGAACCCATTCATTTGTAACAGACTGTTCATTGATTAGAGAATATACATTCATCATTTTCTTGCTTACTGTTCACCTGAGATGCCTTATAATTTATTGTTCTCATTGACCCACCTCGAGACTGCCATAGCTCGAGGTCAAGACTTAGCTTGCATACTGGTTTGACTTACTTTATTCTTTAATTTATACATTTGAATCAATTGGTATTGGACTAAATCACATATCTTTAAGACCACAATATAAGTTTAATTGTTACTCGGATTTTAGGGTAACAGCTTGGCGCCCACCGTGGGGCTAAGGATAATATTGATTGTTTCAGTACTGATTCTGATAACACACGTTATTTTTACACTTGTTCTTGTCAAGAATTTTTGTTCTCAGGTTAAAACATGTCAAACTCACAAAACGCACCCGTACATGGCGATGATGGTCTTGGATTTCACGGGGAAAACAATAATGTAATTGTTCCAGGAGCCGGTGTACCACCGATTAATCCTGGGGAAGTACCGATCCAGTCGATGTCAGTTCGCACATTGCTTTGGATGTGGACTTAGGCGCAGACCCCAGAGGAGGTGTGCGCAGGGAAGGCCGATCTGGTGGCCAAGGAACACAGGGTGTAGGAGACGGGGGAATTAGTCTCCATGTAATATTCGAGATGCTACAGGCTCAACATGTCGCTATTGCTCAGCTTCAGAGTCAACATAGAACTCCGAGTGTGGTTGAGCCGGAAATCACTAGCCATACCGAGCCAGTGCCGGAAAGGTTGAGCAGTAACCTGAGTAGGGACTGATCCTACAATTATGAAAATGCTCGAGGAGCTCACCAAGAGAATCGAGTCGGAAGAAAAGAAAATCGAAGATAATGACAAAAAAGTAGAAACATACAACTCTCGAGTTGATCAGATACCCGGGGCACCCCCGATCTTAAAGTTGGATTCAAAAAAGTTTGTGCAGAAGCCTTTTCCTCAGAGTGCGGCTTCGAAGCCCATTCCTAAGAAGTTCTGCATGCCGGATATACCGAAATACAACGGGACCACCGATCCTAATAAACATATCACTTCGTACATATGCGAGATAAAGGGAAATGATTTAGAAGACGATGAGATCGAGTCTGTTTTGTTGAAAAAGTTTGGAGAAACTCTATCAAAGGGAACAATGATTTGGTATCACAACTTGCCATCGAATTCCATCGACTCATTTGCCATGTTAGCAGATTCTTTTGTGAAGGCACACGTCGGGGCAATAAAAGTCGCAACAAGAAAATCAGATGTTTTCAAGATAAGATAAAGGGATAACGAAATGTTAAGGGAGTTCGTGTCCCGGTTTCAAATAGAACGTATGGAGTTACCACCGGTTACAGATGATTGGGCCATTCAAGCTTTCACCCAGGGGTTGAACGAGCGAAGTTCGATAGCATCACGACAGTTGAAGCAAAATCTGATTGAGTATCCAGCTGTAACTTGGGCAGATGTGCACAATCGATATCAATCGAAGATCAGGGTCAAGGACGGCCAGTTAGGAGCCCCTTCGGGTTCAGTTCATCCAAATAGGTTGGCAGTTAAAGCCCCGAGGGATACCGACAGGGAACCGAGGTCGAACAGGGAACAATAACAACCATATGTCGCAGATCGAAGAAACAATAGCTCGGGGCACAATCCTTCTCGGAATGATCAAAGAAATGATCGAGGACAAAATTCTCGGGGACTTATGAGCAAGAGTGGTTTTGATAAGAATGTCGATCTCGTAGAGGCACCTCGGTTATCGGAGTATAACTTTAGCGTCGATGCATCAGGCATTGTTTCGGCAATCGGAAGGATCAAAGATACTAGGTAGCCCAAATCCATACAAACCGATCCTTCCCAAAGAAACCCAAATTTGATGTGCCAGTATCATGGCATGCATGGTCACAAGACCGATGATTGCAGACAATTAAGGGAGGAGGTAGCCTGTCTATTCAACGAGGGCCACCTTCAAGAGTTCCTTAGCGGTCGAGCCAAGAACCACTTCATAGACAGAGACGTCAACAGGAAAAATGAACAAGAAGAACCATGGCATATCATTCATATGATTGTTAGGGGGGGTCTATGTTCCACAAGGGCCTATATCCAAAAGCACAAAGGTATCTATTACTAGAGAAAAGCGAACCCGAGATTATGTGCCCGATGGCTCCTTATCATTCAATGATGAAGAAGCAGAAGGCATTTCTCAACCATACAATGACGCTCTGGTAATTTCTATCTTGTTAAATAAATTTCAAGTTAAGCATATTTTAGTGGATCCAGGTAGTTCGGCGAATATCATCCGATCGAGGGTCATGGAGTAACTTGGCCTACAGATCAAATTGTGCCCGTAGCTCGGGCTTAAATGGCTTCAACATGGCCAGTGAAACAACTAAAGGTGAGATTACTCTGCCAGTGAACGTGTCCAAAACCATTCAGAATACCAAGTTCCACGTGATCGAGGGAAGCATGAGGTACAATGCCCTACTGGGGAGGCTTTAGATCCATAACATGAGGGCAGTTCTTTCGACTCTTCACCAAATGATGAAATTCTTGACGTCGGATGGTGTGAAAATAGTGTACGGGGAGCAGCATGCTGCAAACGAAATGTTTGCAGTTGACGAGGTAATACAAATATCAATGTTATCAACCTCGGAAAATTCGAGCATCAAAGGTAAACAGAAAACCAAATAGCGATCATAGCCACCAGCCTCGACCGAATCGAGAAAGTAGGAGATAGAAGAAGAAGATGAGGATTTTCTGACTCCTCGAACCTTTGTTGTACCCGAAGACTCAGATGCCACCAAATCAACGGTCGAGGAGCTGGAACATGTTTTATTAATCGAGTATCTGCCCAAGCGAAAGGTATACCTGGGAACGGGGTTAACCTCCGAACTCAGGAAAAAGCTTATTCAATTCTTATCGATAACATAGATTGTTTTTCTTGGTCCCATTTAGACATGACATGGATCCTACCGAAGATAAAAACATATTGGCTAAGCCTCGACCCCAGGTTCAAACTGGTAAAACAAAAGAGAAGGACCCAGTCCGAGGTAAAACATGCATTCATAAAGGATGAGGTAACTAAACTTCTCAAAATAGGGTCCATTCGGGAGGTAAAATACCCTGAATGGTTAGCCAATGTAGTCATAGTCCCTAAAAAAGGGAACAAACTTAGAATGTGTGTAGATTATGAGGATTTGAACAAGGCATTCCCTAAAGACTCTTTTCCACTGCCTAACATCGATCGCATGATCGATGTTACGGCTGGCCACGAGACCCTTACCTTTCTCGACGCCTATTCCGGGTACAATCAAATTTAGGTGAACCCGGACGACCAGGAGAAGACCTTATTCATCACCAAGTACGAAACATATTATTACAATGTAATGCCCTTCGGGCTAAAAAATGCAGAGGCTACTTACCAATGCCTAGTAAATGAAATATTCGAAGAACAAATAGGTAAGTCAATGGAAGTTTATATTGATGACATGCTAGTTAAGTCCCTGCGCGCAAAGGACCATTTGGCTCATTTGCAAGAACGTTCGAGGTTTTAAGGAAATACAACATGAAACTCAACCCCGAGAAATGTGCTTTCGGGATAGGCTCGGGCAAATTCCTAGGCTTCATGGTGTCAAATCGGGGAATCGAAATCAACCCCGATAAAATCAAGGCCATCGAAGACATCACCATCGTGAATAGCGTAAAAGTCGTACAGAGGCTAACTAGGTGGATAGTTGTTTAGCCGATATATCTCGAGGTCATCGGATCGAAGCCACATATTTTTCTCTTTACTCAAGAAGAAGAATGGTTTCACCTGGACCCCAGAGTGTCAACAAGCATTAGAGGAATTAAAATGATATCTATTGAGCCCACCATTGCTTCACACCCCGAAGGCTGATGAGAAACTCTACTTATACTTGGCAGTGTCGGAAATCACGGTAAATGGTGTCCTAGTTCGAGAAGACCAAATACGCAATTTCCCGTTTACTATGTAAGTCGAACCTTAAGGGAAGCAGAAACTAGATATCCACACTTAGAGAAATTAACACTTGCTCTAATAAGCGCTTCTAGAACATTGAAATCATACTTTCAATGTCATCCAATATGTGTGTTAACCACTTACCCACTTCGTAATATTTTGCACAAACCTGAACTTTCGGGTCGATAGGCCAAATGGGTCGTCAAACTTAGTGGGTACTATATCGAGTATCAACCCCGAACGGCCATCAAGTCTCAAATTTTAGTGGACTTTATGACCGATTTCACACCAACCCTCGTACCCTAAGTTAAAAAGGAACTCTTGTTAAAGTCAGATACATCGTCGGGGGTATGGACCCTTTTCACAGACGGTGCTTCTAATGTGAAGGGGTCCGGGCTAGGCATCATTTTGAAGCCACCCACAGGTAGCACTATTAGGCATTCTATCAAAACTTATAGGTTGACTAACAATGAGGCCGAGTACGAGGCCATGATTGCAGGTCTCGAGCTAGCTAAAAGCTTGGGGACAGAAGTCATTAAAGCCAAGTGCGACTCTTTGTTGGTGGTAAACCAAGTAAACAAAAGATTCAAAGTTCCAGAGGATAGAATGCAAAGGTATTTGGACAAGCTACATGTGACTTTGCACCGCTTCAAGGAGTGGACTCTGTACCTCAAGAACAAAACAACGAGGCCGATGCACTTGCAAATTTGGGATCATCAGTCGAGGAAGACGATATTATACCAGGGACTATCGTCTAGTTATCGAGATCTGTGGTTGAGGAGGGTCATGCCGAGATAAACTCTACAAGCTTGACCTAGGGTTGGAGGAATAAATATATTGAATATCTAAAGAACGGAAAGCTCCAATCAGACCCTAAATAGTCGAGGGCCCTACGAACCAAAGCTGCTTTATTCACATTGGATGAAGATGGAACATTATACAGAAGGACGTTCGATGGACCACTGGCAGTATGTTTAGGGCCCTGAGACACCGATTATGTTTTACGAGAGGTCCATAAAGGCACTTGTGGGAACCACTCTGGCGCCGAATCTTTGATTCACAAAATCATTAGAGTAGGGTACTACTGGGATAACATGGAAAAAAATACTAAGGAGTTTGTTCGAAAATATGATAAATGTCAAAATTTTGCACCGATGATCCATCAACCTAGGGAACAACTTCATTTAGTCCTATCCCTATAGCCATTAATGAAATGGGGGATGGATATCGTCGGCCCTCTGCTGACGGCCCCAGGTAAAGCAAAATTCATTTTGTTTATGACTGACTACTTTTCAAAATGGGTGGAAGCACATGCCTTCAAGAAGGTTATAGAAAAGGAAGTTATAGACTTCATTTGGGACCACATCGTGTGTCGATTCGGGATACCTGCTAAAATCGTATGCGACAACGGAAAGTAATTCATCGGCAACAAGGTAACATAGTTACTCGAGGAACACAAAATAAAAAAGGATCTTATCGATGCCATATCACACAAGCGGAAACGGACAGGCCGAATCGACGAACAAGACTATCATTCAAAACTTAAAGAAAAGGTTGAACGATGCTAAAGAGAAATAGAGAGAAGTTCTGCCCGAAGTTTTTTGGGCATATCTAACGACAGAAGTCTAGCACGGGGGCAACCCCGTTCTCCTTAGCATATGGCTCCGAGGCCTTAATTCCAGTCGAGGTTGGGGAACCTAGCGCTAGATTTTGATATACAACGGAGGAATCAAATCACGAGGCCATGAATACTAGCCTCGAACTATTGGATGAAAAACGAGAAGCTTCGCTTGTTCGTAGGCTGCACCGAAGCAAAGAATCGAGAGATATTACAATAGAAGAGCCAATCTTTGCCACTTTGGAATTGGGGACTTAGTTCTAAGGAAAGTCACCCTCAATACTCGAGACCCAAACGAAGGGAAATTAGGTCCGAATTGGGAATGACCATATCGAGTCATTGGTATCATCGGAAAGGGATCTTACTAACTTGGCACGATGGAGGGCGAACAATTGCCAAACAATTGGAATGTATCACTACTCAAACGATATTCTTTCTGAGGTATGACCTTCTCCCTTTTCTATTTGAATTTGATACTAACTTATTGCAGGTAGTCGATTGAGGCATCGAGGAAACTCTTCAATACGAAGATTTTAGGTTTTAAAGCACGCGTTGCACTCTTTTTCCTTAGATTGGTTTTTATCCCGAATGGTTTTTTCGGTGAGGTTTTTAACGAGGCAACTATTATGTGCTACCTGAGAAATATTCAACTGTATCCAAGGCTTCTTTTCAATCAACCTCGAATACTAGAGGCATCACCCTCGGAGGTTATATTTTTCGAGAAAAATACTTCATGCCAAAGGGCCTTGATAGGGAAACCTTGTAATGGGCCAAACGTTTGAATGAATTGTGTCTGTATAGATTAGTCGAGCCCCGATGGCAATACA
Organism: Nicotiana tabacum; assembly: GCF_000715075.1. Classification (NCBI taxonomy): domain Eukaryota; kingdom Viridiplantae; phylum Streptophyta; class Magnoliopsida; order Solanales; family Solanaceae; genus Nicotiana; species Nicotiana tabacum. Next base: position 74,983,184 of record NC_134087.1, read on the forward strand.
CCGCATGTATGACTTATTCAAAGAAGCATTCTTTCTATATCAAACGCTTTGTGTCTCAAACAAATCGACTACTTTACGAGCTTCATACTTATGATTTTGTGAGAAATGGCTCAAGGGCCAAGCACAAATACACCTCGAATACTCGGTGACTGTCATCGACAGTCAACATATTCGAGTTATCTAAACTCGAATTCTTAAGACCTCAAAGAGGCGCCCCTCGATTTAAAGGCCAAGGCCATCTTTCTCGAGGACTAACACCTCGAACAAGTTCGAAGTGTTATTGGGAATAAGCCCAATAGGCATACCCAAAGGCTACGGCCAAATTAATGCGGCTCGGAGACGTCCGAATCCTGCAATAAACAATAGGCCTTCAAATACTTTGAAAAAACTGGTTAAAAGGCTATCTCCGGCAAAACGACTAAAGAGGGCTTCGATAAAATTAGCCCTCAGAAAACCTTAAGAGGTATAAAATTATCCTAACACAAATGTGCTAAGGCACAAAAAGCAAAGGGGTTTCAATTGACCTCAAAACACCCAATGAGTAAAAAATACATGGTAAGGCATAAAGAAATTTTTACTAAGTCCTTTAAGCCGAAAAGGGGGAAATAATAGCTATCTTTCAAAGGCGATATCGGCCCAACCTAAAAGAACCTAATGGACAAGATATTTAAAGTTCGAGACCTTGTTCTCACTTAACTCAGACCTAAGGGTCCCACTATTTCGAATAAAATTGACTTGAATATAGCTCGAGGATTCATCATAAAACCTTAAGAGGTATTCTATTATAAGTTCAAAACTTGCCCATTGTTTACTAAAAACTTAAGGGTTTGTTTTACTCTGAAGTTCGAGCTAATTCTCACTCGATTATTGAAGTTATAACATTAAAAAATTTCGCAAGGAAAAAACAAAGCAGACTTTACCATGAATCAGAGATAGAGCAGAAAGAAAGGGAACTTTTTATATATAGAAGGTATTCACAATACCAACGAGGGGCCTTACACAAAAAATAAAATCTAAGGGCCTAGTCCATTTTGGGAGCCACATCTTCGGGAGCCGCTTCCTCGGGGGCCTCGCACTCATTTCCTCCGCTCTCAGATCCACTAGCAGAGTCTTCATCATCGGAGACTAAAGCTGCAGCCTCGTCCTCCAAAGCTTTTGCATTCTCGATATCGGCTGAGAGGTCAAAACTACGAGCATGCACTTCCTCAGGAGTCTCTCGTTAGGATTGTCGCTTGGCATGATCGATAGCACACAACAATTTGACTTCAGCAGCAACAGAGATCTCCTATGCCCGAATGTTGGCAGCCTCGGCGTCAGCTCAGGCAAGAGGCCACAAGCGCCTCCGCCTCAGATTTAGCCTTTGCAAGCTCGGTGACCAACTTAGCCTCGAGATCCTCAATCTTCCAGATCCAGGCCAAGCTTTCCCCTTCACACTTTGAAGTTGGCATCCGACCGAAGTCAGCTGGGCCTGAAGCGCATCTTTCTCCGAGGCAAGACGATCCATATGTTGTTTCCACCCCAGGGTCTCAGCTTCTTTCGTCTTGACCTCTTCTCGAAGCTGCTCCACTAACTCACCCTTCTGCTAGGCCTGCCAAATCGAAATGTTAATCGCCAAGTCCGTAACAAATTCCCAAAAAGTTACATTACCTGCTCGACGAGCTTAGTATGTTCTCGATGAGCCCTCATCAGTTCAGCTCGGAGGTCCCTAATGTCCTCCTCTTTTTTAACGTAGAGGAGTTTGAGGTTGTCTCTCTCCTCCACGAGTTTCTTGAGTTTGGCTTCGCATCGGGTCAGCTCGGCTCGGGATTTGGAAAGTGCTTCTCGATGGAGCGATATGGCCTTCACACAAAGGAAAAAAGTTAGACTTGGAAAAACGAGAATAAAACACAAGCATAATTATGGAGGCAGAAACTTACTTGTTTAAAAAACCGCTGGGCCTCTCCAAAAATGAACGAAGCATCCGAGTCGGGACCATCTTTGACCCCTATGAAGCATCCCTGGAAAATATCATTCCCTTCATGGGTCGTCCCCCACGTCGGGAGTCTTCATAGATCGGGAATCTTGGAACAACCCTTCGGAGAACGTAGGGCCAGGCGGCGATTAATCTATATTAATTATCCCAAGTGAGTCACTTGGGACATTCTCTTCTCTTTGAGGGCCCTCAAAATTAGACCCTTCAAGCATACCCGTCAGACGTTCTTCACGGCGAGGTGTGCTTTTATCACCCGATGGCTCGGGGACTCTGCTCGAGCTCCCTTCCGAGATTTCTTCGGTTCGGGATTGAACCGCATCAACCACCGCCGGTTCAACGGCCTTTGAAGCTTCAGTGATTCCCCTCTTCCGAGCTACCAGCAAGCAGTCGACATCCTCTCCTTCTTCCTCATCCTCCTGAAGTTGTTGAACCGTGTTAGCAGATAGGGCTGCAGGGTCGACCCTCGATTTTTGAGCCCTACTTTTCCTGGTCTTTGGGGTACTTAGAGGGGAGGCCCTTTTCCTCTTCTTCTTTTTTGTTGGATTCAGGATCTCCTCTTCACCGGGCGGAGATGGCCTCATAACAACATTGCCTCCTAGGATTGCATGAGGAGAAAGTAAGTATTTTACAGAGAAGCATCAACATGTGAACAAAGGAACTCACTGTTGTTTTTAGCTTCCCACCGACCCTTGGCCAAATCACGCCAACAACTCTCAGCATGTGAAGAAGTAGAGGCCAGTTGTCGAACCCAACCTGCGAGGTCTTGAATTGCACCAGGAAACCAAGGGGAAGCTGCACCATTAAAAAGAAATTAGATCAAAGAAAAATAAAGAAAGCAGAGTAGTAAGCATCATCGATAGAGTTGTACTTACGTTTCATGTTCCATTCCTTGGGGAATGGCATTTTTTCGGCAGGAATTGGGTCAGAGGTCTTGACGAACCAACCCATCCATCCTTGGTCCTAGTCCTCATCAATGCTCGAGAACAGCGCCTTCATCAACCGATGCTGGAGCTTTATCAACCTACCTTGATAGAGGTAAGGGCTGTATAACCTGATCAGATGGTCGAGGGTTAAAAACATCCCCTTGACCTTGCTCGAAAAATATCTGAGCAAAATGATAATGCGCCAAAAAGAGGGGTAAATCTGGCCAAGGTCACCCGATATTGACGACAGAAATCGAGTATAATTAGATCTATGAGGCTCAGTGTGAAAGGATAAGTATACACACTCAAGTACCCTTTCACATGGGTAGTGATGTCCTCCTCAGGGGAAGGAATCACCACCTCCTTATTTTCTCAGTTGCAGTCATCTTTCACCAGCTCGAGATCATCTTCAGATATCGAGCAGATGTATTGGGACATGGGCTCACATCGGCCTGGAACTAATGAAGGTCTATCGACTTTGAAATCAGAAGACAACTCGCATGGCCCAGGAACGCACTCCTCGATACGAGGCTCTACCGGCATTTTACCACTAGCCAGCCGCGATGATGAGGAGGCTTTTTCTTTCTGAGGGACAATTTTAGATGTTTTAGCCATCACTGTTGTGGAATTCAAGAAAGGAGAAGAAGTTGATGTTGTGACAAGCACAAATTGAAGAGAAGGATGGACTTAAAGAAAATGGAGAAGCTTGTAAAGATTTGGGAAAAGGTTTGGAAAGTAAAGATTGCAGAGATTGAGAAATTGACCAATTTATAGTGGCCACTTCAACGGTTTGAGAAAGATAATGGCCGATCATCAGTCGCCGTCAATTAATGGCCTTAGGAACTATGCGGGCGCGACCCTTCAGTCACTTCTATCGCTGACGTCATGGAATTGACATCATGATCGAGGCATCGGAGAATCAAGGGTCAGATCGTTTCTTATCATTTCACTTTGAGAAACGCGAGGACTATCTGTGTACGGTCGAAATCAGATATGCCCAATTTTGTAGGCTCGGGGAGTTGCTTCGAGAATAAGCCCAAAACGGACCTGGCTCGAGCCTGATGGCGGAATATAGAACTTAAGGATCGAAGTGCCTGATGAAAACCAAGGCCGAATGATCAACCTCGAGACAATATCGTTATGGTTTAGTAACAGAAAGAGCGAGATTCCCGTAACGGCCCCAAGATCCCACATAAATTCCGGAACGAATTTGTACTTGGCGGTTAGACAGTTGTCCAATAAGATTCCCTACTATAATAAGAAGTGTACCTTATTTAGAACCCTCCCTGCTATATAAAGGAGAGCCCATTCATTTGTAACAAACCATTCATTGACAAGAGAATATACATTCATCATTTTCTTGCTTACTGTTCATCTGAATTGCCTTATAATTTATTGTTCTCACTGACGCATCTCGAGACTGCCAGCTCGAGGTTGAGACTTGGCTTGCACACTGGTTTGACTTACTTTATTCTTTAATTTATACATTTGGCTCCTTGTTTATAAATTGGTATTGGACTAAATCACATATCTTTAAGACTACAATATAAGTTTAATTGTTACTCGGATTAGGGTTAACAAAATTCTCTAGGTTTGACCAAGTAGATTTTAACATTTACTCATTATTTAACTTAAATATAGAGTATCAAAATAAGATAAATAGTCTTTTTTTTTCTGGTCACACTTATTACGTGGCCACACATTACATATTTTTCTCTTGAAAGTTTATAGAAAAGCCTTGCGGCCGTGGAAATGATTCTATGTAGCCATTTTTGAGCATGATGTTTAAAATATATCCACAATTTATAATATATTTTAATATTAACTATTTCTCATACTTCAGGACACGACATCCTGAAATTTAAATCTTAAGGTTCAAACTTCAGGACATCGTCTTGTAGAGTTCGAAAATTTTGTTCAGAAATTCGAATCTTATATCCTTAATTTTTAAATTAGCAGCTTAGAAATTCAGGACACTTAAAGCATGTTTGGCCAAGCTGGAAAAGTCAGCTTATTTTGAAAAGGGTTTTTTTCAGAAGTACTTTTGGAGAGATGCAGTTTGTGTTTGGGTAATCAATTTGAAAAGCACTTTTGAGCAATAATTTGTGTTTGACCAAGCTTTTTAAAAAGTATTTTTAAGTATCAGATTATAAATAAGAGCATGAAGAGATTTGCTTAGTAGTTAATATTACATAAATAGATAAATAATCATAAATATTATTATCAAAGACAATAATTAAGTTTTTTCAATTTATTTAAGTAAAATATAAAAATAAGATTAAGAAGTACTTTATTATTTCAAGATGATTTAAATATATCAAGAATCATTCAACAAATATAAAAGTATTCGCCCCAACAAAAATCACAAACATAATATAAAGTTATCCTAAAAATAAGAAGAAATACTTATTCATTAGGAGAGTTCTCAATAATATCATTTCTACTTCTATTACGTAACAACTCCATAACATTAGAAGATATTACTTGCAATTCTGAATTAATGTCTGAATGTCCTTCTTCTTCTTCTTCAAGCTCTGGCATATTATCTTCATTTGCATAATGGTCAAACTCAACATTAGTGGAGGAATTTCTTGCAAGCAACTTGGCACCAACTTGCACTCAACATGTAGCACGCCTATTTTACCCTTCTTGGACATCAAGTAAGTCCTTTTATGCTATTAAAAACGTGATTTTATGTAGGACTTCATGGGCTGCAAGTTTGGACACATTTTAGATGCCAAAATTGTCCAACAGTGGCCTGATTTGGACTTTCTTCAGAGGATGTTTCTTGGGATCTAATCCACCTCTTCTTGGACATGAACTTGGGCCATAAAATAATTATAACACCTAGATAACTCATATACTTTATCCTTAAGCTCTTCCTCTCAACTAACAACTTCTTTGATCGCGCCTGAAGTCCAATGACCTTGTTTTGCAGCTTTTTAGCTTGAGATCTTGTTAAAGGCCCTCTTTGAGATTCCAAAGCTTTATCCTTGTCCTTGAATAGACTTGAGCTTCCTAAGATGCTATCAGACCATGGATACATCCCATGAGAGACGTCCCTTCCAGCCTATACCAAGTGATTAAATTCCTGACACTATGGGAGACATTCAGTATACGTGGAGAACAATACACATCCTGGGAATGCTACAGTATTGCCTTAGACAACACGACCACCCAACAAAGAAAAGACAAAGAAAAAGAGGCACAGTAATCAGCAGGGTTAAGGTCGGAGCAAGATAAGACAGAGGACGTCATCAAGGATCCCGACACGGTCGAAGCCGCATGATCGACCATAGAAGACCTCGACCCTGTTCAATTGGACCTCAACGATCATAGCAAGAAGGCCTATATCGGCTGCAAACTTTGGGAACCAGGTAAATTCCATCAATTCTTAACAGCTAATGTAGATTTGTTTGCTTTCAGCCATGCAGATATGTCGGGTATCCCAAAGGAAATCTCCAATGCACAAATTAAACGTTGACCCACCCTCAGTGAGATAGGTCAGGTGTAATTCAACCCCGCTATCAACGATGCAGTCCGCGAGGAGGCAGAAAAACTATTAGAAAATGGTTCCATCAAGGAGTCGAAGTACCCCAAGTGGGTCGCCAACATAGTGATTGTCAAAAAGAAAAATGGGAAATGGCGGATGTGCGTGGATTTTACAGTTTTGAACAAAGCATGTCCAAAGGATTCATTCCCATCACCTCATATTGACCAACTCATCGACGCAACGGCCGAGCATGAGTTATTAAGTTTCTCGGACGATTACTCGGGATATAATCAGATCCTCATGGAATAAGAAGATCAGGAAAAGACCACGTTCATCACCCATCAAGGAACTTATTGCTACAGGGTCATGCCTTTTGGACTAAAAAACACATGGGCTACTTATCAAAGATTTGTAACAAGGATGTTCAAAAACCAGCTCGACAAAACAATGGAGGTATATATAGACGACATGTTTGGTCAATTCAAAAAGGGGAGAAGATCACATCGATCATTTGAAAGAAACTTTTCGACATACTCAGACGGTACGGAATAAAGATGAACCTAGAGAAATGCGCGTTCGGTGTAGCCTTGGGAAAGTTCTTAGGTCTTCTGGTACCACAACGAGAGATCGAAGTCAACCCAGACCAAATCAAAGCCATTGAGAGGATATCAGAACTATTAACCACCAAAAAACAAGTCCAAAGGTTGACTGGTCGTATCGCCGCCCTATCAAGCTTCATCTCGCGGTTGTCGGATAGGTGCCATAAATTCTTTCGCGTACTCAAGAAAGACAATGGCCTCGAATGGACTTCCGAGTGCATCTAGGCTTTGCGAGAACTAAAGGCATACCTATTATCATCGCCCTTGCTTTCAAAACCCGAACTTGGGGAGCAGCTCCTCATCTATCTAGCCATATCCGAGGTAGCAGTAAGCGCACTCTTGATTTGCAAAAATAAAGGTACACAATCTCCTCATCTATTACATTAGCAAAACACTCGTTGACGTCGAGATGAGGTCCCCACACCTCGAGAAATTGGCTCTGGCCTTGGTCATAGTTTCATGGAAGCTTAGACCCTATTTTCAGTGTCACCCCATCTCGGTCGTCACAACTTCCCCCCTGAGGAGCATTTTGCATAAACCTGAGCTATCACGAAGGCTGACCAAATAGGCCATCGAGCTAAGTGAGCACAATATCACATACCAGCAGCGAACAACGATAAATTCACAAGTGCTCGCTGACTTCGTCGCCGACTTCAGCACAAAAATAATGCCTGAAGTCGAAAGGAAAGCCGTCCAAACTTCCCTCCAAACATAAGACCTCTGGGTCCTATACACCGAAGGTGCATCCAATGCATCAGGGTCCGAACTGGGACTCGTACTCGAGGTCCCAACAGGCAAAGTAATTCGCTAGTCCATAAGGTGCCCGGATATGACTAACAATGAGGCCGAGTATGCGGCCGTAATTGCAGGATTAAGGCTATCGCTCAAATATGGGGCGAAATGGTTGAAACTCTACTGTGACTCCGAGCTCGTAGTCAACCAAGTCACAGGGAGTTTCCAGAACAAAGATTGCAGAAATACCAGACCGAAAATCTGCAAGTTGTTGCCTCAGTTCGACGAATGCCAAATCGATCAAATCCTACGAGCACTGAATACCGAAGCAGATGGCCTCGCCAAACTAGCCGCATCTACCAAAAGCATCACGGCCGGATATAAAAGCATAGTCCACCTCCTTAACTCATCACTGGACCAAGTCGAGGTAAGAACCATAAACATAACTTGGGACTGGCGCAATCGTATTATCGCATATTTGTAGGACGACACACTCCTAGGCGACAAAAAAGAGGCCGAAAAACTAAGAATGCAAGCGGCCAGATACAATCTCCTTCATAGCGACTTGTAGAAGAGGACTTATGGTGGCCCTCTATCGCGACCCAATTTCCCCTCCATTTGGGTGTCGTGATGGCACCTAGTCTTAGGGACTAGGTAAGCCTAACACGTACCTAATAATAACAATAGAAAATAAAATCTAACAGTCTCGAAATAGAAATCTCTACAAAATTTACAATTTTCCAAAACCGGTAGTATAAGTCATAAGCTATACGGAGTTCGCTACAACTTCTAAATACAACTGTTGGAAATAAGTAAATATAGTGTAAATACAAAATAGGAAGGTGACTCCGAAGCCTGCAAACGCGATGGCAGGTTTACCTCAAGTCTCCACAGCTACAATTCGCACGGCTGCTAACGATCAATACCTGGATCTACACAAAAATGTGCAAAAGTGTAGTATGAGAACACCACAACGGTGCCCAGTAAGTATCAAGACTAACCTCAGTGGAGTAGTAACAAGGAACAGTCAAGACACCTATTGGTCTAACAAACTGAACAAGTATGAGTATAGGAACAACAGAATATGACATCTACATGAAGACTATGCAATACAGTAATTGCAATAAGAAAGGAAACAACAAGTATCAACGGAATACCATAAAAATGACACAGAGGAGTGAATGGAACACAACCTAAATCCGAAATTACATATACAGCAAGGACAAGTGATAATTCAGCAACTGCAACCGTTTTCACATAACAAACTCCACGAGATACAGAACCTTGGATAAATCACAACAAACGAATCTCAATACCTGGACCCTAACAATTGACATGCCCTCATAACACCTCATAACCGTACTGACGACTCACGTGCCAATATAGTCATTCTCACATAGGAGGCAAGTAACAAGGGTGTGCATCCATACTCAACATCATCAATAAAAACCTCTTATCCGATAAGAGTGATTAACTACGTGTATGCTTGTGCAAGTGTCCTAACATAGTTCATACTAGCAAATAAGCATAAGGAAAAGAATGGACATCACATAGACTGTTTTTCTCACAACTTTCACAAGATAAAGCTCACACAGGCAAGTGTACCATTACACAAATATCAACGGCAAGAATGCTCCCAGGCCATCACAATCATCACAAATCAATCCTTGACATAGCCTACCTTGTCTCGCCACGTGTGCAATAGTAAAGTGAATGCCCGCCTTATCTTGCCACACGTGCATAATAATGTTCCCACCTTGTCTCGCTACATGCGCAACCCACATATATATCCCGCCTTGTCACGCCACATGTGCAAATATCAATAGTAACAACAGCACAACAGAAACCTCGTGCAACCCCATAACAACAACTGCACAGTAGAAACCTCGTGCATTACAATGTCAACAACCTCACGGTAGAAAACTCGTACATCGCCACAACAAATACAACAATAACAAAAATGACAATAATACAAAATACGACAAGTAAATCAACTCAAGTACTTTAAATCACAAAGAAACGGTAGAACCAGTTCACAAGGAATAACCACAGTAAAGGATGCTAGGCGTAAAGAGAACATCTCAACAAGGGAAAACTAATATGTAACAACGATCCCACAATATGCAATTCAACAACAAAGAAGCTAACAAGAGTTGAATAATGAAAAATAAGGACAAGTCAACTAAGATACAGGATATCTAAACTTCTTTTAAATGTTGAGCAATTATGAAGGATATTCAACAATTTAATTAAGGATAATCAACCTCAATTAATACAACACCATTATAGGATGGGATAATAATAATTTCAAATAGAGATAAGCAGTTATGAACAGATAGCATGACAATAGAAGAGGTAAAATCTTCTGTTAAGTTAAATAAGAGTCAAATAGGCAATAAGAGTGAATCATAAAGCAATTAATTCCAATTAAAGCATGTAGAGGTAAAATTAGTAAATAGGAAACTCAATCATATCAAGAACAACTTCATACAGAGTGAATATAAGGACTTAAGAACCCTAAAAGGCCAACTTTCCACAAATAAGTCCGATTACGCACTCGTCACCTCGCGTACACGGGCTACAATCAACATAGAAGACTCAAATCTTAAGGGAAAATCTCCCACACGAGGGTTATGCAAGATACTTACCTCAACGAAGGCAAACTGATACTCAAAAATAAACTTCTACGGACGGCTCAAATCTAACTAAAATAACTTCAAACCACAAATAAAACTCATAAGAAACTATTCCAGATCATAAAGCTTTAATCTTTATCAAAATCTAAAATCGGTCCAAAAGTCGACCCCCGAGCCCGCACCTCAGAACCCAACAAATTTTACAAAACCCAAACACCCATTCCGATATGAGTTCAACCATACTAAAATTATCAAATTTCGATACCATTTGTCCCTTTAAATCATCATTTTTAATTTCTAAAACTTTCTTCAAAATCCACCATCTTCCTCAACTCCAAACACAATTTAAATGATAAAAATAAAGATAAAATTATGGAATACAATAAATTCTAGGTGAAGAATACTTACCCAATTGTTTTGCTTGAAAAACTTACAAAGAAGCTCCCAAAACCGAAGTCTAAAACTCAAAATATGGAGAAGATGGCAAACCCTCGAATATAAACTCTCTGCCCAGGCGTGACCGCACCTGCGACAAAATTAGCCGCTTCTGCGCAACTGCAGGTGCGCATGACCAAGCGCACCTCTCGCTTCTATGACCAATAATCCGCTTCTGCGGTGCCGCATATGGGAACTAATTCTCCGCATCTGCGGAGACTGCCAAGACCAGCTCCTCTCGCACTTGTATCTCCATCTTCGCACCTGCGACCAAGGTCCGCATGTGCGATTACACCAGAACTCAGACCTCCTCACAACCATTGAAACCATCCGAAACTCGTCTGAAACACACCCGGGATCCTTGGGACACCGTCCAAGCATACCAAGAAGTTCCATACCCTAATATGGACCCGCTCGAGGTCTCAAATCACATCAAACAATGGCGAAACTACAAATTGCACCATAAATCGAACTTATGAACTTTCAAATTTTCTAACTTCTAAAACTCGTGTCGAAACCTATCAAACCAACCCGGAATGACGCCAAATTTTGTAGACAAGTCCCAAATGACATAACAGAGTTGTTCCAACTCTCAGAATCACATTCCGACCCCGATATCACAAAAGCCAACTATTGGTCAAACTTCTCCATCTTCCAAACTTCAACTTTTCCAACTTTCGCCGAAATGCCTCAAATTACCCTACGGACCTCCAAATCCAAATTCGGACGCACGACTAAGTTCAAAATCATTATGCGAAGCATTTGAGATCATCCAAACCCCATTTCGGATCCGTTTACACAAAAACTAAATTCTGGTCAAATTCTCACCACTTAAGCTTCCAAAACTAGAATCCTTCTTCCAATTTGACTCTGAATCATCCGGTAACTGAATTCAATCGTGTACGTAAGTTGATACATATAATATGAAGTTGTTCAAGACCTTATGCTACCAAACAGAACTTAAATTCTCAAAATGATCAGCCGGGTCGTTACACCCTTTAGCGAAGTGCTTAGGCTCGAACCATACCCAGCTCGTCCTCAAAGAAGTTCATGAAGGCCATTGGGGAGATCACTCTGACAATCGAGCACTGGTTAGATGCCTCATACGGGTAGGATACTACTAGCCTACTAAGCAATGCCAAAATACGCCCCAATGAATCACCAAGCAAGCGAGCACCTCCACCCGGTCACCTTACCTTGGTCATTCATCAAATAAGGAATGGATATCGAGGGCCCCCTCCCAGCAAGGCAAGGTAATGTACGATTTCTTTTGGTTTTAACTGACTATTTCTCTAAATGGGTAGAAGCAAGAGCATTCACCCAAATACGGGAACAAAAGGTAATCACCTTTACATGGAGAAATATCATATGCCGATTGAGCATACCCAAGGAAATCAGCTGTGACAACGGACCCCAGTTCACAAGAAAGAAAACCGCCGAGTTCTTCAAAAAATAGCAATCAAGAGGATACTTTTAATCCATACCATCCAGAAGAAAAAGCTCGAATACACCAAGCGACTACGGCCAGAAATGTTACTAGAAGTATTATGAGCCTATCGAACAACTCCAAAGACGAGCACAAGAGAGATGCCTACTCTTTGGTCTATGGAACTGAGGCAGCAATACTGGTCGTGGTCGAAGAACCCAACCGAAGATACTCCCATGAAAGCGGCATGAGTAACAATGAGAGCAGAAGGTAGGAACTTGACGAAATAGACGAACGGAGAGACATGGCCTACATAAGAATGGTCGCCCAAAGACAACAAGCAGAACATTATTACAGCAAGAAAGCAAAGGTCCGACCGCTTAAAGTTGGGACTACATACTAAAAGCCAAAACTCAAGCGAGCAATGATCCCTGAGAAGGCAAGCTGGGAACAAACTGGGACGGTCCGTACAAAATCACAGCCAAAGTGAGCAAAGGTTCATTCCAATTAGAGACAATGGAAGGAAAGATACTACTGAACAACTGGAAAATCAACCACCTCAAATACTTCAACTTCTGAGAGAAAAGCATCCCCCAAGTCATACTTTTTTTCCCTCACTTGAGTTTTGTCCCATTTGGATTTTCTCAAGGAGCTTTAACGAGGCGGGGAAGGGAATGCTTCGAGCTGAAGTACGCGAATGTAGAGTCGTGGTTACTATTTCATTGCTCGACCTCTTATACTCTCCAGGTCAACCAATAAACGAACTAGATAGACTGGGACTGAACACCAGCCAACACCCAAGAATTTGTAAATTTCTTCAAGTATGTAACCAAAACAACGATATCAAAGCAATAAGAAACTTTACGCTTATCAGCACACCTTTTTCGCATATTATGTTCAATTACGATTGAACGAACACCTACTGGACCTCGACCGCGATTTAATAAAAGGTTATGTTCGACCCCGGTCGAACAAACACCTACCGACCCTCGACAACGAGTTAATGAAAGGTTATATTTGACCCTAATCAAACAAACACCAACCGACCGACATCCATGATTTATTGAAAGGTTATATTTGACCTCGCTCGAACAAACACCTACCGACCCTCGTCCACGATTTAGTGAAAGGTTATGTTCGACCCGGCTCGAACAAATGATAACTAGGGATTATGATGCATTTTACACTCCTTCTTACTTGAGTTTTGATTTAAAATGTGTACAAAATAGTCCCAAAGGCTTACATGATGTACTTGTTTTGCAGGGTTTGGTCAATAAGGTGACAATTCGTCAAAACCAGCTCAAAAAGGGGTGAAACATGCACAAGCACCAAGAACAAGTCAAGCACAGTGCAACAGGACCACTACGACCGCACTCCATTCTGTGCGGTCCGCAGTGAGGAAGTTCAAAGAGGTGCTCATTTCAGACATTCAAGCAATGCGACCGCAAAGCATTTTATGCGGACTGTAATGGACTCACTACGGCCGCACTCGATATTGTGCAATCCGCAAAGGAAGAGTTCATAGAGTTAAAGATTTGGAGCTAATTGCCAATGCGGTCCACGATCCTTTTTATGCGAACCGCAACAGAAGCCACCGCGGCCCGCGGTGGCCAAGTTCAGAGAGTAAAAAGGTCGAAAAGTTTGAAATGAGGGCCTCAGGTCTTATTTATAGAAAAAAGACCTGGGACCCATCTCACCTACCCACCGCGGATTGCACAAAATGGCACCGCGATCCACGGTGCTCAGAAACAAGTGGCACCGGGGAAAAGTCCAATACGGACCGCAAGAAATGCAATGCGGCCGCAGTGGTCCACCGTGGACTACACAAAATGCATTGCGGCCGCGGTGGCAAACTTTAGAGACTCCCCATTTTTGACCAAATACTCTCCGCATTGAATTGTTGCCCCCGCAAAGAGGCCTTTGCGGCCGCACAAAATGAAGTGCGGCTCGAATTGCAAACTTCAGAGAGTGATCATTTTTCCAAACTTGGTCCTGCACTGCATCATCACTATCCTACAATATTTCACAACCAGTCAGTCTAAAAATAAATTGTACACTACAAAGAAAATCACAGAAAAACAAAAAGAAAGACACATGGGTTGCCTCTCAAGAAGCGCCTGATTTAACGTCGCGACACGATGCAGGTTACCATCAAATCACTTCAGATGGAGCAATGCCACCACGTGGCTGTCATCAATCTTGCCCAGGTAGTGCTTGACCTTGTGCCCATTAACTCTGAAAACCTCCCCATTTTTGTTCTTCAAGTCAAGTGGACCAAACGGAGTCACAAACACCACTTCAAAAGGGCCGCTCCATTTCGACTTAAGCTTTCTCGGAAACAGACGTAACCGAGAATTGAACAAGAGAACCAAATCACCCACTCTGAACTCCTTACCACGAGCATATTTATTATGAAGGTACTTCATCTTGTCCTTGTACAAGGACGAACTAGAGTAGGCATAGAATCAGAATTCATCAAGTTCATTAAGCTGCTCCACACGAAGATTTGTTGCCACATCCCATTCAAGATTCAGCTTCCTCAAACCCACATGGCCTTGTGCTCTAACTCAACCGGTAGATGGCAAGCTTTCCCAAACACCAACCATTACGGAGACATACCGATCGGAGTCTTGTAAGTAGTCCTATAAGCCCATAGAGCATCATCCAACTTCTTTGACCAATCGGTCCTATTTGCATTGACCGTCTTTGACAATATACTCTTGATTTACCTATTTGAGACTTCAACTTGGCCACTCGCTTGAAGATGATAAGGAGTAGAAACTTTGTGGTTGACACCATACTTTGCAAGCAAAGTGTCAAAAGCTCTATTACAAAAATGAGACCCCCCATCACTTATAATTGCACGAGGAGTGCCAAACCTTGTAAAAATGCTCTTCTTGAGAAACGCAACAACACTCCAGGCCTCATTGTTGGGTAAAGCCACGGCTTCAACCCACTTTGAAACATAGTCAACCGCCACAAGAATGTATGTGTTCCCATACGAGCTCACAAACGGGCCCATAAAATCAATTCCCCATACATCAAAAATATCAACTTCAAGAATGGTATTGAGAGGCATCTCATCTTTCTTTGAAATTCCACCCGCTCTTTGACATTCGTCACACCTTTTCACAAGTTAAGTTGCATTTTTGTACAAAGTTGGCCAATAAAACCCACAACTAAGAACTTTGGAAGTTGTCCTCGCCCCACCATGATGGCCACCATAGGGAGAGGAATGACAAGCCTCTAAGATACTCAATTGCTCCTCCTCCGGGACACACCTTCGGATCACACCATCCGTGCAAATCTTGAAGAAGTACGGCTCATCCCAATAGAAATTCAAACTATCCCGTTTGAGCTTCTTCCTTTGGTTAGAAGAGAGCTCACATGGGATTATACCAGTCACAAGGAAATTAGCAACGTCCGCAAACCATGGCATACCATTCACCGACACCGAAAGGGGTTGTTCATCGGGAAATGAATCATTGATATCTAGGCCATCAGGAGGCCTCCCCTCCTCCTCCAAGAGGGGAAAAGTGGCCCACGACTTGGTTTTCACTACCCTTCCGGTCCACAATCTCCAAATCAAACTCTTGAAGTAACAAGACCCATCACATCAGTCTAGCTTTGGAATCCTTCTTCGTTATCAAGTACCGGAGTGCGACATTATCCCCAATTGCCTATGACTTTGGCACCAATAAGATATCGCTGAAATTTCTCCATTGCGAACACAATAGCCAAAAGCTCTTTCTCAGTCACCGTGTAGTTCACTTGAGTATCATTCATTGTCTTGCTCGCATAGTACACCGGATGAAACATTTTGTTCACTCTTTGACCCAAAACCGCCCCAACCGCAACATTGCTCACATCACACATGAGCTCAAAAGGCAAGCTCCAATTAGGTGCGGTAATAATAGGAGTGGTGGTCAACTTGTGCTTGAGAAGTTCAAAGGCTTGCATACATCTCTTATCAAATATGAACTTGGCGTCTTTTTCCATTAACTTGCATAAGGGATTCACTACCTTCGAAAAGTCTTTGATAAATCTCCGGTAGAACCCCGCATGCCCAAGAAAACTTCGAACTCCCTTGACAGAGGTAGGGGAGGGAGCCTTGAAATCACATCAATTTTTGCTTTGTCTACCTCTATATCATGCTTTGAAATTTTATGCCCAAGAACTATGCCCTCTTCCACCATGAAGTGGCATTTCTCCCAATTAAGAACAAGATTAGTTTCTTCACAACGGGCCAATAATCTATCAAGATTTTTTAAACATTCCTCAAATGAATCACCTATAACACTAAAGTTGTCCATGAACACCTCCAAAATGTTTTCCGCCATATCGGTGAAAATGGCCATCATATACCGCTGAAATGTAGCCGGTGCATTACACAACCCAAAAGGCATCCTAGAAAAGGCAAAGGTGTCATATGGACAAGTGAATGTGGTCTTCTCCTGATCTTCTGGAGCAATCAAGATTTGGTTGTATCCAGAATACCCATCCAAGAAACAGTAGAAGGCACGCCCAGCAAGTCGATCTAACATCTGATCAAGAAAAGGCAATGGAAAGTGATCCTTGCGGGTCACTTTATTCAACTTGTGGTAGTCCATCCATACCCTTTACCCGGTGACGGTCCTGGTAGGAATCAACTCATTTTACGAATTTGTAACCACGGTCATACCACCCTTCTTCGGTACATATTGCACCGGCGAAGTCCAAGAGCTATCAGAGATGGGGTACACAACCCCGACATCCAACCACTTGATCACCTCCTTTATCACAACTTATTGCATTGCCTCGTTTAACCTCCTTTGATGTTCCAAGGAGGGCTTTGCATCATCTTCTAGAATAATCTTGTGCATACAGAATATGGGGCTTATCCTACGAATATCAGCTAAAGTCCTTCCAATTTCCTTCTTCCGCTTTTGAAGCACCGCCAATGTGGCATCAACCTGCATGTTAGTAAGATAAGAGGAAAGAATAACTGGCAAAGTTGAACTAGGGCCTAAGAACTCATTCTGAGGTGTGGAGGCAACAACTTCAACTCCAACACCGGAGGTTCCTCGATTGAAGGTTTTGTTGGTGGAGTCTTCCTATTCTCAAGATCCAAAGAGAGTTTCCTAGGCTCATAAGAGTAAGAGTCCATCCCATGTAAAGCATTCATGCACTCCACTCAGCCTTCATCGTCATTGATATCAAGATTCAATAATACGGCCTCTAGAAGGTCCTCCACATTGATCATTGCACTGGTATCATCAACTATCACTGCTGTGACAAGGTCCACAAAAGAGCACACCTCAGAACTGTTGGGCTGCTTCATTGACTTGCACACATGAAAGATCACTTTCTCATCACCCACACAGAAGGTGAGTTCCCCTGTTTCCACATCAACTAAGGCCTTCCTAGTAGCAAGTAAAGGTTTTCCCAATATGATTGGAACTTCATAATCTACCTCACAATCCAAGATTACAAAATCAGCTGGCAAGATAAATTTGTCCACCCGGACAAGGACATCATCAATAATAACCAATGGTCTCTTCATAGTTCTATCCGCCATTTGCAATCTCATGGAAGTCGGCCTCGGTTGCCCAATACCCAAAGTCTTGAAAACTGAGTAGGGCATCAAGTTGATACTTGCCCCCAAATCACATAGAGCTTTAACAAAGTTCGCACTCCCAATGGTGCAAGGAATGGTGAAAGCACCGAGATCTTCAAGCTTCGGGGCCATTGACTGTACTATTGCACTAACTTGGTGGGTCATCTTGATAGTTTCACAATCCATGGATCTTTTCTTTGTCACCAAGTCCTTCATGAATTTAGCATAGCCCGACATTTGTTCAAGAGCCTCTACCAAATGCACATTAATGGATAAGCTCTTCATCATATCAATGAACTTTTTAAACTGATTCTCATTTTTCTGCTTCGCGAACCTTTGAGGATAAGGAGGAGGTGTCCTTGGAAAAGGAGCCTTGGCTTTAGGCACAACCATTTTCGGCATGTCTATTACGTGTTCCCTAGACGGGTTCACGTCATTTTGAGTCTCCACCTCGGTATCTTGAATATCAATCATCACTTCTTCATTCACGTTCTCATCAACCACATTTTCAACCACCAAAGGAATTTTATCTTCTTGCAACTCAACTTCATCACTCAAAATTGCTTTTTGCTTGGAGGCATTCACATCACCGCCTCTTCCACTTCTTGTAGTCACCACCATCATATGATTATTCCCACCCTTCAGGTTAACTACTGTATCACTTGGTAGTGCCCCCTTAAGGCGAGTATTCAAGGATTGTGAGATTTGGTCTAAAAACCTCCAAGTTTTTGATTGAAGTATTGTGGGAAGCCAACTGAGCATCAGAGTCCAAATTCTTTTTCATCATCTGTTCAAACATCATTTCAATTCTCCCCATATCGTTGTTGGAAGAACTAGGACCTTGGGATGGAAATGGGGGTGGATTGTTCGGTTGTTGGTACATTGGGGGCCTTTGAAAGCCTTGCCCCCGATTTCCTTGATTGCCATTGTTCGAACCTCCCTGATTGTTGTTACCACCCTAGTTGTTGTTGCTGCCATTCCAATTACCCTGATTATTCTGATTATTGTTCTGATTGCCCCAATTAGAATTTTGGTTGTTGTTCCCCCAATTACCATTGCCTTGTTGTTGTTGATTGCCCCAATTGCCTTGGGGTCTCCATTGTTGTTGGTTGGGAGAATTGCCTCTTTGGCCTTGATAATTGTTTACGTATTGTATTTCTTCATTTTACCCATCATAACCATCATCTTGGAATCCACCACAATCATTGTCAAATTTATCCAAACTCCCTTGGTTTTGTTGACCTCTTTGTCTTCTTTTGTTCACTAGTATGTTGACACCCTGTATAGCATTTATTTGGCGCAAATTTTGAACTTGTTGACTGTGCCTTTGCTAGCTGGTTCACAGCATTTTGATTTAAAATGTGTACAAAATAGTCCCAAAGGCTTACATGATGTACTTGTTTTGCAGGGTTTGGTCAATAAGGTGACAATTCGTCAAAACCAGCTCAAAAAGGGGTGAAACATGCACAAGCACCAAGAACAAGTCAAGCACAGTGCAACAGGACCACTACGACCGCACTCCATTCTGTGCGGTCCGCAGTGAGGAAGTTCAAAGAGGTGCTCATTTCAGACATTCAAGCAATGCGACCGCAAAGCATTTCATGCGGACTGTAATGGACTCACTACGGCCGCACTCGATATTGTGCAATCCGCAAAGGAAGAGTTCAGAGAGTTAAAGATTTGGAGCTAATTGCCAATGCGGTCCACGATCCTTTTTATGCGAACCGCAACAGAAGCCACCGCGGCCCGCGGTGGCCAAGTTCAGAGAGTAAAAAGGTCGAAAAGTTTGAAATGAGGGCCTCAGGTCTTATTTATAGAAAAAAGACCTGGGACCCATCTCACCTACCCACCGCGGATTGCACAAAATGGCACCGCGATCCACGGTGCTCAGAAACAAGTGGCATCGGGGAAAAGTCCAATACGGACCGCAAGAAATGCAATGCGGCCGCAGTGGTCCACCGTGGACTACACAAAATGCATTGCGGCCGCGGTGGCAAACTTTAGAGACTCCCCATTTTTGACCAAATACTCTCCGCATTGAATTGTTGCCCCCGCAAAGAGGCCTTTGCGGCCGCACAAAATGAAGTGCGGCTCGAATTGCAAACTTCAGAGAGTGATCATTTTTCCAAACTTGGTCCTGCACTGCATCATCACTATCCTACAACATTTCACAACCAGTCAGTCTAAAAATAAATTGTACACTACAAAGAAAATCACAGAAAAACAAAAAGAAAGACACATGGGTTGCCTCTCAAGAAGCGCCTGATTTAACGTCGCGACACGATGCAGGTTACCATCAAATCACTTCAGATGGAGCAATGCCACCACGTGGCTGTCATCAATCTTGCCCAGGTAGTGCTTGACCTTGTGCCCATTAACTCTGAAAACCTCCCCATTTTTGTTCTTCAAGTCAAGTGGACCAAACGGAGTCACAAACACCACTTCAAAAGGGCCGCTCCATTTCGACTTAAGCTTTCCCGGAAACAGACGTAACCGAGAATTGAACAAGAGAACCAAATCACCCACTCTGAACTCCTTACCACGAGCATATTTATTATGAAGGTACTTCATCTTGTCCTTGTACAAGGACGAACTAGAGTAGGCATAGAATCAGAATTCATCAAGTTCATTAAGCTGCTCCACACGAAGATTTGTTGCCACATCCCATTCAAGATTCAGCTTCCTCAAACCCACATGGCCTTGTGCTCTAACTCAACCGGTAGATGGCAAGCTTTCCCAAACACCAACCATTACGGAGACATACCGATCGGAGTCTTGTAAGTAGTCCTATAAGCCCATAGAGCATCATCCAACTTCTTTGACCAATCGGTCCTATTTGCATTGACCGTCTTTGACAATATACTCTTGATTTACCTATTTGAGACTTCAACTTGGCCACTCGCTTGAAGATGATAAGGAGTAGAAACTTTGTGGTTGACACCATACTTTGCAAGCAAAGTGTCAAAAGCTCTATTACAAAAATGAGACCCCCCATCACTTATAATTGCACGAGGAGTGCCAAACCTTGTAAAAATGCTCTTCTTGAGAAACGCAACAACACTCCAGGCCTCATTGTTGGGTAAAGCCACGGCTTCAACCCACTTTGAAACATAGTCAACCGCCACAAGAATGTATGTGTTCCCATACGAGCTCACAAACGGGCCCATAAAATCAATTCCCCATACATCAAAAATATCAACTTCAAGAATGGTATTGAGAGGCATCTCATCTTTCTTTGAAATTCCACCCGCTCTTTGACATTCGTCACACCTTTTCACAAGTTAAGTTGCATTTTTGTACAAAGTTGGCCAATAAAACCCACAACTAAGAACTTTGGAAGTTGTCCTCGCCCCACCATGATGGCCACCATAGGGAGAGGAATGACAAGCCTCTAAGATACTCAATTGCTCCTCCTCCGGGACACACCTTCGGATCACACCATCCGTGCAAATCTTGAAGAAGTACGGCTCATCCCAATAGAAATTCAAACTATCCCGTTTGAGCTTCTTCCTTTGGTTAGAAGAGAGCTCACATGGGATTATACCAGTCACAAGGAAATTAGCAACGTCCGCAAACCATGGCATACCATTCACCGACACCGAAAGGGGTTGTTCATCGGGAAATGAATCATTGATATCTAGGCCATCAGGAGGCCTCCCCTCCTCCTCCAAGAGGGGAAAAGTGGCCCACGACTTGGTTTTCACTACCCTTCCGGTCCACAATCTCCAAATCAAACTCTTGAAGTAACAAGACCCATCACATCAGTCTAGCTTTGGAATCCTTCTTCGTTATCAAGTACCGGAGTGCGACATTATCCCCAATTGCCCCAATTAGAATTTTGGTTGTTGTTCCCCCAATTACCATTGCCTTGTTGTTGTTGATTGCCCCAATTGCCTTGGGGTCTCCATTGTTGTTGGTTGGGAGAATTGCCTCTTTGGCCTTGATAATTGTTTACGTATTGTACTTCTTCATTTTACCCATCATAACCATCATCTTGGAATCCACCACAATCATTGTCAAATTTATCCAAACTCCCTTGGTTTTGTTGACCTCTTTGTCTTCTTTTGTTCACTAGTATGTTGACACCCTGTATAGCATTTATTTGGCGCAAATTTTGAACTTGTTGACTGTGCCTTTGCTAGCTGGTTCACAGCATTCTGATTTGCTTGCTCCCCCAACTAGCAAAGGCACAGTCAACAAGTTCAGCATTCACTAGTATGTTGACACCCTGTATAGCATTTATCCACGAAACCCTTAAGATACGTAAGCATTCTGATTGGCAACGCCCGTAAAATACCTACGCTGCTCCAGCAATGTCAGCATCATATTAGTAATTTGAAAATTGCCCGCCCGGATCCGGGGTAGGACAATTGTACTCGCATATCCTTGGTTTGGAAGCACTCAAGTAGCCA
The DNA here is from genome assembly GCF_000715075.1 of Nicotiana tabacum. Classification (NCBI taxonomy): domain Eukaryota; kingdom Viridiplantae; phylum Streptophyta; class Magnoliopsida; order Solanales; family Solanaceae; genus Nicotiana; species Nicotiana tabacum. The sequence goes on from NC_134087.1 coordinate 75,005,408, forward strand.
CTCTTGGAGGTGGTAGGGTAGGGTCTGGAATATTATCATTGGCCTGGCGGCCTCTCCTTTGTCCTTGAGGTACAATAGGAACCTCGTCATCAACATTGTCATCTACCTCCTCCCCCGGCAGAAGATCTCCAAGAGGTGGGTGGTTTGCTGCTATTTTGTACCTGAAGTTGTGACACACACAAATTAGTAACACAGAAGGGGAGAAGAACAATACATAAAACTATTTAGATAGATAGCCAAAACCGTTAGCTCCCTGGCAACGGCGCCAAAAAGTGATCGGGGCCAACCCTGCACTACTACAAAGTAACGAGAGTGGTCGAAGCAGCTTTTACACGAGAAGGTCGGGATAGATTTCCACAGGGAGCTAAAAATGGGAATTGGGTTTCTATCTAAGTTGGTGATGCGTAATTGCTCTTAATTGCACTTCTAATCATAGTTAGTTTTGATGTTACTTCTAAAATTATGCTAAAAAGATGCCAAATTAAGCTAAGTTAAGCTAAGAGTAAGATACTTGAAGGGTTGTCTAAATAGTTAAAAGGCACTAGGGAAGTGACTTTCTCCTAGTGGATACTTGACGGATTCTCGAGTCTAAGGCTAGGTTGTCATGTTGGGGATTACGATATAACCAATGCACTAAACTTCTCACTCTATACCTCTCGGTAGTTTGAGTGATTTTTCCCTAATTGACTTTCTCAAGACCAATTAGGTATGATAATTTGGGCAAGCAATTTAGGTTCAAGTCGGGTATTACTATCTTTAGGTTTAACCTTTTAATTGGGCTATCAATCTCTTGAATACGCCCCAATTCCTTATTGGACTAATTTTCCTAGACTCAAGTTCTTTTTCTCAAGAAGAACCCAAGTCAAATAAGCACAAATTAGTGTTTGCAACCACTAATTCAACATTGAAACCATAAATTAGTCCAAATATCAAACACCCATAGACATTCAAGCCTTAAAACACAAGACCCATCAAATACTGATAGCATCAAGAACAAGGATAGAGTTAAGGACAATGATAGAGATGATAGAGTTTTGGAAGCTCCAAGGCCATTTACAAGATCTCAAGCTAAAGAGTTGCAAGCTAAGGTTGCTAGACTTCAATGGCAAATAAAGAAGCTTTTAATTGTAGAGGAAGAGCTCAAGCCCAAAGGAGATGAATTGTCCAAGTAGTATAATTATTTGGTAGTCCAAATTGAAGTCCAAGAGGAGGAAGATTGGGTTACCAAATCAGCCTTTGAAGTTCACCAATAGGGCTCAAAATGACCTTAAAAGAGGTCCAAAAGGGGGCGTTTCAAAAGGAGCCCAATTGGAGTCCAAACCAATGGCCCAGACTAATAGTTTTAAGGCCTAAATCTGCCCCAAAAGGATTTGGCCGCCCCCCACTTAATTTTGATGGCTTTTGTTACCCCTTAGGAGCCACCTACCTAAGTTTGATGGCTATTGTGACCCCTAGCAGCCCCCTACCTAATTTAGATGACTTTTTAGCAACCCCCTACATTATTTTAAGTGATTTTAACTCCTATAAATAAGGAGTTCTTCTCATTCATAAGACACAACATTTATTGATTAAGTATATCATACTTTGAGAGTTCTTTGAACCTTTGTTACTTGTGCTTTGAGATTTATCTTTCAACCTTTACTAGTTCTTAGTTCAAGGTAGTAAGATTACTTCTCTTTTATGATATCTTTGATTCCTTTGTGGTATTCTTAGAAGGCGATTAATACTAGTTATTAATTGTTGTCTCAAGTTACTCGTAAAGTGGTCAAGATCCGAATCTATTGTTTTGATTTACTTTTTAAGTAAAGGCGTTTGACTTCTTCCATAAATCAAGACGTTGTTACTTTGATCTTGTCAAGGCTATAGAACTTACGTTCTTGGAAGTTCTTGGAATCCTTTCCTTGAATTCGTCCCATATCCTTTATTTTCATCTCTTTAATTCTAGTTGTTCAATTCCTTGTTGTTATTGCTTCCGCATTTACTTCTCAAATTCTTACTCTAATTTGGATTCCCGACCTAGTTGTTATCAAGTGGTATCAGAGCGGTTTTTATCAAGATTTCGTTCTTGGTAAGTCTTGGGATTTCTTGAATACTAAGAGCAAAGAAAAGAAAAGAAAAAAAAATTAAAAAAAAAACGAAAATCAGTTTTTAGAACAAAAAAATATAATTGGGTGCTCTCCGAGATATTTCTTTTGTATCTAATTTGTTACCAAAAATTAACAAAGGAAACAAGAAGAGGGGATCTTAGATTTTCTTACTCTTTCTAATTTAAACATATAATCCTTTCCTTTTTGTTCGCGTCATGTTTCAACCGAGCCTAATAGTTCTAGGATTTGTTTTTTCTTTCATTAGTTCCCCAAAAATCTGAATTTTACTACTAAGAATTTCATACGAGTTGGGTTTAATTATAAATCTACAAAGTATTTTGTTCAAAGGTTATTCCGAGAAAAAAAAGAGAGCTAATTTTTGTGATACAGTTTACACTTTTTTTTTAAAAGATGTCGCGTACATGTAGTGATGATGAACGAAGGGTTCTCCAAGAAGCTGAAATCAAAGCAAGAAATGATTTTACCTTGCAAGCTATGCATCAACAATTTGAAAGGTTGAATTTGCAACTCCAAGAGATGAGGGATACCATTGCTGATCAAAATGATACAATAGCTGAACTTAGGAGGGAAAATAATGTTAGACTCCAAGCTAGGAGAAATGTACCCCATGCTCCCATTGTAAATCAAGAAAACCCTATAGATGATTTTAATGATATTGATTTTGATAGGGTGGGAAGAGATAGGAGGGGACAAAGAGGTAGAGTAGAAGATGACAATATAAGTAGTATAAAGATGAAGATGTCATCATTCAAGGGAGCAAGGGACCCAGACTTGTACCTTGATTGGGAGAGAAAGGTTGAAGCCATCTTTGATTGTCACAACTACTCTGAGGGTAAGAAAGTTAAACTTGCTGTTGTTGAGTTTTCTGACTATGCTGCTATTTGGTGGAAAAAGCTTGCTAGGGACAGATTGCAAGAAGGACAAGCACCAGTTGCTACTTGGGCTGAGATGAAGAGGGTGATGAGGAAGAGATTCGTGCCATCACACTTTCAAAGAGAGCTACAACAACGTCTTCAAACATTGAAGCAAGGGTCCATGTCTGTGGATGAGTACTTTAAGGCTATGGATATGGCTATGATCCAAGCTAATTGTACAGAGGAAGAAGAGGCTACAATGGCTAGGTTTTTAAATGGTTTAAATAAGGAAATAGCTGATGTAGTAGAATTACAACAATATGTAACAATAGATGAGTTAGTTGATTTGTATGTAAAGATAAAACTCAAAATAAAAGAAAGCAGACTAGCTCGTGTAAAGATCGGACAAGCACCATCTCCAAGAAGCCATGGCCATATCATGAGATGAAGAGTTCTTCTAGACCTCAAGAAGACAAGGGTAAAGGTAAATTTGAGAACAAAGAGGGAGGTAAAACCTTTAACCCTAAACCTTTTACACCTTCTAGTTCTATTCAATGTCATAAATGTAAAGGAAGGGGACATATGATGCATGAATGTCCAAGTAGAAGAAACATCATTCTTAGAGAAGATGGAGGATATGAGAGTGAAAAAGGTGAGGGAGAAGAAGAGGGAGATGTGAGTGATGAAGATGATGTAGAACTACCTAATGAGGGCATGATTGGGGTAGTTAGAAGGATTATGACTATCAATTTGGCAAGCAATAGTGAAGAACAAAGGGAGAATATATTCTATACTAGGTGTGGGATAAAGGGAAAAACTTGCTCTATGATCATTGATAGTGGTAGTTGTGCTAATGTGGTGAGTTCATACTTTGTGGAAAAATTGGGACTTGCATGCATGAAACACCCTACTCCATATAGACTCCAATGGTTAAATGATAGTGGTGAACTAAAGGTAAACAAACAGTGCATGATTTCATTTAATGTTGGTAGATATGAGGATGATATTCTTTGTGACATAATACCTATGCAAGCTTGTCATATCTTACTGGGTCTTCCTTGGCAGTATGACAGGAATGTTTTTCATGATGGAAGAAAGAATAGATATTCTCTTGAACTAAATGGCAGGAAATTTACTCTTGCACCTTTATCTCCTTCTCAAGTGTTTCAAGATCAAAAGAGATTAAGAGAAACAATGGGAAAACCAAGGGGAGAGATAAAAAGTGAGCTTGAGGAAAAAGAAAAGAAAGAAGGCCAAGAATTAGAAAAAAGAGAGATGGCCGAGAGAAAGAGAGAGAGGGCAACAATTTGAGAGAAGAGATAAAAAAGGGTTTGAATGAAAAAATAGACAGTCTTGGTGAGAGGAAAGAGGTTAAGGAAAGAAAAAAAGAGAGTTTTTATATAAAAACCAAAGAGTGTTTAAATGCAAGAAAAGAGGGGCTGCCCATAATACTACTTACTTACAAAGAGACTTTGATTAATTCTGAGTTGCTAACTTCTTCTTTGCCAAGTAGTATTTCTTCTCTTTTGCAGGATTTTGAAGATGTCTTTCCAGAAGATATTCCTAATGGATTGCCACCTTTACGTGGCATTGAGCATCAAATTGATTTTGTACCTGGATCACAAATCCCAAATAGGCCAGCCTATAGGAGTAATCCAGAAGAGACAAAAGAACTTCAAAGGCAAGTTGAGGAGTTACTTGAGAAAGGTTTTGTGAGAGAGAGCATGAGCCCTTGCTCGGTTCCCGTCCTATTGGTACCAAAAAAGGATGGAACTTGGAGGATGTGCGTGGATTGTAGAGCAATCAACAAGATTACGGTAAAGTATCGCCATCCTATTCCTCGTCTTGATGACATGTTGGATCAATTACATGGATCCAAAATCTTTTCTAAAATTGATCTAAAAAGTGGTTACCATCAGATTCGAATGAATCCTGGAGATGAATGGAAAACTGCTTTTAAGACCAAATATGGGCTTTATGAATGGTTAGTTATGCCTTTCGGCTTGACTAATGCACCTAGCACTTTCATGAGATTAATGAATCATGTTTTTAAGGATTTTCATGGAAAATTTGTTGTGGTGTACTTCGATGATATCTTGGTCTTTTCTAACACTTTAGAAGAGCATGTAGAACACCTAAAACAAGTTTTTGAAGTTCTTAGAAAGCAATTTTTATTTGCTAATCTTAAAAGGTGTACTTTTTATGTGGATCGTGTGATTTTCTTGGGATTTGTAGTTAGTTCTAAATGAGTTGAGGTTGATGAAGAGAAAATCAAAGCAATAAAAGAATGGCCTAAACCTAAGAGTGTAACTGAAGTTAGGAGTTTTCATGGACTTGCTAGTTTTTATAGGAGGTTTGTGAGAGACTTTAGTACCATTGCTTCTCCTTTAACTGAAGTTATTAAAAAGGATAAGATTTTTAAATGGGGAAAAGAACAAGATGATGCTTTTAACTTGTTGAAAGAAAAGTTATGTTCTGCTCCATTGTTACAATTGCCTGATTTTTCTAAATCTTTTGAAATTGAATGTGATGCTTCGGGCAAAGGAATAGGTGCTGTTTTGATGCAAGATTCTAAACTTATTGCTTACTTTAGTGAAAAGTTAAGTGGAGCCACATTGAACTATTCCACTTATGACAAAGAGCTATATGCTTTGGTAAGGGCTTTAGCCACATGGCAACATTACCTGTGGCCAAGAGAGTTTGTCATTAAAACTGATCATGAATCCTTGAAATACTTGAAGAGTCAAGGTAAGCTTAGTAGAAGGCATGCTAAGTGGGTTGAATTCATTGAAACGTTTCCTTATGTAATTTCTTACAAACAAGGTAAAGAAAATGTTGTTGCTGATGCACTTTCAAGGAGGTATATCTTAGTTTCTACCCTGACTTCTAAATTAATGGGTTTTGATCAAATCAAGGGACTTTATGCTAATGATGTTGATTTTGGCAAAAATTTTGCAGATTGTAAGTTGAGTCCTTTTGAGAGGTTTAACCTCCAAGATGGCTTTCTCTTTAAGGAAAATAAGTTGTGTATTCCTAATTGCTCTTTACGTGAAGTATTTGTAAGGGAAGCACATTGTGGAGGGCTTATGGGACACTTTGGAGTCCCAAAGACACTAGACATACTGGCCGAAAATTTCTTTTGGCCTGGAATGAGAAAAGATGTTGAAAGAATGTGCGCACAGTGTTTGGAATGTAAACAAGCTAAATCTAAAGTGTTACCACATGGTCTTTACACGCCATTACCTGTTCCTACTTCGCCTTGGATTGATATTTCCATGGATTTTGTGTTAGGTTTGCCTAGAACAAGATATGGTAAGGATAGTATTTTTGTTGTGGTAGATAGGTTCTCCAAAATGGCTCATTTTATTCCTTGTTTAAAGACTAATGATGCCTCACATGTTGCTGATCTTTTTGTAAAAGAGGTTGTCAAATTTCATGGTATACCTAGAACTATTGTTAGTGATAGGGATGCTAAGTTTTTGAGCCACTTTTGGCGTGTTTTTTGGGGGAAGTTAGGTACTAAATTGTTGTTTTCTACTTCTTGTCACCCACAAACTGATGGACAAACTGAAGTAGTTAATAGAACCTTAGGAAACATGTTGAGGGCTGTTTTGAAAGGTAAATTAACTTCATGGGAAGATCACTTACCTATGATTGAATTTGCTTACAATAGAACAATCCATTCTTCTACAGGTATGTCTCCTTTTGAGGTTGTTTATGGTTTTAATCCCTTCACGCCCCTTGATTTATTACCATTACAAACTAATGATATTGCTAATCTTGATGGTAGGACAAAGGCTGAGATGATGAAAAAAATTCATGAACAAACAAGGCTTGCAATTGAGAAGAAAAATGAGCAAACTGCCTTGAGAAAGAATAAGGGACGAAAGCAAGTTATTTTTAAACCTGGAGATTTAGTTTGGGTTCACTTTAGAAAGGAGAGATTTCCTTCCAAAAGGAAGTCAAAGTTGCATCCTAGAGGAGATGGCCCATTTCAAGTCCTTGAAAGGATTGGGGACAATGCTTACAAGTTGGACCTTCCTGGTGAGTTCCAAGTAAGTGCCACATTTAATGTTGCTGACTTATCTTTGTTTGATGTAGGATCGAATTCGAGGACGAATTCTTTTCAAGAAGGGGGGAATGATAGCATCAAGAACAAGGATATAGTTAAGGACAATGATAGAGATGATAGAGTTTTGGAAGCTCCAAGGCCATTTACAAGATCTCAAGCTAAAGAGTTGCAAGCTAAGGTTGCTAGACTTCAATGACAAATAAAGAAGCTTTTAATTGTAGAGGAAGAGCTCAAGCCCAAAGGAGATGAATTGTCCAAGTATTACAATTATTTGGTAGCCCAAATTGAAGTCCAAGAGGAGGAAGATTGGGTTACCAAATCAGCCCTTGAAGTCCACCAATAGGGCTCAAAATGACCTTAAAAGAGGTCCAAAAGGGGGTGTTTCAAAAGGAGCCCAATTGGAGTCCAAACCAATGGCCCAAACTAATAGTTTTAAGGCCCAAATCTGCCCCAAAAGGATTTGGCCGCCCCCCCACTTAATTTTGATGGTTTTTGTTACCCCTTAGGAGCCACCTACCTAAGTTTGATGGCTATTGTGACCCCTAGCAGCCCCCTACCTAATTTAGATGACTTTTTAGCAACCCCCTACATTATTTTAAGTGATTTTAACTCCTATAAATAAGGAGTTCTTCTCATTCATAAGACACAACATTTATTGATTAAGTATATCATACTTTGAGAGTTCTTTGAACCTTTGTTACTTGTGCTTTGAGATTTATCTTTCAACCTTTACTAGTTCTTAGTTCAAGGTAGTAAGATTACTTCTCTTTTGTGATATCTTTGATTCCTTTGTGGTATTCTTAGAAGGCGATTAATACTAGTTATTAATTGTTGTCTCAAGTTACTCATAAAGTGGTCAAGATCCGAATCTATTGTTTTGATTTGCTTTTTAAGTAAAGGCGTTTGACTTCTTCCATAAATCAAGACGTTGTTACTTTGATCTTGTCAAAGCTATAGAACTTACGTTCTTGGAAGTTCTTGGAATTCTTTCCTTGAATTCGTCCCATATCCTTTATTTTCATCTCTTTAATTCTAGTTGTTCAATTTCTTGTTGTTATTGCTTCCGCATTTACTTCTCAAATTCTTACTCTAATTTGGATTCCCGACCTAGTTGTTATCAAATACCCACACTAGGGTTGAGCCACAACCCTAACTAATGGGTTTAGCTACTCATGATAATAAAAGAAAACAAAGAAATAGATGAAGAAGAACCCATAATATTTAATTACAAGCTAAAACTTGAAGATTCAATGATAAAACTATTGTAAAGTTACACAAAATAGGTAAGAAACACTGTTCACGAGCGCAGCCCAACATTAAAATACAACTGATGACCTAAAAATGGGGAAAAAAACTATTTATACTAGGCCGAATTTTCTTGACAAAAATACCCCTGCGGGGGTAGTGCGGACCGCACAAAATCGAGTGCGGCTGCAATGAGGCTTCTTGGTTTAAAAGTCTGCTCTCTGAACTTGGCCACTACGGGCCGCAAAAAATGTACCTTTGGAAAGAACCGTGGCATTAAGAAAACTAAAGTCTTATTGCATGCAAAAACTCAAAACAACAAGCTACTAAAATAAAATAAGAAGCTATAAAAGGAAAGATGCGGAAAGTAAAAATGAATATATACAAGAGGGGAATTAGTCAAATATACAATAGGGAAAATGAATATATACATAAGAACGTAACTTTATATACATACCCAAAAGTAAAAAGTACGAAAAGTGCAATAAATGATAAAGTTATATACATACCAAAGGTAAAAAGAAAGCATAAAAAATACTGTCATATATGCAGTCATGTTAAAAAATTAATGTTCATCACTCTAATTGCACGAATTCAACTGCTAAGTCTCGATTAATCATAAGTGCATCTCACTTTTGGTAACTTTAATTCCTTCTTAGTTGTTTAATTTCGCTATTTTCCTTTGCCTTTCATTTTTTCTTTGTTTTTCTTCTTTTCTTCCCGTTTTTCTTTTAATTCTGGAGCATAGGTTCATTTAATCCTGCTTTAGTTAGGACTAATTAGTTAAAACACTGATTCAACACCTACGGAATCAATAATAGGTGAAAAATTAAACTAAAAACATGAAAAACTTGAACCCTAGGTTGGTATTGCTGTTGGGTACTCAATGCGGACTGCGATGGATTTTGTGCGGTCCGCAGTGCCATTTTGTGCGGACCGAGGTGGTAAATGTTTTGAATACTGACAAGTGAGGACCGCGACCGCAATGGATTTTGTGCAGTCCGCGATGCCTCAATGCGGACCGCAATGCATTTTGTGTGATCCACAGTGCATAGATTCAAAGAGTGGGTAGTCTGAACCCACCTCAGTGCGGACCACAGTACATTTTGTGCGGTCCGCGGTAGCTTCTTTACAGCAGCACTTCATTTTGTGTGGTCCGCGGTCTGCAACTTCTGAATGTCTGCAAGTTTTCTGCAATGCTTCACTGACTCTACTGACACTAACAAAGTTCAACTGTATTCTCTTTGCAGATTATGGTGAAATCACGAGGCAAATGTGATAAACAATTAGGGAAAGGAGAGTCCTCCCGGGGTAGGGGATGGGGCATCATAAGATTGACCCTACAAGCCCGGCAAAACATCAAAAACACCCGGAAGCTCATAAAGGTTGCTGATAGAGCCATTGACCAATCCGGAAGTGAATATGAGCCTTCCCGGGAGGCATCATCAGACTTTGTGCCAGAGTATATTCCTGACTGGCCAGAGAGGAACAGGTTGAGGGATACACCTCCGATCTCTCCCACTGCCCAAGCATCAATGCGCATATCTTCTGAATCGTATGAGGGCTCAGCTGCAGGCAGTGGCAATGAATATTCCACCTCTCTTGCAGCTTCACTATCCAGGGAGGGGCCAGTAGAAGAAGAAGGGAAGAAGGTGAGCCCCAAGTAGGAGGGGTAGAGAGAACTAGAAATCCGGAGGCATGGCAGGATAGATTTGTGAGCAAGGTGGCCTACCACAAATTCAGAGAGTGGTGGCCCGAGAGAAACTAATACCTGAGCGAAAATTCATCACCCGGGACCTTTTGCCTCATAACCCTAATGTGTTGAGGCAGTTTAGATAGAGAGTAGGCTGGGATTATTTCATAGGCCATGTGGAGGATGCCAATGAGCACTTGGTGTAGGAGTTTTACACGAATGTTTCCCACATCAAAAAGGGCACCACAGTGACCAAAGTGCGGAATTTGAAGGTAAAATTTGATGGCAAGACAATAAATGAATACTTGGGCTTCCCGGAGGAGGATGAGTCATTGTATTTAGAAAAGCTGGCATTAGGTGAGGCTGCTCGTCCTTGGTTGGCAGAGTACTTGGCAATCCCAGGTACCACCCCAGATTGGTTGACTGCGGGAGTGAGGATTCTGAGGAGGACACTAAACTTTGAAGCTAAAGGGTGGGAAACATTTGTGTGTAGTAGGCTAGACCCCACCACCCACGACAACTCACTTCCATCCACCGAGCTATATTAGTGGCATCGATCATGGCGGGGTACCTGATCAACATCGGGAATGTGATGTCTCGGGTAATTACACGGGTGGTGAATGAAGGTGACAGATCCTATCCCTTACCCAACTTCCTGACCATGTACTTTGAGGATCTCGATGTGGAGAATCGGAGATTTGATATGAAAGTGAAAGCAAAGACACTGTTCTCCTGGTACAGCACCAAGGGTCTCGACAACCCCAAGGACCCCAAGGGCAAAGCCACTACTTCAACTGGCCAGTCTAAAGAGTCAGTAGTAGTAGTAGTGGCTCCTACTCAGCCTCCTTCCACCACAGCAGACATGGCCCCAGGACCATCCACTTCTACAGCTCCATAGATCCCCTCATCCACTACATATCCCTTGACTGCCCATCGCTTGAGCCAGACCCTCACCAACATCAACAACTGGATGCAGACATCCATTTCTAAGCTGTCTGTACTATCTACTACAGTAGCATCCCAGTCAGCACCTCCTCCGCCACAGGTCCCACAGTTAGTGAAGGACACTCTGAAGGAGATTCTGGACAACCAGAAGAAGCTCATACATGCTGTTAATTCTCATGGAAAGGCATTGAAGGAGCTTGCTAGGGAGCTAAAGAAAATGAGAAAGACTCGGGCTTCAAAAGAGTCGGTGAAGGAGCTAAGGGTGGAGGTAGAGAGGTTGAAGGCAAATCACCTGCCTCTAGATCTGTTATTGCATGACCCGACTCCAGCAGCCCAGCCCTAGCCAGAGTAGGAGTCAGAGAGGCCACCCAAGAGGAAGAGGGTGATCCCCCGTACTAATGATGCTATTATAGAGTTGGAGGACCCGCAGGGAGGTTCCTCTAGCCAGCCCCAGATTCCAGTACAGGCCCAGGATTTAGTCCAGGCCCAGGTCCCAGTGGAGATACAGAGTATAGGGAGCCAGTCATAGGTTCCCAAGTAGACCGAGGACCCAGGGACTCATACTCAGGACCCTATGCAGACGGAGGGCCGATAGGGAGTTTCTTTTTCCTCTCTTCCTTATTTTGTGCTTATTTTGGTTAGTTAGCATTGAGGACAATGCTAGCTTTCATTTGAGGGGGTAGCCCTATTTGGATGACTGTATGTATGGTAGTATTTTTCTTTATGCTTTCTTTTTAACTTTGGTATGTATATAACTTTATCATTTTACTGCACTTTTCGTACTTTTTACTTTTGGATCTGTATATAAAGTTACATTCTTATGTATATATTCATTCTCCCTATTGTATATTCGATTAATTCCCCTCTTGTATATATTCATTTTTACTTTTCGCATTTTTCCTTTCATAACTTCTTATTTATTTTAGTAGCTTCTTGTTTTGAGTTTTTGCGTGCAATAAGCCTTTGGTTTTCTTAATGCCACGGTTCTTTTCAAAGGTGGAGTTTGTGTGAACTGGGTGGCTCTTCCCGATGATGGATGGCATGACATCCTTCTTAAGGGTTTGAGTCTGTTTTCTTTTTGCTTTTTAGTAGCTAGTTGGTAAGGGTGCCTCAAGCAAAGCTTCACTTGGGCCTAACACATTTGCCTTTGATCCTATGGTCAAAAACAAATTGTTGTGTATAGGATGGTGAAAGTTGTGACCTTGAGACTCTTGTGTTAGCCGATAATCATCAAGTGGTTTTTCGGGACCATTGTGTTACTCAAATATTAGCTAAGGTTGTTGTGGGCCCCTGACTCTGTTTCTTTAGCAATCCCATAGCTTGTGTGGTGAGAATTTGAATTGCAAGTCCAAGTCCCGAGCCATTAGTCTAGAACTTGCCTTGAATATTTGTCTAGGCGAAATCCTAAGTGTAATTTGACTTGATATGTGATTATAGGCTCTCCTTGATCCGAATGATATCTTGAACACTTCCATAGCCTACCAATGATAATATCCCTAGTCAACCCTTTTGAGCCTTAGACCTTTTTCTGTCAAAAAACCACGATACAAGCCTTTACCCGTTCTAAAAATACCCTCTCTTGGTACCCGATCTTTCCTTAGCACAAGGCAAAAGCATAAGTTTGGGGGGAAAGACGAGTAATGCAACAAAGTGGTAAAAGGTACAAAATAAAGAAAAAGAAAGGCAATGAAAAAGAAAGAAAATAAAAAAGACAGAAAGAATGATCAATGTAGAAAAAGAATGAAGGGATTCAATAAAAATAAAGAGATGAAAGGTGTGGAAAGTTGAGAAAGGAGAAAAAGATTTAAAATAAACAAGAAAGAGTGACAATGTGTCTCTCTAACCCCTTAGAAAGAAGTTAAATGACTTAAAAAGTCAAGAGAATGTGTGCCAAAATGAAGCAAAAGAAGTGCTAAAGGGAAGATGGAACCTACTTAGACCAAACATTTTCTACCCTGAACCAAAAGCCTTCATATATCTCCACAAAAGCCCTATATGATCTTGAGTTGAATGAAGCTTACATTAGTGGTAACTTACATAAGGGGCAAGCATATGGTACTTAGAGCTGGACTTGTGACTTTTCTTTGAGAGAGATGAGTGTATTTCCATTAACCTCGTTCTGAGTGCTACAATCCTAAAGGTGAGGTTTTCTTAGGGAGAGTTAAGGATGTGTGAGTTTGGGTTCCACAATGACCAAGGTAGTAGAAAAAGTTTCTTTGATGTGTTGAGTCAACTCTTGATGCTCTTGTGTCGCACTAAATCCATGGTGCTTAAAAGGTCGAATGTTGTTAATGATTCATTTGAATTGAGGGCAATTGTTAGTCCCAATTGAGGCTAGATAAGGTCACTTTAGGTCAACTGAATTTTCTTGGATTTACTCTTAATGGGTGGGTCTTATTTTGTTTGCTTGAGGACAAGAAAAAGCTTACGTTTGGGGGAGTTGATAGCTAGGGATTATGATGCATTTTACACTTCTTCTTATTTAAGTTTTGATTCAAAATGTGTACAAAATAGTCCCAAAGGCTTACATGATGTACTTGTTTGCAGGGTTTGGTCAACAAGGTGACAATTCGTTAAAACCAGCTCAAAAAGGAGTGAAACATGCACAAGTATCAAGAACAAGTCCAAGCATAGTGCAACAGAACCACTACGGCCGCACTCCATTCTGTGCGGTCCGCAGTGAGGAAGTTCAGAGAGGTGCTCCTATCAGACATTCAAGCAATGCGGCCGCAAAGCATTTCATGTGGACCGCAATGGACTCACCGCGGTCGCACTCGATATTGTGCGGTCTGCAAAGGAAGAGTTCAGAGAGTTGAAGATTTGGAGCTAATTGCCAATGCGGTCCGCAGTCCTTTTTATGCAGACCGCAAAAGAAACCACCACGGCCGCGGTGCATTTTGTGCTGCCCGCGGTGGCCAAGTTCAAAGAGCAGACTTTTAAACCAAAAAGCCTCATTACGGCCGCACTCAATTTTGTGCGGTCCGCACGACCCCTGCAGGGTATTTTTGTCCAGAAAATTTGGTCTAGTATAAATAGTTTCTTTTCTCATTTTTAGGTCATCAGTTGTATTTTAACGCTGGGTTGTGCTCGTCAACAGTGTTTCTTACCCATTTTGAGTAATTTTACAATAGTTTTATCATTGAATCTTCAAGTTTTAGCTTGTAATTAAATATTATGGATTTTTCTTCATCTATTTCTTTGTTTTCTTATATTATCATGAGTAGCTAGACCCATTAGTTAGGGTTGTGGCTCAACCCTAGTGTGGGTATTTGATGGGTCTTGTGTTTTAAGGCTTGAATGTCTATGGGTGTTGGATATTTTGACTAATTTATAGTTTCAATGTTGAATTAGTGGTTGCAAACACTAATTTGTGCTTATTTGACTTGGGTTCTTCTTGAGAAAGAGAACTTGAGTCTAGGAAAATTAGTCAAACAAGGAATTGGGGCATATTCAAGAGATTGATATCCCCAATTAAAGGGTTAAACCTAGAGATAGTAATACCCGACTTGAACCTAAATTGCTTGCACAAATTATCATACCCAATTGGTCTTGAGAAAGTCAATTAGGGCAAAATCACTCAAACTACCGAGAGGGATAGAGTGAGAAGTTCAGTGCATTGGTTATATCGTAATCCTCAACATGACAACCTAGCCTTAGACTCGAGAATCCGTCAAGTATCCACCTAGGAGAAAGTCACTTCCCTAGTGCCTTTTAACTATTTAGACAACCCTTCAAGTATCTTACTCTTAGCTTAACTTAGCTTAATTTGGCATCTTTTTAGCATAATTTTAGAAGTAACATCAAAACCAACTATGATTAGAAGTGCAATTGAGAGCAATTACGCATCACCAACTTAGATAGAATCCCAATTCCCATTTCTAGCTCCATGTGGAAATCAATCCAGACCTTCTCGGGTAAAAGCTGTTTCGACCACCCTCGCTACTTTGTAGTAGTGCAGGGTTGGCCCTGATCAGCAAACACCTACAGGCCCTCGGTCGCGATTTAACAAAAAGGTTATGATCGACCTCACTCGAACAAACACCTACCGGCCCTCGGTCACGATTTAATGAAAGGTTATATTCGACCTCGCTCGAACAAACACCTAGCGGCCCTCGGTCACATGGGACAAAGAAAGAAAAATATACACAAGTACAGAAAATAAACCACGTGAGGAGAAGAAGATGCAAGGAACAACTTTGATATTTCACATATTAAAACTGTTTATAATAGGCTCATGAAAATGCCGACAAAAAATTTACAAAAAAACAAAAGAGAAAACTGCTGGCCACCACCATCATGGCCTTCAACATCCTCGCCGACTTGGCCATCAACAGCGTCTCCACCTTGACCATCAACAACCCCGCCATCGCCATCTTCGCCCTCAGGATATGCAGCGTCATATCAGGCATTCTCCTCAAGCCAGTCTACACCCTCGTCCCCCTCGTCCTCACCGACCTCTAGCGTAGCAGGATTCATACCCACAAGCGACCAGAGCTTTATGAGCATTTTCAAGGGCGGCCTCAGAAATGGATCCCGCCACATGCAAATCTCGAAAGATATCTAACTAGGCCTCGGCATGAATCCACTCCTCATACAACTCCTGAGGAACACTAGGAAAATCAGAAGTACGGGAAGAGGATGGCTGCGCTAGTAATTAGGCCTTCTCAGCCTCAAGAGCATCAACTCGATCGTAAAGGCTAGAAGTCTCCTTCTCCAACTCTCCAATCCTCTCATCGAGCCGCTTTTCTTTAAGTTTTGCCATTTTCTGTCTTTTTCTTGATCGGAATGGAGAGTCCGAATCACCACCGCAAGAGACTTTGCCTTCCTCAATGCCTCTGACAGAGCGGACTCTGCCTTCTCCGGCTTCTTTGCCTTCTTGGTGACCTCACCACTTAGAGCCTCCACCCTAAATTGACACTCTTCAAGCTGGGGACGTAGCAAAACTACCTAAGCTTGGAGATCGCTGTATTGTGCTTCGACCCCCTTGCTAAGCTCAAGCTCTTCCTCTTAAATCCTCAACGTCCCCTCCAGAACGATGCACTTCCCCATCCATATGCACTAGCTCCTTGTCCTTGGCCTTCGAGTCCTCCCTCAGTTGGTGCACATTGCGGCCCTCACGAAGATGACACTGAAGCTCCTGGTACTTCTCAAGGACTCTGAAGTACTTGTCCTTCAACTTCACATAGGTCTCTTTACACCTCTGCTCCCTACGAGCACTCTCAATTTATAAGACGACCGTCTACAAAACGAACAGAAGAAGTTAGAGATTGTAAAAGAACAAAACCAAAGGAAAACAACTAACAACGAATGAACTTACTTGAAGGGTAAGGCCGGCAGTGTTAATCAACAGGTCACTGTCATTCATATCCCTGAGGGTCATACCCTCAACTTCAAAACTAAGAGGGAAAAGGGAAGGGATAATCTGCTTGGTATTAATGAGAAGATTACGGTCCATCGGGATCATAATAATCCTTGAACTTCCCTCCAACCTCACTTCAAGCTAGGTAAGCCCATCATCGATCATCCTCAGCTCATCTGCATCCATGTCGAAATCATATCCAACATCTTCCTCAGCAACACCCTTACTTCTATTATCAGTTAAAGGAGGTACGTCCGCCATAACACCGGAAGATGAGGCCTCTTCACGTCTTGGAAAATAGAGCTATCACAACCCACCATGCCTTCGACCGCAGCCCCCTCAGGTCTTATATCTGTATCCTCCATGTAACGACCCGACCAGTCATTTTGAGCTCTAGCACGTCGTTCAGCAGTTTGAGGCTATGGGCAGCTTTGCTTCAGGTATTACGACTTATGCGCACGATCGGAATTGAATCCCGGGAAGTTCGGAGTTGATTTGGAAAGAGAATTCTCATTTCAGAAGCTTTAAGTTGAAAGAATTAACTAAGATTGGATTTTTGAGTAAACGACCTCGGAATCAGGATTCGAAGGTTCCAGCAAGTTTGTATGATGATTTCAGACTTGGGCGTATGTCTGGATCGGGTTTTCGAAGACCTGGGAATGTTTTGGCGCCTATTGTGGAAGTTAGCATTTTGAAGGAATTTCATAAGTTTGGGTTGAAGTGCATGTCAGTGTTTTCGATGTCTGTTTGGGATTCCGAATCTAGGAATAGCTCCGTATGGTGATTCTAGAGTTGGGAGCGCAATCGGAAGTGAATTCGAAGGTCCTTGGATCGTTTTGGAGTCATTTGGCTAAAGATAGAAATTTGAAGGTTTTTGAGAAGTTTGACCGGAAGTGGACTTTTTGATATTGGGGTCGGAATTCGATTCCGAAAGTTGAAATAGGTCCATGATGTCGAATATGACTTGTGTGCAATATTTGAGGTCAATCGGATGTGATTTGTTAGGTTTAAACATCGAAAGTAGAAGTTTGAAGTTCTAAAGTTCATAAAGCTTGGATTGGAGGTCGATTCGTGATTTTAGCGTTGTTTGATATGATTTGAGGCCTCAAGCAAGTCCGTAATGTGTTTTGGGACTAGTTAGTATGATTGGTTGGGGTCCCGGGGGCCTCGGGTAGATTCCAGGTGGTTAACGGATCGAAAATAGAATTTTGGAGAAGGCTAAAGTTGTTGGTTGCTGGTGTAACCGCACCTGCGAGGCTAGGGCTACAGGTGCGGAGCCATAGGAGCAGTCGTCGGTTAGAAGTGAACGGCTTAGAGGTGCAGGTGCGAAGGAAATCCCGCACCTGCGAGATTGCATATGCGGCGCAGAAGCGGGCTAGGGCAGTAGGAAGAGGACCGCAGAAGCGGTATTGTAACTGCACCTGCGGACCGTAGAAGCGGCCAAGTGACCACATGTGCGGAAAGGGCCGGAGGTAGTGAGTGTTTTAAAAATCGGGATTTGGCCATTTTATCTCATATTTTCTTGGCTTGGGCGATTCTTGGAGGGTTTCAAGAGGGGATTTTCATCATCAACGATAAGGTAAGTGATAATTATGGATTTTGATGCATTTTTATACTCTTTCTTGCTTATGTTTTGATTAGAAATTCGTACAAAATAGTCCCAAAAGGCTCACAAGTTGTGCTTGATTGCAGGTTTGATCAACAAAGTGACAAGATGTTAAATATCAGCTCAAAAGGAGTGAAACTTGTACAAGTACCAAGACAAGACAAAGCTTAGGCAAAACAGGCCCAATGCTGCCGCACGCCATTCTGTGCGGTTCGCACAACGAGGTTCAGAGAGGTGGCATTCAGGTAAAAAAGGCAATGCGGTCGCACTAGGTTTTGTGCGGTCCGCACTAGGATCAATGCGGCCACACTCGATTAGTGCGGTACGCAGTAAGAAGGATCAGAGAGTTGCCAACTTCCGAGTTTCAAGCCAATGCGGTCCACGCTCCATTTCATGAGGACCGTACTAGAAGCCTCCGCGACCGCAGTCCATTCTCTGCAGTCCGTAGTGCCTGAGTTCAGAGAGATGGGTTTTTAAGTGCAGAACCTTAGTGCGGCCGCACACCATTTTGTGCGGTCCGCACTAGCCCCACAGGGGTATTTTTGTCCAGATTTTTTAGCTTAGTATAAATAGCTTCTTTTCCCATTTTTAGGGTATCAGATAGTTTTTAGTTGTAGTTGCGCTCGTGGGTTCGAAGTCTTTAGCTATTTTGGGCAATTTTATCTACATTTCAACATTGAATCTTATTGTTTATCTTAGTAATTAATTAATATGAGTTTTATTCATCTATTTCTTGCTTTTCTTCTTCAGTTATGAGTAGCTAAACCCATAAGCTAGGGTTGTGGCTCAACCCTAGTGTAGGTAATTAATGGGTCTTGTGTTTTAGGGCTAGATTGACTATGGGTGTTTGATATTTGGTCTAATTTCATGTTTAATTGTTGAATTAGTGATTGCAAACACTAGTTTGTGTTTAGTTGACTTGAGCTCTTCTTGAGAAAGAGAGCTTGAGTCTCTAAAATTGGTCCAACAAGGAATTGGGGCGTACTCAAGAGATTTGATAGCTCCAATTAAAAGGTTAAACCTCGAGAGAGTAATACCCGACTTGAACCTTGATTGCTTGCGCAAATTTGCATACCCAATTGGTCTTGATAAAGTCAATTCGGGCAAAATCACTCGAACCATCGAGATGTCTAGAGTGGGTAAAATCGTGCAACGGTTTTATCATACTCCCCGAATATGTCAATCATGCCTTAGACTCAAGTATTCGTCAATTGACCACCTAGGCGAAAGTCACTACCCTAGTGCCTTTTAAACCATTTGAACAACCTGCTTTAGTTTAACTTTTAGTTTAATCTAGTTTCATTTACCATTGTAGTTTGATAAAAGTAGAAGTAAAACAAAAAACCCAAAAATGTATAGAAGTGTAATTTGGAACACATTCGCAACTCTAAACTAGATAGATACCCGACTCCAAATTCTAGCTCTCTTTGGAAATCGATCCCCACCCTAAATTGGGTAAGCTCTTCGACCCTCTCTTGCTACTTAATAGTAGTGCAGAGTAGGCTTCGATTAACTTTTTGGCACCGTTGCCGGGGAGCTAACGGTTTTGGCTATCTATTTAGTTAGTTTTGTGTATTGTTCTTCTTTCCTTCTTTGTTACTAACTTGTTTGTGTCATAACTCAGGTACCAAATGGCAGCGAACAACGCTAATGAACCTCTAGGAAATATGATTGCAGGGGAGGAGATAGATGATGTCGGAGATGATGAGGTGCCTCTTGTACCTCAAGGACAACGTAGAGGCCTCCAGGACAATGCAAATGATAATAACAATATTCCAGACCCTCCTCTGCCACTTCCAAGAGTGGCTCCTAGAGTGCTTCCGAACCAAGGCTATGCAAGTGCTATTGTCCCACCTCGAATACGAGCAGGAAATTTTCAAATAACCAATGTGATGTAGACTTTACTAGAGCAGTATGGGTATTTCACGGGCGCGGCAAATCAAAATGCTTACAAACACCTTAAGGGGTTCGTGGATACATGTTGGGGGAGCAAGCAAACTAATGTGTCTGAGGATGCTCTCCGGTTAAGACTCTTCCCATTCTCACTTAGGGGGAAGGCATTAGATTGGCTTGAGCGACTTCCCAACCATTTAATCACTATTTGGTATGAGTTAGCGGATAAGTTCATTGCTAAATTTTTCTCACCGGGGCATATGGCGACATTGCGAGAAGAGATATTACTTCAAGCAAGAGCCTACAGAACCTTTGCATGAGATTTGGGAGCGTTATAGAACAATGGTGAAAGAATGCCCCAACAATGATATGACCGAGGCTATGATCCAACAAACTTTCTATGGGGCATTAACACCACAAACCAATGCATAGTGAACCAACTTGCCGGGGGTCAACTTTATGAAGCTGTCGTATGATGAGGCATGTGATATACTTGACGAGATGGCTAACACTTCTTCTGCATGGCAAAGTAGAGCCAATGTGCCTCAAGGTGACCCCACGGTCACTAATTTGCACAAGGAATTACATGATCATGGGCAAGCTATAGCTGAGCTGACAACTACTATGAACCAATTGGAAAAGGTACAGTTGCAACAAGGCCAAAATCCTCGCCAAGTGAATGCCATGGAGGGTGTCAATATAAGTTAACAAAAGAAGGCAACAAAACCAAGGGAATTCTGAGAAATTTAATGATGATTGTGATGGATTTCAAAATGATGGTTATGATGTAAGTGAAGAGGTTCAATACGTGAATAATCATCAAGGCCAACAGGGCAACACTTCCAACCAACAACAATGGAGACCTCAAGGCAATTGGGGCAATCAACAACAAAACAATGGTAATTGGGGGAACAACAACCAAAACAACAACTGGGGCAATCAGAACAACAATCATAGAAACCAAGGGAACTGGAATGGTAATAACAACAATTGGAGTGGCAATAATAATCAAGGTGGATGGAACAACGGAAACCAATGAAACCGGGGGCAAGGCTTTCAAAGGCCCCCAATGTACCAACAACCGAACAATCCACCCCATTTCCATCCCAAGGTCCTAATTCTTCTAGAAATGATATGGGTAGAATTGAAATGATGTTCAAACAGATGATGAAGAAGAATGTGGACTCAGATGCTCAGTTAGCTTCCCACAATACCTCTATCAGAAACTTGGAGGTGCAGTTAGGCCAAATCTCACAGTCTTTAAATATTCGCCATAAGGGTGCTCTACCAAGTGATACGGTAGTGAACCCGAAGGGTGGGAACAACCATGTTATGGCGGATACAACAAGAAGTGGGAGAGGCGGTAATGTGAATGCCTCCAAACAAAAGCAAATCTTGGATGATGATGTTGAGTTGCAAGAAGATGAAGTCCCTTTGGTAGTTGAAGATGCAGTTGATGAAAATGTGAACAAAGAAGTGAGGATTGATATTCAAGATGTCGAGGTGGAAACTCAAAATGATGTGAACCCGTCTAGGGAACACATAATAGACATGCTGGAGCCGGTTGTGCCAAAAGCCAAGGCTTCTTTGCCAAGGCCACCTCCACCTTATCCTCAAAGGCTCGCGAAGCAGAAAAGTGAGAATTAGTTTAAAAAGTTCATTGACTCAATGAAGAGCTTGTCCATCAATGTGACTTTGGTGGAGGCTCTTGAACAAATGTCGGGCTATGCAAAATTCATGAAAGACTTGGTCACAAAGAAGCGTTCTATGGATTGTGAAACTATAAAGATGACTCACCAAGTTAGTGCTATAGTGTATTCAATGGCCCCGAAGCTTGAAGATCTCGGTCCTTTCACCATTCCTTGCACCAATGGGAGTGCGGATTTTGCTAAAGCTCTATGTGATTTGGGGGCTAGTATCAATTTGATGCCCTATTCCGTTTTCAAGACTTTGGGTATCGGGCAGTCGAGGCCGACTTCTATGAGATTACAAATGGCAGATAGAACAATGAAGAGATTATTGGGTATTATTGATGATGTGCTTGTCCGGGTGGACAAATTTATCTTGCTAGCTGACTTTGTGATCTTGGACTGCGAGGTGAACTATGGAGTTCCTATCATATTGGGAAGATCTTTCGTAGCTACGAGGAAGGCATTGGTTGATATGGAAGCAGGGGAACTCACCTTCCAGGTGGGTGATGAAAAGGTGATCTTTCATATGTGCAAATCAATGAAGCAGCCCAACAGTACCGAGGTGTACTCTTTTGTTGACCTCGTCACAGCAATGATAATTGATGACACCAGTGCAATGATCAATGTGGAGGACCCATTGGAGGCCGTACTATTGAATCTTGATGTCAATGAGGATGCAATCCGGGTGGAGTGCGTGAATGCTTTACATGGCATGGGCTCTTATTCTTATGAGCCTAGGAAATTATCTTTGGACCTCGAGAATAGAAAGATTCCACCAACAAAACCTTCAACTAAGGAGCCTCCGATGTTGGAGTTGAAACCACTGCCTCCACACCTTAGGTATGAGTTCTTAGGCTCAAATTCTACTTTGCCAGTTATTCTTTCTTCTTGTCTTACTAACCTGCAGGTTGATGCCACATTGGCGGTGCTTCAAAAGCGGAAAAAGGCAATTGGATGGACTTTAGCTGATATTTGGGGGATAAGCCCCGCATTCTGTATGCACAAGATTATTCTGAAAGATGATGCAAAGTCTTGCTTAGAGCATCAAAGGAGGTTGAACGAGGCAATGCAAGAAGTTGTAAAAAAGGAGGTGATCAAGTGGTTGGATGCCGGGGTTGGGTATCCCATATCTGATAGCTCTTGGACTTCACCGGTGCAATGTGTACCGAAGAAGGGTGGCATGATCGTGGTTGCAAATTCACAAAATGAGTTGATTCCTACCAGAACCGTCACCGGTTGGAGGGTATGTATGAATTACCGTAAGTTGAATAAAGTGACCCGCAAGGATCACTTTCCTTTGCCTTTTCTTGATCAGATGTTAGATCAACTTGCTGGGCATGCCTTCTACTGTTTCTTGGATGGGTATTCTGGGTACAACCAAATCTTTATTGCTTTGGAAGATCAGGAGAAGACCACATTCACTTGTCCATATGGCATTTTTGCCTTCTCTAGGATGCCTTTTGGGTTGTGTAATGCACCGGCTATATTTTAGCGGTGTATGATGGCCGTTTTCTCCGATATGGTGGAAGACATTTTGGAGGTGTTTATGGACGATTTTAGTGTTGTGGGGGACTCATTTGATGAATGCTTGAAGAATCTTGATAGGATGTTGTCCCGTTGTGAAGAAACCACTTTTGTTCTCAATTGGGAGAAATTCCACTTTATGGTGGAAGAAGGAATTGTTCTTGGGCATAAAATTTCGAAGCATGCTATTGAGGTAGATAAAGCAAAGATCGATGTGATTTCAAGGCTCCCTCCCCCTACATCCATCAAGGGAGTTCAAAGTTTTCTTGGGCATGCGGGGTTCTACCGGAGATTTATCAAAGACTTTTCGAAGGTAGTGAACCCCTTGTGCAAGTTGTTGGAAAAAGATGCTAAGTTCGTGTTTGATGAGAAATGTATGCAAGCCTTTGAACTTCTCAAGCATAAGTTGACCACCACTCCTATCATTGTTGCGCCTAATTGGAGCTTGCCCTTTGAGCTCATGTGTGATGCGAGCGATGTTGCGGTTGGGGCGGTTTTGGGTCAAAGAGTGAACAAAATGCTTCATCCGGTGTACTATGCGAGCAACACAATGAATGATGCTCAAGTGAACTACATGGTGACCGAGAAAGAACTTTTGGCTATTGTGTTTGCTATGGAAAAATTTCGGTCGTATCTTATGGGTGCTAAGGTTATTATTCATACCGACCATGCCGCACTCTGGTACTTGATGACGAAGAAGGATTCCAAAGCTAGACTGATACGATGGGTCTTGTTACTTCAAGAGTTTGATTTGGAGATTGTGGACCGGAAGGGTAGTGAGAACCAAGTGGCGGACCACTTGTCCCGCTTAGAGGAGGAGGGGAGGCCTTGTGACGGCCTAGAGATCAATGATTCATTTCCCGACGAACAACTCCTTTCGGTGTCGATGAATGATATGCCATGGTTTGTCGATGTTGCTAATTTCCTTGTGACTAGTATAATCCCGTGTGAGCTCTCTTCTAACCAAAGGAAGAAGCTCAAGCGGGATAGTTTGGATTTCTATTGGGATGAGCTGTACTTGTTCAAGATTTGCACGGATGGGGTGATCCGAAGGTGTGTCTCGGAGGAAGAGCAATTGAGTATCTTGGAGGCTTGTCATTCCTCTCCCTATGGTGGCCATCATGGCGGGGCGATGACGGTTTTTAAAGTTCTTAGTTGTGGGTTTTATTGGCCAACTTTGTTCAAAGATGCGGGTGATTTTGTGAAGAGATGCGACGAATGCCAAAGAGCGGGTGGAATTTCAAAGAAAGATGAGATGCCTCTCAATACCATCTTTGAGGTTGATATTTTTGATGTGTGAGGCATTGATTTCATGGGCCCATTTGTTAGCTGTTGTGGGAACACTTACATTCTTGTTGCGGTGGACTATGTTTCAAAGTGGGTTGAAGTCGTGGCTTTGCCCAACAATGAGGCCCGGAGTGTTGTTGCATTTCTCAAGAAAAGCATTTTTACAAGGTTTTGTACTCCGCGTGCAATCATAAGTGATAGGGGGTCTCATTTTTGTAATAGAGCTTTCGACACTTTGCTTTCAAAGTATAGTGTAAATCAAAAAAATTCTACTCCCTATCATCCTTAAGCAAGTGGTCAAGTTGAAGTCTCCAACAGGGAAATCAAAAGCATATTGTCAAAAACAGTCAATGCAAATAGGACTGATTGGTCAAAGAAGTTGGATGACGCTCTATGGGCTTATAGGACTGCTTACAAGACTCTGATTGGTATGTCTCTGTATCAGTTGGTGTTTGGGAAAGCTTTCCATCTACCGATCGAGTTAGAGCACAAGGCCATGTGGGCTTTGAGGAAGCTAAATCTTGAGTGGGATGTTGCAGCCAATCTTCGTGTGGAGCAGCTTAATGAACTTGATGAATTCCGATTCCATGCCTACTCCAGTTCGTCCTTATACAAGGACAAGATGAAGTACCTTCATGATAAATATGCTCGTGGAAAGGAGTTCAAAGTAGACGATTTGGTTCTCTTGTTCAACTCCCGGTTATGTCTGTTTTCGGGAAAGCTCAAGTCAAAATGGAGTGGACCTTTTGAAGTGGTGTATGTGACCCCGTTTGGTGCTCTTGATTTAAAGAACAAAAATGGTGAAATTTTTAGAGTGAATGGGCATAGGGTCAAGCACTACTTGGGAAAAATTGATGATAGCCACGTGGTGGCCCTTCTTCATTTCAAATGATGTGATGGTAACCTGCGTCATGCCGCGACGTTAAATCAGGCGCTTCTTAGGAGGCAACCCATGTGTTCTTCTTCTTGTTTTAATTTGATTTTCATTGTAGTGTAGGATTGATTTTTGGGCTAACTGGTTGTGAGATTTTACAGGATTGTGTGGATGCAGTGCATGACATAGTGAAAAAAAAGTGTTCAGGTCTCTGAAGTTGTGATGCGGCCGCACTACATTTAGTGCGGACTGCACTGGTGAAGGAAAAAATGTCCAACTCTCTGAAGATTGCCACCGCGGCCGCAGTACATTTTGTGCGGTCCGTGGTGGACCACTGCGGCCGCATGGCATTTTGTGCGGACCACAGTGGGTTGCCTGTGTAAAACTTGAAAAGGTTGTGTAGTGCGGACCGCGGTCCATTTTGTGCGGTCCGCACTAGGGTAGGTAAGCTGGGCCCAAGGACTTTTTCTATAAATAGTACCTGAGGCCCAACGGTTACACTTTTCGATCTCTTTGCTCTCAAACATTATAAAAACACTGTTCATCCTCCATATTGCTCGTAATTCATTGTTTGGACTTGTTAAGCTTCATTTCATCTCACATCTAGTAACTTAACTTCATTTTAATTGCTTTAGTTTTGTTATTTTCCTTTATTTTTTTGTTTTTCTTGTCTTTCATTTTGTTCCTCCCATAGTTTCTGCATTAGGGTTGTTAAATTCTTGATTAGAGTAGAATTAGATAGTTAAAAGCACTGGGAAATCACTTAGGGGCCCTACTTAGGTGAAAAATTGGGCTTAAAATCAAAACTCGTGAAACCCTAACTTAGTGCCACAGCTGGGCACTCAGTGCGGACCGCGATTGTTTCTGTGCGGTCCGCAGTGCCCTTGTGTAGTTCACAGTAAAATTTTGTGCGGACCGCATTGATGAACGTCCTGAAAGCTGAACCTTGGGGAACGCGGCCGCACTACATTTTGTGCGGTCCGCATTGGTCCCTATGCGGCCGCACTACATTTTGTGCGGTCCGCACTACCTGGATACAAAGAGTGGGTAGTCTGAACCCCACCTCTGTGCGGACCGCATGGCTTTTTTTTGCGGTCCGCATTGACCCCTGTGCGGTCGCACACCATTTTGTGCGGTCCGCACTATGTGACTTCTAAAAACTGTCTGCAACTTTTCCTTCCTGTTCTGCAACTCTTGGTACATGGGATAGTGAATGCGCCGGGATCCTCAAGTTTTGGAGCCATATAATGCACAATTGCGCTCACTTGATGGGTTATCTTGATTGTCTCACACTCCATTTATCTCTTTTTTGTAACCAAATCTTTCATGAACTTTGCGTATCCCGGCATTTGCTCGAGTGCCTCCACCAACGGCACATTGATAGTCAAACTCTTCATCATTTCAATAAATTTCTTAAATTGGTTGTCACCTTTTGCTTGGCCAACCGTTGAGGGTAGGGCGGAGGAGGTCTAGGCAAGGGTGCCTTGGCTTTTGGCACCACCGGTTCGGGCATATCAATGACGTGTTCCCTAGACGGGTTCACGGCCTCTTGAGTCTCCTCCTCACCCTCATCAATTGCAATTCTCCCATCATCATTTGCACTTGGTTCGACAACATCCTCAACTACCAACGGAATCTCATCATTTTGCAACTCATCTTCATCTACCGGAACTCGGTTATCTCTTGAGGCATGCACATCACCGCCTCTTCCACTTCGTGTTGTCACTGCCATCACATGATTGTTGTGCCCTCCCTTGGGGTTTACTACCGTGTCACTTGGTAAAGTACCCTTTGGGCGAGTATTTAAAGATTGAGAGATTTGGCCTAATTGCACTTCCAAGTTCCTGATAGATGTGTTATGCGAAGCTAATTGGGCCTCAGAATCTTGATTTTTTTTCATCATTTGTTCGAACATGCTCTCTATTCGACTCATGTCATTGCCCGATGAACTCGACCCTTGAGATTGGAACGGAGGCGGGTTATTGGGTTGTTGATACATTGGGGACCTTTGATAGCCTTGCCCCTATTACCTTGACCACCATTGTTGTTGTTCCAATTGTTGTTCCCGCTCCAAAATCCTTGATTCCCAGAAATTGTTCCCCCAATTGCCTCCTTGATTGTTGTTGTAATTCCAATTGCCGCCTTGTTGATTGCCCCAATTACCTTGGGGTCTCCATTGCTGATTCCCTTGGTTGCCTCTATTCCCTTGGTAGTTGTTGACATATTGGACTTCCTCACTTTGGTCATCAAAACCTTCATTCGAATACCCACCACCATCATTGTTGTTGTCATATTGTTCACAATTACCTTGAGGTCGTTGTCCTCTTTGCCTCCTTTTCAACATAGAAACACCTTCCATTGCATTGACTTTGTCACGACCCAAACTGAAGGGCCATGACTAGCACCCGACCACACTTGCCGAGCACCAACGTACATTTTATCTAACCTTCATTATTATCTTTTAAGGCTGACGAGATCAATATAAATGGTAGACCTAGATCATGGACAACCAGTAATAAAATATGACGGCATGAACATACATAGCAGGGGATGACCAGACAATCAAGAAACTACGTATAAGGTATGAGCTACCACGCTACTATGAAAGACTATACAACAAAAACTAGCCGACAAGGCATACCAAGCTATACATGAGCCGACACCTGTCTATGAGCCTCTAAAAGAACATAAGTGTTGCAACATAGCCGGAACAGGGCCCCGACATACCCATAATGTCTATAACAAAAATTGCATACCAAGACCAAGGCAAGTCCGGAGAAGGGATCTCGCCAATCACCGCTGAACTAGACAGTCTACTGTGGTGGGGGAGCTGCACCTGCCTGTCTATCAGGACCTACAGCACGACATGCAGCGTCCACAAATAAAAGGACGTCAGTACGAATAAAGTACTGAGTATGTAAGGCAAGGAACCATAAATACGATCAGTAATGTAAGCAATGATAGAGAATATACAACCTGTAACATCTTAGTACCTCTGAGGGCTACTTACATGAAATGCATGATACATATGTATAAATACATAAACCTTTAAAGCATTCGCCTCTGTGGGCATCATTATCATCAAATCGTACCCGGCCATAATAGGCTCGGTAGAATCGTACCCGGCCACGTGGAGCTCGGTAAAACCCAACTGATCAGTGGTTGCACAATAGGTGCCGTACCCGGCCAACTATAGCGTGGCTCGGTAGAGTAAAATAGATACATATATATAATGCATGCTCGACTCATGGAATCACATTCTAAACCTTTCGGAGTGACGTAAGGTCGGTATCCTCTATACACGTTATTAGGACTAAGTCTTCACTATGAACCTTATAAGATTCAGGAAGTATGAACAACATTGATAACATAAGAATAAGAGAAGCAACATGTATCAATCGTTCCATAAGAGGGAAAACAATGTAAGTACTGCTAGCTTCTAAGAGTAGAGTATCTTTGGAAGCTCGTTCATTACATTATGTACAATCGGAGTCGTGAAAAAGAAGGAAAGGGATAGCCTCACATACCTTGTATATACTGCCCCAATCTCAAGCTATGCAATTGTCAAAACTCCTTAGTCTACAATAAGAGAAACGATACTATCGTTATCATTTAAGCGTCATAACTATTATGTATCGACCACAACCTATTATACGATGAAACGGACAGCACATCCCCTATATATATGACCTCACACCATTCAAAACAGTCACCAAACAGCCCAAACAACATCAATAATAAACATATTGAGCCTCCCAAAATAGTTCACACACAGCCTAATCACTTCATACATACGACGACCACCGTAGTCATGTCAAACAACCTGGAAATATTACGAATAACTATCAGCCCATAAACCTACATATATATGGTGTTTCTCCACACCCTTCCTCCTCCAAAACTCCACAAGATAGTAGTAAAATACGCAGCCCAACAATAACGCAAAACAGTCCACAAAACAATAACATTACTACCAAGCCTTTCGATATATATCTCACAAGTTCTAGCTTCAATGGCTTAGCCGCAACTTGGATAATCTTAAATACATATAGAGTAAGAGGTTCCTTACCTTTATACAGAAATAACAACTCCAATTTGACCTTAAATTTCCATGAAATATCCCTCCAATGCTGCCACAACAACAACAAAGCGAAACTAGCGATCAATTAGTGTTTTTCGGCACTAGAATCACTTTAGAAGGCCTGAAATCACCTAGGATTGATATTAAGAACATGAGGGAGTATTTACAGAACATAAACCCTTTAAAACCACCTTCCACACGAGCTGGAACGACACAAAAATGAGCAACAACAAGAAGAACAAGAGACTTACTAGCACCACGGAATTCCCGACACTTGATTTGTGTTGTTTGCCCTTTTTTGGGTCTTGAATCTTGAGAGAACCTTGAGAGGATGTTCCTAGGGTTCTAAGGTCTGAAAATAGTGAAAAGAAATGACTTAAAACGGGTTGGAGTCATCCTATATAGGTCCAAATATCTTAAACCGACTTAGTGGGCCCCATAGAGAGGTGCTTGGCGCAGTCTCGCGAAAACGCGAATATCTCTCTACTCCAAGATCGTATCGATGAACGGTTTAATGCGTTGGAAACTAGACTCATAGATATTTAATTTGGTGGGTAGATCACCCCGTAATTCCTTGTAAATTTTGAGAAAAGATTAGAAACATTTGACCTAATGTTTAAGTAAAATTATGAACCTAAGTTGCGACAACTTTTGTCGACTTTTGTTTCATAACTCGTTTGACTTCAAGACTTATGATACAGATATTATATGATTAAAATACCTTAATAAATGACCTCTTGAGTGTATTAAGCACCGCTAGATTACCTGAAAATACGAGTTACAACATCCTTGATTCGTTTAACTTCTAATACTGGTTAATCACCCTTATACACTCTTGTATCACTTAAGACCAATAGGATTGACTTCTTATCATCTCAAAGATAATTCCTTATTGGATTTATGTTAACTAATATATGGCATGAACTAACACATGTGGATATGGGTTGTAACACCCTCCCCCTTAGGAACATTCGTCCTCGAATGTAAGGGTTTATGGGGAGTTTAAATCATCGTGGATTCCAATGGAAATTTCCGATCAATTTTCCCCTATAAAATGGTCACTAGCAAAACTTGCAAGTAATTAAGCCCAACATATGGTTTCACAAGGCTACACAAAGCATTATGCGTATTTACATTATCTACATATCACCATTTTGTATTAAGGAGGAGTATTCTCAAATTATTGCTTACCTCATAGAGCCGTTTCACCTTCCAATGTATTCTGTCTTCCACCAGCATCCTTGTTATCTTTATTCTGGAATAAGTAAGGGTATTTAGACTTCATCTCCTCTTCTGCTTCCCATGTCATTTCTTCCATATTTTTGTTCCTCCACAATACTTTGACGGAAGCTACATCTTTTGTTCTCAACTTGCGGACTTGCCGATCTAATATCGCCATTGGCACTTATTCATATGATAGGTCCTCTTTAACTTGTACATCTTTGATAGGGATGACTCGAGAAGGGTCTCCAATACATTTTCTCAACATAGATACATGGAATACCGGGTGGACAAATTCCAATTCGGATGGCAATTCTAACTCATAAGCAACCTGTCCAATCCGTCA
Organism: Nicotiana tabacum; assembly: GCF_000715075.1. Classification (NCBI taxonomy): domain Eukaryota; kingdom Viridiplantae; phylum Streptophyta; class Magnoliopsida; order Solanales; family Solanaceae; genus Nicotiana; species Nicotiana tabacum. The sequence continues at coordinate 75,036,207 of NC_134087.1, forward strand.
AAGAATTTTATACGGCCCGATATACCTTGGACTCAGCTTACCTTTCTTCCCAAAATGCATAATACCCTTCATTGGTGAGATCCTCAGGAAAACCCAATCACCAACCTCAAACTCTAGATCACGACGTCGGACATCAGAATAAGATTTTTGCCTGCTTTGTGCCGTCCTCAATCGCTCCTGTATCACTTTCACCTTCTCAATAGCTTGGTGAATCAAATCTGGCCCATATAATTCTGTTTCACCGACTTCGAACCATCCAACTAGTGATCTACATCTCCTCCCGTATAGTGCCTCATATGGGGCCATTTTAATACTGGAATGGTAGCTATTGTTATAGGCGAATTCTATGAGTGGAAGATGATCATCCCAATTCCCCTTAAAATCTAGAACACATGCTCGTAGCATATCTTCCAGTGTCTGAATGGTACGTTCAGCCTGTCCGTCAGTCTGCGGATGAAATGCAGTGCTGAGATTTACCTGTGTGCCTAAACCCTTCTGGAAAGACCTCCAAAAGTTAGCCGTAAATAGAGCTCCTCGGTCTGATATAATAGATATGGGCACACCATGAAGCCTAACAATCTCCTTGATATACAACTTCGCATAATCTTCAGCCGTGTAAGTTGTCTTTACTGGCAGAAAATGGGCACATTTTGTAAGTCAATCAATTATCACCCAGATGGAGTCAAACTTATGATAAGAGCGAGGTAATCCAATAATGAAGTCCATATTAATCACCTCCCACTTCCAGGTCGGAATCTCTATATTTTGAAGCAATCCACCGGGTTTCTGATGTTCTATCTTTACTTGTTGACAATTGGGACACTGGGCTACAAATTCTGCAATATACTTCTTCATATTATCCCACCAATATTGCTCCTTGACATCATGATACATCTTTGTCGAGCCGGGATGGATGGAATATCGGGATTGATGAATCTCATTCATAATCTTCTCTCGTAACCCTGCCACATTAGGCACACACAATCGGCTCTGGTATCTCAGTGCCCCATCTTTTCCGATCCCAAAAGCCATACTTTTACACTGTTGAATGCTTTCTCTTAATCGTACTAAGATAGGATCTTCATATTGTCGTGCTTTTACCTCAGCTACCAAAGATGATTCTGATGTATTCTGTACAGTAACACCTCCGTCATCAGAGTCTAACAATCTGATTCTCATATTGGCTAGATGATGAAGCTCTTTAATCAACCCCTATCTACCTGCCTCAATATGTACTAAGCTTCCCATTGATTTACGGCTGAGAGCGTCTGCCACAACATTGGCTTTACCGGGATGATACAATATCTCGACGTCGTAGTCTTTCAATAATTCAAGCCACCTACGCTGCCTCAAATTCAACTCTTTCTGCTTGAAGATGTATTGTAAACTCTTGTGATCTGTGTAGATGTCAACATGGACGCCGTATAAGTAGTGCCGCCATATCTTCAAAGCATATATTACTGCAGCCAATTCCAAATCATGGGTTGGATAATTCTTTTCATGCTTCTTCAATTGTCTTGATGCATAAGCAATCACATTCCCATGCTGCATCAATACGCACCCCAAACCTATACCTGAGGCATCACAATATACCACATAACCTTCTGTTCCTTCAGGAAGAGTGAGCACTGGTGCAGATGTCAATCGATTCTTCAACTCCTGAAAACTACGTTCACAAGTGTCAGACCACTGGAATTTGGTAACGTTTTGTGTTAACTTAGTCAATGGTGATGATATAGAGGAAAATCCTTCTACAAACCGCCTATAATATCCTGCTAGCCCTAGGAAGCTACGGACTTCTGATGGTGTTGTAGGTCTCGGCCAATTCTTCACTGCATCGATCTTCTGAGTGTCGACACTAATACCCTCATCAGATATCACATGGCCAAGGAATGCTACTGAGTTCAGCCAAAATTCACATTTGGAGAGCTTAGCATATAACTTACGATCCTGAAGCGTCTGTAATACTATCCGCAAGTGGCCCGCGTGTTCCGCCTCCGAACGAGAATACACTAGAATGTCATCAATGAATACAATCACGAACACATCAAGATAGGGCCTGAATATAGTATTCATGAGATCCATAAAAGCTGTTGGGGCATTTGTTAGCCCGAACGACATCACCAAGAACTCAAAGTGCCCATATCTTGTCCGGAAGGCCGTCTTTGGAATATCCTTCTCCCTAACCCTCACCTGATGATACCCTGAACGTAAATCAATCTTAGAGAAATACTTGGCACCCTGGAGTTGGTCAAACAGGTCATCAATTCTTGGAAGTGGATACTTGTTCTTTATAGTAGACTTATTCAACTGTCGATAGTCGATACACATCCGTAACGACCCGTCTTTCTTCCGCACGAATAGGACTGGTGCACCCCAAGGTGAAGTGCTAGGCCTAATAAAGCCCTTATCTAGCAAGTCCTTCAACTGCACCTTCGACTCTTGCAACTCTGCCGGGGCCATTCTGTATGGAGGAATAGAGATCGGTTGAGTGTCAGGCAACACATCAATGCTAAACTCAATCTCCCTTTCAGGAGGAAGGCCTGGGAGTTCATCTGGGAAAACATCTGGGAATTCGTTGACCACAGGGATTGATTGTAAAGTAGGCGGTTTCGCCTCCGCATCCCTAACGCGAATGAGATGATAAATGTAACCTTTTGAGATCATTTTCCTTGCCTTAAAATAGGAAATAAACCTACCTTTCGGTGTATCAATGTTCCCTTTCCATTCAATGACGGGTTCACCCAGAAATTGGAACCTAACCATCTTCGTACGACAGTCAACATTTGCATAGCATGAGGCCAACCAGTCCATTCCCATTATCACATCAAAATCAACCATTTCTAACTCAAATAAATTTGCCGAGGTTTGACGACTACAAATCATCACAGTGCAACCTCTATATACCCTTCTAGCAATCACAGAATCTCCTATCGGAGTAGATACCGCGAGAGGTTTACTTATCAATTCAGGTTCAATGCCAAACTTATTAGACACAAAGGGTGTAACATATGATAATGTAGATCCCGGATCAATCAACGCATATACATCATAAGAAAACACAGATATAATACCTGTAATAACATCTGGAGATGACTCGAGATCCTGTCGACCTACTAGAGCATAGGTTCGATTTTGAGCACCACTCGAACTCGGCACTGCACCTCTACCCCTACCACGACCTGTCGACTGCTGAAAACCCTGTGCTGGAGGTTGAACTGATGAGGAAGAACCAGACATAGATCCAGTCGGCTGAGCCATACCATTACCTCCTCTATTAGGACAATCCCGCATCATATGGCCAGGCTGCCCGCACGAATAGCATGCATCATAACCTCGACGACACAGTCCAAAGTGGGCCTTGCCGCACTGATCACAATATGGTGTTGGGGGTCTCATCTAACTAGTATCCCTGTGATGTTGCGAGCCAGATGCCCGCGAACTCTGACCTGGACCAGAATAGGATCGATCATATCGAGGCCTCTGAAACTGTGGAGGAGCACTAGCTACAGGTGGCGCCGAACTCCTCGAAAATTGTGGCCTGATGCGGCCTCTGAAGTCATCAGAATACCCTGCAAATCTCGCCCTCTTATGCTGGCCTCTATCCTGCTCCCTAACTGCCCTCTGCTGGCGCTTACGATCCTCTAGGGTCTGGGCATAAGCTTGAATACGGGAAATATCCATGCCCTCCACCAAGGAGGCTGTCGTACACTCATTTATTAGATGTGGTCCCAACCCATTCACGAACATATGCACCCTATCACTCATCTCGGCCACCATATGGGGAGCATACCTTGCCAAAGAATCAAACTGCATACTGTACTCTCGCACACTCATATTACCTTGTCTAAGGTTCAAGAACTTATCAGCTCTAGCTCGTCGTATCTCAACTGGCAAGTAGTGACGAAGAAAGGCCTCAGAAAATTCCTTCCACACAGCTGGAGGAGGGTTCGGACCCCTGGATCTCTCCCAACTATCATACCAGAGAACCGCTAAATCCCGTAGCCGATAAGAAGCCAAATCTACTGCCTCTGTATCACTAACATGCATAACCCGAAGTGTACGATGAACCTGGTCAATAAAAGTCTGTGGGTCCTCCTTGGGGTCTGATCCGGTAAACACTGGAGGGTCTAAATTAATAAAATCACGAACTCTTGTACTAACTGGTTTCTCAGCAGCACCTGTATTCTGCCTCTGAGCCTGAGCAGCTACCAAGCTAGTCAATAACTGCAAAGCACTCTGCATATCCTGGTCTGGAGTGCCAGACGGAGGAACTGGAGGCGCTGGGTGCCTTCTAATACCCTCTGGAGGAGATGGAGTAGATAAGGTATGAGAGGGCATCTCACTTTGAGCCTCACTTTGTCCTGCTCTGACTTGGGGCACCTGACTGGTACCCTCTCCCGCTGCTGTATCAAGCCGTCTACTAATCGTTTGCTTCCTAGTCGAAGGCATCACTGGAAAAAAACAAGGTGAATATTAGAGACAAACACTTACGACTCAACTCTACGCACGATCTAGATTCAGGAAGAAGGTAACAACCCTAGATGTCATGTAGCCTCCTGATTATAAATGTGGCGCGCTACACATCCATAATCAAGACTCTACTAGACACGGCTCATAGACAACCCCTAGGACAAACTTGCTCTGATACCAAGTTTGTCACGACCCAAACTGAAGGGCCATGACTAGCACCCGACCACACTTGCCGAGCACCAACGTACATTTTATCTAACCTTCATTATTATCTTTTAAGGCTGACGAGATCAATATAAATGGTAGACCTAGATCATGGACAACCATCAATAAAATATGACGGCATGAACATACATAGCAGGGGATGACCAGACAATCAAGAAACTACGTATAAGGTATGAGCTACCACGCTACTATGAAAGACTATACAACAAAAACTAGCCGACAAGGCATACCAAGCTATACATGAGCCGACACCTGTCTATGAGCCTCTAAAAGAACATAAGTGTTGCAACATAGCCGGAACAGGGCCCCGACATACCCATAATGTCTATAACAAAAATTGCATACCAAGACCAAGGCAAGTCCGGAGAAGGGATCTCGCCAATCACCGCTGAACTAGACAGTCTACTGTGGTGGGGGAGCTGCACCTGCCTGTCTATCAGGACCTGCAGCACGACATGCAGCGTCCACAAATAAAAGGACGTCAGTACGAATAAAGTACTGAGTATGTAAGGCAAGGAACCATAAATACGATCAGTAATGTAAGCAATGATAGAGAATATACAACCTGTAACATCTTAGTACCTCTGAGGGCTTATGCATGATACATATGTATAAATACATAAACCTTTAAAGCATTCGCCTCTGTGGGCATCATTATCATCAAATCGTACCCGGCCATAATAGGCTCGGTAGAATCGTACCCGGCCACGTGGAGCTCGGTAAAACCCAACTGATCAGTGGTTGCACAATAGGTGCCGTACCCGGCCAACTATAGCGTGGCTCGGTAGAGTAAAATAGATACATATATATAATGCATGCTCGACTCATGGAATCACATTCTAAACCTTTCGGAGTGACGTAAGGTCGGTATCCTCTGTACACGTTATTAGGACTAAGTCTTCACTATGAACCTTATAAGATTCAGGAAGTATGAACAACATTGATAACATAAGAATAAGAGAAGCAACATGTATCAATCGTTCCATAAGAGGGAAAACAATGTAAGTACTGCTAGCTTCTAAGAGTAGAGTATCTTTGGAAGCTCGTTCATTACATTATGTACAATCGGAGTCGTGCAAAAGAAGGAAAGGGATAGCCTCACATACCTTGTATATACTGCCCCAATCTCAAGCTATGCAATTGTGAAAACGCGAATATCTCTCTACTCCGAGATCGTATCGATGAACGGTTTAATGCGTTGGAAACTAGACTCATAGATATTTAATTTGGTGGGTAGATCACCCCGTAATTCCTTGTAAATTTTGAGAAAAGATTAGAAACATTTGACCTAATGTTTAAGTAAAATTATGAACCTAAGTTGCGACAACTTTTGTCGACTTTTGTTTCATAACTCGTTTGACTTCAAGACTTATGATACAGATATTATATGATTAAAATACCTTAATAAATGACCTCTTGAGTGTATTAAGCACCGCTAGATTACCTGAAAATACGAGTTACAACATCCTTGATTCGTTTAACTTCTAATACTGGTTAATCACCCTTATACACTCTTGTATCACTTAAGACCAATAGGATTGACTTCTTATCATCTCAAAGATAATTCCTTCTTGGATTTATGTTAACTAATATATGGCATGAACTAACACATGTGGATATGGGTTGTAACAGACTTGGCGCGGGTTTTGGACTTGTTGCAATTGCGCCTTTGCTAATTGATTCATAGTTGTTGTAAGTTCGGCTATCGCTTGGCCATGATCGTGCAATTCCTTGTGCAAATGGATGACCGTGGGGTCACCTTGTGGCACGTTTGCTCGGCTTTGCCATGCCGAAGAGGTGTCGGCCATTTCATCAAGTACATCACATGCCTCTTGGTAAGAAAGTTTCATAAAATTCCCTCCGGCCAATTGGTTCACAATGCATTGATTTGTGGTGTTGATGCCCCGATAAAAAGTTTGTTGAATCATAGCCTCGGTCATGTCGTTATTAGGGCACTCCTTCACCATTGTTCTATATCTTTCCCATATTTCATGCAAAGGTTCTGTTGGCTCCTGCTTGAAAGCTAGAATTTCACCCCGAAGAGCCGCCATATGACTTGGAGAGAAGAACTTGGCAATAAATTTGTCCGCCAATTCATCACATGTTGTGATAGAATGATTGGGGAGCCTTTCTAACCAATCCAATGCTTTACCCCGAAGAGAGAACGGGAAAAGCCTCAATCTCAACGCGTCCTCGGACATGTTTGTCTGCTTGCTACCCCAACAAGTATCTACGAACCCCTTCAAGTGCTTGTAGGCATTTTGATCGGAGGCACCCGTGAAATAACCTCGTTGCTCGAGCAAGGTCAGCATAACATTTGTGATTTGAAAGTTCCCCGCCCGGATTCGGGAGGAACAATAGCGCTGGCGTATCCTTGATTTGGTAGAACTCTGGGAGCCACTCTCGGCGGTTGCGGAGGAGGGTCTGGAATGTTGTTGTTCTCATTTGCATTTATATTGACATTCCGGCCTCTCCGTGGAAGTTGAGGTAAGACCTCATCTTGTTCTAGATCTTCTACCTCCTCCCCCGCTATCACATTGCCGAGAGGGTCATTTGCATTAAGAGCCATGGTACCTGATTGATCAACACACAAAATTAGTGAATAAGAAGGAAAGAGAAGCAAAACACAATACTAGCTACACAGATAGTCAACACCGTAAAGTTCCCCGGCAACGGCTCCAAAAAGTGATCACAGCAGACTCAACCTAAGTATGAGTGGGCGCTAATACCTTTACCCAATAGCGATATCGGGGTCGATTTTCCACTGGGAACTTCAAATTGGAGTCGAGTATTTGTATGGTCTAGGATAGTGTTTTAGCTCATAATTGATCTTCTAACATTTTTGGTTTTCTTTTGTTTAAGAGCTACAATTTATCAACTACAGTTTTAAAACTAGGTTATGCTAAAATTACGATTCTAAATTGTATGCAAGATAGATAAAAGCACTAGGGATGCAACATTTACCTAGGTGGTCCACTAACGAGTAGAAATTCCTAATGCCAGAATGAGAAATATGGGGCTTATGCTATAACCGTTGCACCTTTCACACCCACTCTCACACCTCTCGGTAGAGAGAGTGATTTTGCCCAATTGACTCTCTCGAGACCAATCGGGTAGGCTAATTTGCCTAAGCAACTTATGGTTCAAGTTGGGTAATTACTCTCTCGAGGTCTAACCCGTTAATTGGGACTACCATTCTCATGGGTCCATCCCGATTCCTTGTTGGAGTTAATCTTGTGGTCATAGACTCTCTTTCTCAAGGAGAGTCAAGACCCACTAAGCTAGACTTTGTGTTTGCAACCACCAAATCTTAGTGAAAACTTAAGATTAATCCAAATAGCAAACACCCACATCATTCATGCACTAAACAATCACACCCATCAATTTCCCACACTAGGGTTGAGCCACAACCCTAGCTAATGGGTTTAGCTAGACATAGTAGTAACAAAAATCAAAGAAATAATAGATGAAATTGACATAATAGTTAACTACAATGTTAATCTACTTGATTCCCCTTTAAAACTAGAAGAAATGGCCCAAAATAGGCTGATAATAGGGTAACACGAGTTCAGCTGCTCTCTACTCTCGAACCGCCCTCCTCAAAAAACTCCGTGCTAAAAAGTAAAATGTTCTATTTATACTTCACAGGAAAAACCGGACAAAAATACCCCTGAGGGTCTGGCGCAGACCGCGCACAAATGACGCCCGGCCGCGTAGGGCTCTGGGTCTTCATTACTTGCATCTGGTACTGGGGGGCGCGGACCGCACAAAAGTGATGTGCGGCCGCATGAACTTCATCCACGCGGACCGCACTGATTAGGTGCACGGTCGCATGAGCTTTTGTCTCGAGTGATTGCTTCTCTGATTCTCTTAGGTGCGGACCGCACAAAAAGGGACGCGGACCGCGTTGGAACTGGGTGCGGACCGCGCGAGAAGAGGCGCGGACCGCGCAACTTATCTTAAAAATATCATGGCCTCTGAACTTTCCTGCGCGGCCGCGTGAAAAAACAGTGCGGTCCGCACAGGTTGAACTTGGATATGCCCAGCTTCTGAACTCTCCTGCGCGGCCGCGTGACAGAACAGTGCGGACCGCGCAGGGCCTTTTGATCCCCCCTTTCAGTTGTCTCTTGACACTCGGCAGATTTCACTCCTTTTTTTAGCCGATCTTTAGTAATTGTCATCTTGTCGCTCAAACCTACAATCAAGTGTCATTTGTAAGCATTTTGGGACTATTATATGGCAATAAATGCACAAAGCTCAGGTAAGAATGGGTATAAAAACATGCAGAAATCGCAGTTATCAGGCCTCCTCTAAAATCAACTCTCGGAGTCCATCCACATTAGGCACACAAACTCGACCTTGCAGCCTCAAAACTCCATCATCTCCTAATGTAACATGCTTGGCACCTCCATGCTGCATCGTGTCCCTAAGGACACACAAATAAGGATCATCATACTGCCGATCTCGGATACGCTCCAATAAAGAAGAACGAGCGACTGTGCAAGCTAACACACGGCTAGGCTCAAAAACATCCAACATCACGAACTGATTGGCCAAAGCCTGAACATCCAAAGAAAGTAGTCTCTCACTAACTGGAATATACGCAAGACTGCCCATACTGGCTGACTTCCTACTCAAAGCATCGGCCACCACGTTGGCCTTCCCCGGATGATATAAGATGGTGATATCATAGTCTTTCAATAGCTCCAACCACCTTCTCTGCCTCAAATTTATCTCCTTCTGCCTGAACAAATACTGTACACTCTTGTGATCCGTGAACACCTCACATGACACGCCATATAGATAATGCCTCCAAATCTTCAACGCGTGAAAAATGGCTGCTAACTCCAAATCATGAACTGGATAATTCTTCTTATGAATCTTCAACTACCGCGAAGCATAAGCAATGACCTTGCCATCCTGCATCAACACCGCACCAAGTCCAATACGAGATGCATCATAATAAATTGTATATGGCCCTGAACCTGTGGGCAAAACCAACACCAGCACCGTAGTCAAACTGTCTTGAGCTTCTGAAAGCTCGCCTCACACTCGTCCGACCACCTGAACTGGGCACCCTTATGGGTCAACCTGGTCATCGGGGCTGTAATAGACGAAAACCCCTCCACAAACTGACGATAATAGCCTGTCAAACCCAAGAAACTCTGGATCTCTATAGTTGATACGGGTCTAGGCCAGTTCTTGACTGCCTCTATCTTCTTCGGATCTACCTGAATACCCTTTGCTGATACAATATGGCCCAAGAATGTAACCGAATTCAACTAGAACTCACACTTCGAGAACTTAGCATACAACTGACTATCCCTCAAAGTCTGAAGAACCACTCTCAGATGCTGCACATGCTCCTCCCGGCTGCGGGAATAGATTAAAATATCATCAATGAAGACTATCACAAATGAATCCAAGTAAGGCTTGAATACTCGGTTCATCAAATCCATAAAAGCTATTGGGACATTTGTCAACCCGAATGATATCACCAAGAACTCATAATGCCCATACCGAGTGCAGAAAGTTGTCTTAGGTACATCGGATGCCCTAATCCTCAACTGATGGTAGCCAGATCTCAAGTCAATCTTCGAGAATACCTTGGCACCCTAAAGCTGATCAAACAAATCATCAATCCTTGGCAATGGATACTTATTCTTGATTGTAACCGTGTTCAACCATAGGTAATTTATACACATCCTCATTGATCCGTCCTTCTTCTTAACAAACAACACCGGCGCACCCCAAGGCGAGACACTAGGTCTAATGAAGCCTTTATCAAGCAAGTGCAACTGCTCCTTCAACTCTTTCAACTCAAGCGGGGCCATACTATACGGTGGAATAGAAATGGGTTGAGTGCTCGGAGCCAATTTATTGTAGAAGTCAATATCCCTATCGGGTGGCATACCCGACAGGTCTGAAGGAAATACCTCAGGAAAATCATGAACTACAGGCATAAAATCAATAAAAGGAACCCCGACACTAGAATCACAAACATATACCAAATAAGCCAAACACCCCTTCTCGACCATACGCCGAGCCTTCATATATGAAATAACACTACGGGGTAGAATGACCAGGAGTCCCTCTCCACTCTAAACGAGGCAACTCTAACAAGGCTAGGGTCACAGTCTTGGCATGACAGTCCAAGATAGCGTGGTAAGGTGATAACCAGTCCATCCCCAATATGACATTAAAATCAACCATATCCAAAAAGTAACAAATCTACATGAATCTCAAAAACCCCGATCACAACTATACATGAATGATGGACACGATCTACCATAATAGAATCACTTACCAGTGTAAACACATATACAGGAGCACTCAAGGAATCACTAGGCATGACCAGATACGATGCAAAATAAGATGACACATAGGAGTACGTAGATCCTGGATCAAATAGAACTGAAGCATCTCTACTACAAACCAGAACAGTACCTGTGATAACTGCATCGGAAGCCTCAGCCTCAGGCCTGGCTGGAAGAGCATAACATCGGGGTTGGGCCTCACCACTCTGAATTACATCTCTGGGACGACCTACTGCTGGCTGGCCTCCACCTCTAGCGGCCTGACCTCCACCTCTAATACCTCTACCTCCACCTCTAATACCTCTACCTCCACCTCTAGCACCTCTACCTCTACCTCCACCTCTAGCACCTCTACCTCCACCTCTGGCTGGATGAGCGGGCTGAACGAGTCCCTCAATGCACCTCCTCACTCTCTCTCTCTCTTAGTGGGAAGTATGATAAGAGCATGACGGGCCAAGTCAATAAACCTGGTCTCGTAGTGAGTAACAATCATAGAACCCTGCTAGAGATGCTCAAACTACCTCTAATATCTCTCCCTCTAAGTGATAGGAAGAAACTTCTCCAAAAATAGCTGAGAAAATTGATCCCAAGTCGAAGTTGGTGATCCAGCTAGTCTAGCCAAACAATAATCTCTCCACCAAGTCTTGGCAGATCCAGACAAATGAAAAGCAGCAAAGTCGACCCCATTGGTCTCCCCTATCCCTATGTTCCTGTGAACCTCATGTCAACTGTCTTAATAATCCTGGGGATCCTCATAAGATGCACTGGTAGTGAAGAACTTGGTGAAACTTATCCAACCTCTACACAGCCTCCGAAGACATAGCTGATCTATCACCAGTCTGTGCTGTCGTTCGGTTGAAGAATCAGTACGTGACCTCGCCATTCGTGAAAGGAGTGAGTGAACAAATCACATGACAGAGAAGAATAGAAGTGAAACTTTTCCTAACTCTATAGCCTCTGGGGGATAAATATAGACGTCTCCGTACGGATCCCTCAGACTCTACTAAGTTTGTCCGTAAATTGTGAGACCTATGTAACCTAGAGCTCTGATACCAACTTGTCACGACCCAGATTTTCCACCCTCGGGAGTCGTGATGGCACCTATTGGTGAAAGCTAGGCAAGCCAAATTATTCTAATTACTTAACCTTTTCCAGTTTTAAACCATTAATAGTGATGAGTAGATATCATACGAATAGCGGAAATAATAAAGCAGAAGACAAAATCTGAAAATTTAACTTAACACAAACTGTGGAAGGCTAAATACAACTCTACCCAGAATTTGGCGTCACAAATTCATGGACTGTCTAAGACTACTACAAATAAAGTTTGAATAAAAATAGACGAATTTGTCTCTGAATAAGTAAAAAGATATAAGAAATGATAGAAGGAGACGCCAAGGCCCGCGGACGCCTGCAGGACTACCTCGGATCGCCTGTTGGACTGAAGGCAGCAACCTCATTATGTCCAAACGCTCCAGTACCAGTATCTGCACACAGTGTAGAGTGTAATATCAGCACAACCGACCCCATGTGCTGGTAAGTGCCTAGCCTAACCTCAGCGAAGTAGTGACGAGGCTAGGACCAGACTACCAAATAAACCTATGCAGTTGAATCATATACGGCGAAAAATAAAAGCAAGAATATACAGTTAAGGATAGGAGGGGGAAACATGCTGCGAGGAGCATCGAGTAATAACAAAAGAATAACAGATAAATATAAGGATCACCAAAGTTCAATTGAAGATAGGAAGGGGGAGTCATGTTGCGGGGTACAACAAGTATCAACAGAAAGCCAACAGTTAAATGTAGAGAAACTATAACTCAGTTATTAATAAAAATCAGAAAACCAAAGACAAGTGCACGACATCACCCTTCGTACTTTAACACTCTCTCACAATAACATGCATGGCATCACCCTTCGTGCTTTAACACTCTCTCACCAAAACAATACACGGCATCACCCTTCGTGTTTTATACTCTTCCTCACCCAAGAAACAATCACAAAGCAACTTGGGCAAGGGAATCAATAATATCAAAATAAAATCAAGCAACGACAGAGAATCAGTAAATAAACATAAAAAAAATACCATAACTCAATTATCAGCAAGAATCGAAAAAATCAAGACAAGTGCACAGCATCACCCTTCGTGTTTCTACTCTCGTCCTCACCATAAGAATCAATATAATCGGCACGAAATTATACATCGTGCGGCATGACATCACCCTTCGTGCTTTTACACTCTTCCTCACAAAATCATACACGGCATCACCCTTCGTGCTTTAACATTCTTCCTCACCCAAACAACAATCCCAAAGCAATAAGGGCAAGGAAATCAACAAATATACAATTAAATCCCAGCAAGGGAACAATGGTACAACAGTCATATCCCGGCAAGGGAAAACAATATCAACGATAACATCCCGGCAAGGGAGACAACATTAAACAACAACATCCCGGCAAGGGAGACATTATCATGATCCTCTTTTCTTTTTTTTCCACCTTTACTTCACAACTCAATTCACAATTTGAGCCACTGCTTTATAATGTTCAATTGCCGATTATACTTCCACAAATCACTTTACAACTTGAGCCAACACTCTTCATTGTTCAAATACAAATATCACTTGCGCAAGCCTTGCTCAACAATAGAAATCATCACATAAAGCATGAACAATACAAACAGAGTCACATCAATCATAATATAAGACTCACGGGCATGCTTGACACCAACGTATAGATACTCGTCACCATGCCTATACGTCGTACTCAACAACTAGCACATAGCAAATAGGACACAACTCATAATCCCTCAAGCTAATGTTAGACCAAACATTTACCTCGATGCCACGAACACAATTCAAGCCTCAACTATCGCTTTACCTCTTTATTCCACCACCAGTTTGCTTGTATCTAGCCACAAGTTACTTAACTGTATCAATAAATGATAAATGAATCCATTCCAATGCATGAAAATAGGTTTTCTAAAGTTTTTCCCAAAAAGTCAAATATCGACCCCGGGCCTACATGGTCAAAACCCGAGATTCGAACCAAAACCCGTTACTCATTCCCCCACGAACCCAAATATATAATTTGTTTTGAAATTGAACCTCCAATCGAGGTCCAAATCCCCAAAATTTGAAAAACCTAAGTTCTACCTAAAACACCCAATTTTTTCCATGAAAACGCTTGATTTTGAGTTGAAATCATGCGAAAAGATGTTAAAGATTGAAGAAAACGAGTTATAAATGACTTACAATCGATTTGGAGAAGAACTTTTCTTTGGAAAATCGCCCGAGAGAGTTTATGTTTTGAAAGAGTTTGAAAAATGAAAGATTTTCGGCTAAGTCATGAATTTGCAGGTCGCAGATGTCGCAATTGCAACCAGGGTTTGCAATTAAGAAACCCTTCAGAACCTGCTAACCTCGCATTTGCGAACCCTGAGGATTCCAGTCCTCTTTGCATTTGCGATGCTGCTGTCGCATTTGCGATAAATACATCGCATTTGCGACCAAGCCAGCCCAGGCCAAAATTTGCAACACATTGTTCGCATTTGCGAGCTAGGCTTCGCAATTGCGAAGCCTGCAAGCCTGTAAGACACCAGAAATTTCTAAGTCCAAATTTTCACTCTGTGGCCTATCCAAAACTCACCCGAGCCCTCGAGGCTCAAACTAAACATGCACATTAACCCAAAAATATTATACGAACTTACTCGTGCAATCAAATCACAAAAATAACATCAACAACTATGAATTTAGCATCAAAATCAAAGAAAATCTCAAGAACTTTTAAAGTTTCAAATTTTACAACTAAGGTTCCGAATCACGTCATATGACCTCCGTTTCTTACCAAATTTTACAGGCTCGACTTAAATCACATATAAGACCTGTACTGGGCTCCGGAACCAAAATACGGGCCCGATACCATCAAATTCCAAACACATTCCATTTCCAAAAACTCATATATATTCCAGAAAATAATTTTCTTTAAAAATTCATTTCTTGGGCTTGGGATCTCGGAATTCGATTCTGGGCATACGCCCAAGTTTCATATTTTCCCACGGACCCTCCAGGACCGTCAGATCACGGGTCCGGGTCCGTTTACCCAAACTATTGATCGAAGTCAACCTATATTTATTCTAAATGCAAAATTCATCATTTTTCACAGATTTTCACATAATGGCTTTCCGGATATGCGCCCACACTATGCACACAAATCGAGGTGAGACATGAAGAGGTTTTTAAAGCCTCAGAACACAGAATTTATTTCTAAAACAAGTGATGACCTAAGGTCATCACAGAAACTTACCTCAATAAGCGGAGGGACTAACTGTATGGGTTAAAATCTGTCTTTAGAATATTTAAGCCAAGATAGTACTAAGGGAAGATTTCCCAAGTCGTCATTTGTCGAAATGGCCTGAGGAGCAGCGAAGTCTGTGGTCGAAGAGTCAACGAGAGTCGTAGTCAAGGTGTCAACAAGGGTCGAGGTCGAGGTTGAATACCGTCGACAGAGCTTTAATGGCTAGTTCTCAAGATAGGATATTAAAGAGGATATTCTAGTGGATATTCTCTGCACTTGTACTATTAAGGTTTCTTAGGAACATGTCCCATATAAATAGAAAAAGAGACAATGATACATGAGAGGTGATATTCATTCGTAAAAAACACACTTTGACTTGAGAAAGAGAATCAGATCTCAATTGCTAAGATACAAACATCACCTTTTCACTGAGATTCTTGTCTACACTTTTTCACTAGATCGAGAATAACTCAAATATTCAAGGGATTGTCTATCATTCATCAGAAAGAACATCCCCTCGTTCTATCTTTTCTTGGGTGACACATTTATTTTATTTACTTAAATGTCATTTATTATTGTTTATTGTTATTAAATGCTACATTGTTATTTCTGATTTGGGGAATATTCACTACATATCACTGCCACTGTCCGACCGTACTTGCCCAGTATTTATTGCTTCTTTGAAAACCACATCTAAGGATATTATTGCTAGCTAAGATTAACCCTTATTTATATAAATTTAATTATTTGAACCAAGACTTATATTTTTTGGTCAAACAAGTATAAATATTATCTTAGATAATTATACGTTTCATTATATCTTATTCAGGATTTGTCTGTACAAATTGAAACTTTAAGGGGTTTATTTACCCTCTTATGGAAATTAGGGAGTTCTCTGTAAATCACATCTCCTCCAAAACCCCATTTCACAAAAAATATACACTAGCAATTTCCTGTTTGGTGCTGTCTCGGGAGACTCGAATCATCATTTTCTTCTTCTGCGTTTGCTCTCTGCCTCTGTCTTGATTCGTGAAAGAATGGCGTTTTTGCTCAACAAAACAGCCTTGTCTAAGCTTCGACACAATCCTCAGGTTTTTTCTTACTTTTCATTTGGGTTTACCCTTTTTGCATTTATTGATGGGTAATACCAAATGTTTGACGATTTGATTCTAAGAAATCTCTCTTTTAATCATACTGTAGAAAGCTGATGAAACTTTGATGCGATCACGACGTGGAATCCATATCGAACCCGGGGCTCGCGAGAAGGCTGTGAGTACTTGCACTTTCCCCTCTTTTTGTTTCTCGGATTGCTTTTTTTTCTTTTTCACTTCAAAGATCCGATTCTGCAGTACATTTAGATTTGAAGCTTTACTTGGGATGGCTTAGATAAGGGAAATTTTTGTTTTTAGTGAGCTTTTGGTGTACCCATGAGATTTCTGTTAGCTATTGAGTGATTATAACTTAATCGAAAAGAAAAAAAAAACTATTAGCTCGAGGTTGCCAATGGAAGAAGCTGGATGTCAACTTCTACGTGCATCGTTTGCTAACTGGGCATGATGCTATTGATTTTCAAATTTGTTACTATCATTTTTAAGATATAAGTGCTGTTTGTCTATTTTATCAAGGGAACACACACAAGTGATTCTTTACTTGTAGAATTTTGCTCAATTACATTATCTTTAGAGAATACTTGTCTGGATTCAACTTTTTCCTTTTCCAGCTTTGATTTTGTTTAACTGCAGTTACTAAAATTTTGAGTTTGGGAAAATGAAGATGTATCTCTTTCAAGTGTGACATTGTAAATGTGGGTGTTAAGCTTCTCCGCACCAATGTTGTCAAAGGCTCATTTTAGCGCGCTTAAGCCCTGAAGCTCAGAAAAACCCAGGGAGGGCGTTTCACCTTGCTTAAGTTGCGCTTCAATGTAGGCAAAGCACTAAGGTGTGTGCCTCATTGCCCATGAGTTCTATCTTGAATCCAGCGGTGCTAAACGACAAATATTATCAGCAAATGAGTATATTAGTTGTTGACAAAGACATTAGGAATGGGTCTGTTTCTTTTTTCTTGAATTACATATGTATATATTTTTTTTCCTTAGTTGCGCTTTTCTTAAACTAAAAGCCCACACTTTACTTGCGCTTTGCGCTTAAAGCCCCAATCGAACTGGAGCGCTTTTTAGAAGAGTTTTTCGCTTTTGACAACACTGCTCCGCACGATTAAGGAGGGAGCAACTCCTTTTATGTAATATTGCTCTGATGTTGGTGTATTGGGAGATGTGTAGGAATAGGCCCTTTGTTCCATATATCTTCCAGATACCTTAAAGCTAGATAAACTAATAGAAAGTCAATGTATTTTCATGAAGTAGTTTAGTTATGTGATCCATGTTGTGCATTGTTTCAGAAGAGAGCATCTTCTTCTAAAGAGCTTTAGCTCTCCAAAGGCTTAGGGCTGGTCCTTTATATAGTTGAGTGGCATATGATGTTGTTTGCCTCATTCGATGATATTGTACAGTCAAAATTATAAACGGGCTCATTGATAATTAACATCTGGAAATGCTTCAAGAAATTGCATTGTGAGGTTTCTCTCTTCTTTTTTCCAATAAGCGCCTTCTCAAATGATACAAAGTGGGTTTTCGGTTAATCATATGTTCATTCCGTACCTTTATTTAAAAAAATTAACAAAATTAGAACACCTGATGCAGCTTTTGGAAAAGTGAAGATATATGACTTTTGATTTATTGATTAAGTCGGAAACCATGTTAATCGTGTTATTGACACTTGTATTTACATATCGACTTCCACTTTCACACGTATCGATAGCGGTCTAACTTCAAATTAGCTTAGCTTCATTGGTTATGTGGTTATATACTTCAACCTGGAGAAATGTGTACCAAATAGGGTTGTGTAGGTCACAAGAGTCTTTATCAGGTGCTTTTCTTTTTTTGCTTTGACATGAGATGGTGGTTTTCCACTGGTAGCAATGAGAAAAATACTGTTACATTCTTTCTCTGTGTAATAGTAAGCTAAACAATGACAAAATTTGTGCAAAATGACTTTACACAGAGTGTCTTCCATGTTACAGGATGTTCAAGAAGTACCAAAGGTATTTCCTATTGCTTGGGCTTTTTTGATAAATAAACTCTTCTTGGGATATCTATATTTTATCTAACTCGAGTATGTGTTGCTTGGGATGGGTTTATTTGTCAATCCGATTTTGTTCCCAACATATATGATTATATGTGTGCCTGAATGAGCATGAGTTTTGATGTTTCTTTGTGCATGCTTCTTAATTGTTAAATTATTACATTTCCCTTGGCAAAATGTTTGTCAGCTATTAATTCCATAAATTGGATTCCCTTCTGTACTTACTCAGTTGTTTCCATAACTTATTCTAGTATTTTTTTTCATCTGCTTTATCCTTGTCAAATTTTTATGTTATTGGCAGCTCTTGGCAGCGGATCCCTCCTTGAAACGCTTTAAGTCGCATAAACAGAGTGTGCGGAACCTTAAAAGGGTGGGAGATGTTCTAACTATTGTTGTTGTAGCAGGTTTGCTAATCTCTTCACCATATACTGGATTTGCTTTATTTATTTTTTTGTTGAATGTAGATATAACTATCCTAAGGGAGTGAGGATATGCAATCTGGAATTGCGAAGTAATTACTTTATCAAGTCAGCTGACTATGTTTCTTTTCAATAAGATTGTGAATCTCCCTCTACATTTCTAATGAAATAAGGTTTCTTTATGCCCCTCTTTTTCTCCAACTTATAGATATTGAAATAAGAACAATCAGAAGAGTCCCCACAGTACCTTTTTAGTGCTTCTTGCTTATCAATAAAAATCTTACCTTATAAAAAATAATCTTAAGACTCATTGGGCAAACACTGTGGTTCTTGCTTATTATTGATTCGTGGCTTTTAATAGGTATCAGAGTCTCCAAACAATTTTGATCAGAGTGTAGCAACAGCCTGTTACTACTGGTGTTAAGACTCTGCATTCGTATTTAGTTTTAGTTTGCAACGATAATTAGATTCCAATTTTAATTTCATTGGTTTCTCATTCATTTTCTTCAAAGCCAAGGAAAATATTTTAAAACCTTCTTTTATTATCTATTTACCCCCAAAAAAGAAAAGAAAAAAATTTAAAGCCTTCTGTTATGTTGAGTTGTATCCAGATCTTGTTCAGAGGCTCTGTATAGTCGGTGCAATATATGCTATCAGCCGCCTTTTGCTGCTGTTAGGCTACATGATCTCTATGGCTACATGATCTCTATGGCTACATGATCTCTATGTTGCTCTTAATATAATTTGCAACAATCAATTTCCAGCCTTCATAAGCATTGGCTTCTCATTCATATCCGAAGCTGTTTAAAGAGTTTAAGAAGCTTCTGCTCTGTTTATTTATGTCCAGCTGCTGTTATTCAGATACCATCAGTTACGTTCCTTACAGCATCTTTTTACTGCTTATTGTGCTGCTGTTTTTGCACTAACTCTGAAATCCTGCAAAAGCAGTTCTACTTGCTTTTCTACTGAATAGCATCTTTGGAGCTAGGTAACTCCCGGATCTGAGGGGAGGCCTTCTGATCCTTATACCGTGCTGGATATTTTGCGTGCAATTTACAATTGATATTAATCTTTTTGTAAAATTTCAGTATTTTCGTCCGATTGTCTAATACTTCTGAAGCCGTCTTCTGATCTATCTAACTTATATTTACAGGATGTTGTTATGAGATATATGTGAGAGCTGTTATGCGGGAAGAAGCAAGGAAGAACACAGAAGGAAGCGCATAATGGCAGATCATTCTGTTTTTGCATATTTTCACTGCCTTTGTTCTTCGAAACATGGGGAAAATGGGATAATGAAGGATGGGTATATCTAAGTACATGAAACTCGTGTTTTAACTTTTGTTTGGGTTGGTGGTATGAAAATAAAGTGGTTTCAAACAGTTGAGGTTGCATCCCAACGCCTAGAACTTTGCATGCAAATTTTGGTTTTTTTTTTAACTTTATGTTTGAATGCTCTAAAATGCACGTGATGCCTGGTGAGATTTTCTCACCTTCAATTATATGGTGCTTTCACTTCTACTGTGACTAACACAAGATGGATCTTCAGATCTTGGAAGTAATTTTGGTTTTTGTGTGCACCAAGGCAAACTGCCTCATGTATAAGGGGATGGAAAATAATGTAGGGTGAAGGACTTGCATTTGTTTATCTACATAATTTATTTCTCTTGCAAGAGACTAGTCTATTCTGCTATTTGTATTGTCAATCACATCTTTGCTAGTGATCATCCATGCTCTATAGTTCTTTGGGGAGAGATTATCTGATTGTTAAATGAGATTGGTCCCCAATCAAGTAAAATACAACCTCTTTCTTTTTTAATCTTATCTACAATGGGGTTATTTCCTGTAAGGAAACTAGAATGAGTCAGAAAATGAGAAAAATAACGGAATGAAATGTAGATATTTTTCGATGAACATATGTTAAGAAGTCTCTTGTGGGATATTCAATATGAAAAAAAAAAAAAAAAAAAAAAGTGAAGAGAATTGATTATACGTCGAGAAGCAATGTAAATTTGAAAAACACCATAAATGTATACGTATCACATGAGAAGAAATACTGAACGTGAAACAATAGGCTTTAGGGAGAGAAGGATGGAAACATACTTAACTCTTAAAAATCATACGTCTTCCAAGAAAGAATTTATAAAAATATACATTTTTGAGCTCAATTTAAATGACATGATAGAGTAAACATCTTAGAGAAAGATGGGTAATAAAAGTCAATTAACAGTGTTAAAGATTACTAGGGTATTTTATTTTGCACAATTGTCTTTTCTAAAATTTGAAGGTGAAGCAAAAATTATTCAATGTGCTATGCAATTACTTTTTGATGTATTTGTTCATTAATTATCATTATTATTATTCTGATTTTGAGTTTTTAATGGTTTAACATTTTCTCATCCTAAGTCTAGAGTCTTCCGGAAACAACTTCTTTGCCTTTTTAAAGGCAGGGGTATGGTCTACGTATACTCTATCCTCCCAGACCCACTCGTAAGACTACACTAGGTATATTGTTGTTGTTGACTATTATCGTTGCAAAACTAATCTTTACTTATTGAGATCTTTAGGATGTAACTTAAACTTTTTCTTAAGCAAACAATATTTTCTTAAAATCCTGTAAAACTTAAGAGAGTCAACTGTCACTATACCAAACCCTCTGCACTACAAGTGCAAATTACAAAATAGCTTCACTAGATGGTCAATTACTATATTGTCCTTTTCGCATATATACATAAGCTGATACTATTCGACCAGCGTTAGGGTTTTGGTAGTTCTGTATCTCTTCAGGAGTAAACGAAGCAGCCGCACCGCAGAGTCGGATTCGAAACCGTAGCCATGGTAAGATATATATATGCATATGTATGTATGTGTTTGGTCTTTAGAATTGTTAGTGATTTTGGTTTTGGGGTGCAGTCGCTGGTTGCAAATGAAGAATTTCAGCACATACTTCGTGTGCAAAACACGAACGTTGATGGGAAACAGAAGATAATGTTCGCAATGACATCTATCAAAGGTATCGGCCGTCGTTTCGCTAATATTGCCTGTAAGAAAGCCGATATCGATATGAGCAAGAGGTACTCCCTTTTCTTTTTCTCTTCCTACTAATACGTAATGAAGCTCTAATTTTGATTTCATCATTGTTTTTGTTGCAACTAAGCCTGTTAAACCTTTTCGGTATGCTTATGTGTTATTGGAGTATTATGTACTGTTATTTTTGTCTCCAATTTTGGATTTAGATCCCCCATTTTACCTCGAGTTTTGGATTTATATTTTCATTATAGAGAATGCTCCATCGCGAAAATAAAATTGAAATGGATACCTAATGATTCGTTCCGCAACTATATTTGGTTTGTATTCTACGCCTTGCTGTTATTTTTCTGAGAAATAACTAATAGTTGGGTGAGGAAGTTAGCATATGATTTGCAAAGGTACCTGCTATCTTTAGGTACGTGACTTTTCGTTTCTTCATCAAAAAGGTACCTGCTATCTTTAGTCGAGGTGAGCTAGGGGTGGGCATCGGTCGGTTCGGTTTTGAATATTATTGGTTTTGCCTATCGGTTATCAGTTTATAAATATGATAAACTGATAACCAAACCGATAAGATATTGATTATCGGTTATCAGTTAATTGGTTATTGATCATTATCGGTTCGGTTATCGGTTTACCCGATAAGATAAAACTAAAACAGATTCTGCAAATGAGAACAATTCTGTTTAATGTTGCTTAGATATATTGGCATTCGTTCTCCTTTTCAATTGATCAATATTCTTTTGATAGAAAATGTTTCTTCTAATTGTAAGATTTTCTTGCTGCCAAAAGTACCCACATCATCTGATTGAGTAACAGGACGACTAGTTAAAGTTCCATCTTAGTGAAACTTGACTTGAGTCTTCCAAGAAAAACTTTGATTTAAAAATCAGTGGTTGAATTTGCAAGCAAAGGCAATCCATCTGGTGGAGAACTGGTGAGGGTGACGAGGGTGACAGGGTGTGAGGCGGAGAAACTGAGAAGTGAGAACTATGTATATGAAACCCTAGTATGTATATACTTAAGGATAAACTAGTAAATTAGTTAACCCTTGTTGGCTTATCGGTTTTACCCAATAACAGAATTGCCAAACCGAGCCCGAACCGATATCTTTTACCAATATGTTTAATTAGTAGTTGTCAAAGGGGCCTTTTTACCACGCAACATTTCCGTGCCGACTGTTCTAAACTTTTGTGCTGCGCTAAGTTTTCCTGCTTTGGTATTTTAGTTCTTGCAAATTTATCTAAATTTCTGCTACTCTTTTCTATAGGGCGGGTGAGCTTTCTGCTGCTGAACTCGATAGCTTGATGGTTGTTGTGGCAAATCCTCGTCAATTCAAAATCCCTGACTGGTTTTTGAATAGGCAAAAGGATTACAAGGATGGTAAGTTTTCACAAGTTACATCTAATGCTCTGGACATGAAGCTTAGGGATGATCTGGAACGACTGAAGAAGATCAGGTTGGTCTTTTACTTCTCTACTTTGTTGTTAACATGTCATGTTTTATTGGAAATTCTCAACCAACTACTATTGGTACAAGTTGTAGGAAAACCTTTCTTGTCTGTGCTTATCCTTTATCTAAATATCTGATGGTGGCAGGAATCATCGCGGTTTGCGTCACTACTGGGGTCTTCGAGTGCGTGGTCAGCACACAAAGACCACTGGTCGCCGGGGGAAGACTGTTGGTGTCTCCAAGAAACGATAGTCACCTTCTCCGGAGCCAATTTTGCATGTTTTATGCTATATCATTTTCATATGCAACAAGAGGGTTTGAATGAACTTAGGTTTATGATTTTGTTGAATGTATCGGGTTGAGTTCTATAGAGCAGCATTGCTTTTGAAGGATGTGTTATCTACTTGTCCTCGTTTGTGATGAAGTTCAATTTTTGATGCCGTTGATGGTTTTTGTTTGATATGCATTTTGTGTTCGTTGTCTCATGGAAAATTTTCAATGTTTTTAGTACTTTAATCTGCATGACATGGTGTCTTACATGAAAGAATACCAAGGGGGAATTTTCAATATCTTTTGTACTTTCAGTCAACAGGTTGCAGAGGGAGGTCCTACTATAGGATATTAGAAAGTTTTTCAATTGCCCTCAATCAAAAACCAAGTCACAAGTATGTGTGATTTTGTTTTGCTGGCTAGTGTGTCATTCACGAACCATTACCAGCTAACAAAATATGAACAAAAGGTGTACAATGTTGCTTCAAAAAGAGGTTAAAAAGAGTGGACAATGGAAATAGCATCAGCAAGGTAAACCTAAAAGCTATTCTCCGTTGGTTTTAACTTCTAACGTCCTGGAATGGTGAAATGTCTTTTGATGAGATGACTGATTATCTATAAAAAAAAGGATTCCGATCTTGATTTTTAAGCAACGCAACCAAATTAGATTTCTTATCAAGGTAGTTTATTTAGTTAGGGATCCCTTTAATTTATTATCACAACATAATTTTTATCTTTATGCTTCTGAGTTAAGTAATCAAGACATTATGCCCAAAAGTAAAAGTAAAAGGGTCGGTAGAGGCTTTACTGGATAGAAGAAGAAGCCCACAATAATGCAATTTTTTCATTTTGGTAATAATCGAATCCCTCTCACGCTCCAGGTCTTGTACACACTATTGTCACATAGTAGGAGCTAGACATCGACTCATTTATCTCAACAGCAAGAAAACTCATGGGAAACTAGACATGCATATTTGACCATGAAACAACAAAAATTGCAAGAGTTCTTTCAAACCAATCAAAGGAATTATGATTAATGTGACATTTCAATCTAGCCCAAGTGGAGAATCATTACATCATGTATAAATCAAGAAAATATACATTTAATTTACACCTTCAAGATAAGGAAGAAAAGGTCCACAAGCAAAAATAACTACATAAGTAGACTAACAGGACTCAAAGCCACGTATAATGTCAATCTATCATCACATAACGCATGTAAGATAAATAAATATAGAAGCATAAAAGTAAGAACAATGTTAGATGAATAAAATTTCGGCTGTTGAAGAAATGCCTTTTATTTGAAAAAGAATTTCCAGATCTCTCTGTCTGTTAGCTCTTTCACTAAATGGGCGCCAAAAACACCTTCCTCGTCTACCACGCTTCTCAGATGCCGTGCTGCACTGTTAAAGCTCACGTAATTCCTTTTAGCAGCCAGGTATATTACTCCATAGGGAGGCCTCAGACACTGGTGGTTTAAGAAGGTGAAAAATTGTTACAGCACTATTCAAATTAAATCAGCAACATACAGAAAGAAGCACTTGCAAATAGAAAATTGCAGTAACATATAGTCAGATACTCCAATATAGATTAGAAAAAGATAGATGTTGCATAAAATCAGTTAAAGAGCTAAAAAGGGAAACTCATCAGCATGGTTAAATAGTAACGTATTACCTTCTTTATCAGCCCATGTAGCTTCTTGAGGGAGGGCACTGAGTAGGGAAGTTCAGTCATTAAAATTACATCATATCCACCTTCGCCATTGTCTGCATCATTAGCCCTCTCCCATGCTCTGCTTCCAGAGAGCTTCCTAGATCTCCTCAAGGAAGACTCCTGCGCCAATATGCTACCTTCTTGGCTACTACAGCCATCCATGAAATCCTCCTCTGACAAGCTAAGGCTCATCCCTGTTGGTACCTCGGATATATCATTCCTCACCACAGATAAGACTGTAGGGAGTTCCTCCCACTCTCCAGCATAAAAGTGGACCACCGGAGCAAGAATCTGTCTTGAAGGAGTCAAAGGGCTCTCAGGTTGGCGGCTCTGTCTATCACGGGCCTGCTCAAGGTTTGCTAAAACATTAGGGATGGTGGTGCATCTTATAGTTTCTGCACTGAGGTCTTGAAAATGTACTGTCGAAGCTCCCTGCAAAGAAGTTATTTTAAATCAGTTTATTTGAGTAACTTGAATCCAAGAGCCCCGTGCAACTATACCCATTAAGTTCACTACAAGTTGGACTTCAGCTACCATGTCCTACTCCTATAAATTTGTAATTCCGGCATTTGAATTCACACACTTGTGAGTTGTGACATGAGTTGAAATTTCAACTTAACATCCACCTCCTGCATCATTCGAGTCCCCCTAGTGATGATAATAAGATAATTACAGTGAGATCCTCAAAGAATGCAAATTGTGGAGCTGAACCATTTAGGCTCTTAAAACTAATTTAATGATCAAAACAGGACCCGATGAGGTTTTAAAAGATTCTATGCTTTGGGACCTTACACAAAAACCGTTGTTTCCATTGCAGGTCAAGTAGGTCTTCATGTTCACAGCCTAATCACGAGGAACCCTTTCAAACTGCTCGTTAGTGATCATTGCTTAGGGAGAACTTGTCACTAAATATAGAGTCTGGCAAGATCCAAAAGGTGCTCCATTAACAGGGTTATATCTATTTGGACCAGGATATACTTCTGCGCAACAACAACAACAACGACCCAGTATAATCCCACAAGTGGGGTCTGGGGAGGGTAGTATGTACGCAGACCTTACCCCTACTCCGAAGGGTAGAGAGGCTGTTTCCAGGAGACCCTCGGCTCAAAAGAAGCAATAGGAGATGATACATTAGTTATGTAAAAATGCGTAATAAAACAGCAACAATATATAAGAGATATGAAATATGAAATACAG
This sequence comes from Nicotiana tabacum, assembly GCF_000715075.1. Classification (NCBI taxonomy): domain Eukaryota; kingdom Viridiplantae; phylum Streptophyta; class Magnoliopsida; order Solanales; family Solanaceae; genus Nicotiana; species Nicotiana tabacum. The sequence goes on from NC_134087.1 coordinate 75,062,736, forward strand.
GATACGACAACGAAAATACGAAATAGATGGCTGGTATAGTACAACTAGAAGGTAAAGCCCTGCATCAATAGACGCCTAATGACATTCCTAGTCTAACTCCTAACTGGATAGTCTCCCTCTATTGTGCTGTAGAAATATTCACACTCTCCCCTAACCTACAACCCTAATGCTCGACCTCCATAAATCCCTATCAAGGGCCATGTCCTCAGTAATCCTAAGTCGTGACATGTCATGTCTGATCACCTCTCCCCAATACTTCTTAGGTCTCCCTCTACCTCTCCGCGTGCCCACTACAGCCAGTCGCTCACACCTCCTCACCGGTGCATCAGTGCTCCTCCTCTGAATGTGCCCGAACCATCTGAGTCTCACTTCCCGCATCTTGTCCTCCATGGGGGCCACACCCACCTTCTCTCGAATATCTTCATTCCTAATCTTATCCATCCTTGTATGCCCGCACATCCACCTCAACATCCTCATCTCTGCTACTTTCATCTTATGGGTGTGTGAGTTCTTTACCGGCCAACATTCAGTTCCATACAACATGGCAGGCCTAACCACTGCTCTATAAAACTTTCCTTTTAGTAAGGGTGGCACTTTCTTGTCACACAAATTTTGAACTTTGCAAATCTCTTGAAAATCATAGGATTCCCAAATACAGCGTTCGTTATCTACAAGTTGGATTTGTAAATTTGTGCCGTTACAACTTAAAAGTTAAAAAAGCATAAAGTTCAGATTACCTAACTCGATGCTCCAGGAATGATACGACAGATAAAAATGTGACACATAGAGTTAAAATAGGATGGTTGAAATAGAAAAATGTTATCGGGTGTCACGCTGTAAAAGAATACCTGCCAAAGTGAAAAGTAAGTTTTATAAAATGGTTGTTAGGCCCATAAAATAGGAAGGTTGAAATAGAAAAATGCTATCGGGTGTTACGTCGTAGAAGGATATCTACCAAAGTGAAAGGTAAGTTCTATAAAATGGTTGTTAGGCCAATAATGTTATATGGGGTAAATATCCTCTAAGGTCCACCATATCCACGAGATGGGTGTTTCAGAAATGCGAATGTTAAGATGAATGTGTGTTCATACTGAATTATTCAAGATCAGAAATAAACACATTCTGCAGAGGTGCAAGTAGTAGAGGATAATACGTGAGAACATCGCTGAAATGGTTTGGTCAAGTCAACCTCCAAATGCACCGGTCTACAGGTGTTAAGCGTAACGATGATGATGCGAACGAGATAGACCTAAAATCAGATGCAAGGAAATTGTCTCAAACGACCTACCATCTCTTAGAATCCATACCGACTTGAGAGTTAGCCATTTGGTTTGCCTAAATTAGGTCCATTAGTTGTTATGAGTCTTTTAATCTTGTTAGAGATTTGTATCTCTGTAGAAAATATCAAAAACATTGTAGTGTCAAGAGAGCCTAAAATATTGAATATTAGAATGAAACGAGGGCACAAATGAAGTATGATGGATAGTGAAGATTCATATAGACGACTTCAACAAGCTTGAGATTGAGACGTACGATATGCTAGTTTTAAATGTATAGCCAAATTTCGGCAAGAAGAGAGGGGTTTATAAAGGAACAGAAAAGGAATGTTAAGACAGAGTCCCGGGATACTGACAATTTTGGGATTAAAGGAATTCTTTCTGAAAGTCCTGGTTCGAAACAATGCACATAGCTCGGTGATGATTAGTAACAAATACGATAATCATGACACGACTTCTCAGAAATCAACTGATTTACTTTCTGCGGTTGATACCCTTTGTGTGCCCAGATTGAGTTTTAGAAATACTTCCTAAACATTTCACACCAATGAAATTGCAAATTTCAAAATTATATTTGTCCTAGATTTCTGCACAAAAACTACATTAAAGCCGTTACCTTCAAAAAAGCGAAAATTCCAGGAAGCCCATGACTGCAACCAAGCTGAAAGCAAAAAGTAAAAAAAGAAAACAGAATTAACTTCCAGAGTTGAAAGAGAGGTACATGGGAATACAATTTGGTATGGTTACTTCAACTCCAACAGCTATGAGAGAGATGATAGACTAAATGACAAGCAAAGCTGCAATCTAAGCATGAGCTATAAGCACAAACATGTCATTTAAGCATCAAATCACCAAGAAATGTATTAAAAGGTCAAAGATAAAGCTTTCAAGCAACATCAATAACAGTAGCAAAATATACGATGGACTAAGACCCTATTCAATGCTAGCATTATCCGTACTAACCAACAATAATCACAAGTTATTTCAACATGCTTTATGGCTTTATGGAAAGATTTCACAAAAAAATCTTATGCACTGGCAAGTCACATTGTGAGTATATGCAGTATATCATGTGCATAAATCTTTTGATCAAATAAGCTACAATTCAAAAGGCGCCAACTAATGATGCATCTCAGGGGCCCTATTATCTTGGAGGCAAATAGTTAACTTTCAAAAAAGACTATGCTGAGGTCCATTGGCACAAAAAGGTTACTCTTGAACCAAGGTTTGTGATTTCTGTATGAACTTCTACTTACTCTCAGGCCAGCCCATCATCAAGGTCTTCTAAGGTAATTTAAAACGTTTATACCAAGTCCCAAAAGGTCCATTAGTGGTCCATTTTGATGAATTTTTGTGCTACAGTCAAGTTGGTAGTGTCCAAAAGGAACCATAAAGATAATCCGCTTCTACCCTCTAACACATGCTTCTTAGAATCTGTCAGTGTTGTCAAAGGCAAAAAACTCTAAAAAGCGCTCTAAGTCTATTGGGCTTTACTTAGCAAAAAAGCTACATGGCATTTGAGCAGATCATTGTAGAAATTTTGTACGTAGATTGATGTAGATTCTTCTAAAGATGCCACGTTAATCCAACAATAGTGAAGATGAGGTAATAAATAGGTAAATGCATGTAAATCAAACGAACAGTTTGAAATGAAGTACCTCAAGTACCCTTTTGCCTCTTAAGCTCAGTTGTCCATCCCGAATCTCATGCTTGAGAACATTAACAAGATCAATTGAGCTGTCCCAAGATTTAAGATGTCCTGTAGTGCAACAGATCAACTTTCGAAGTTAAAATTCATTATTGAACGCCCTTTTACAATTTCTCACACCAAGACCTCTTAGGAATTATTTATTAGTTATTACATTTGGCCTATGCAGAAACCAGCAAGTGTACCTACCATCTGACTTTGAGGATATTGCTTCTGAACCAGTGAACCCAATTATATCAGCGACACTGACTCTACCCTGCATTATATAGAAACAAGTGCAATTCAAGTTTAATATTAAAATCATCAAGCAGCTAAACACTCAGAAAGAAAGAAAAAAGAAGAAAGGAAAAAAAAAGGAGAAGATTTTATGCATATCTATTCAAGCTCAGGATACTGCAGTAGAGCATAGTGAAAAACACAGATCTGACTAAAAAACATACTCTCTCAATTTGAAAAAAGATGGCCATGTTCTCTTATTAGGGTCAAATTGACTACTTTTAGGATTCTTGGACATTGTTAATTCTTTATAACAAGATTTTATATATTTAGGACACGTACAGGTATACAATGACTTCCCAAAAGAAGATAACAATCTTTAGAGCCAGAAATCTCGGTTCTAGGTGACTTCCAGCTATGTCAGCCACCTCCTCAGAGACCAAGTACAGCTCCCCGAATTCAAAAATGGAATGAGTTATGAGTAGCCACCCATCCTCAAGACATTAATATAGCAACTTCACTCAAAACAATTCATACCAATAACATAGTAAGTGAATTATTTGTACCTTGAAGAAATTGATTCCTTGTAAATCTACAGCCTCACCAGCATATTTGTAGGGATGAGCAGCCTGCACAATTTAATGCACATTTGGGAACAAGAAAACTGAAAAACAAAGGAAATTTTTTTAAAACAGCTAAAGAAGGCATACCTTTGATGGAACTATTTCTACAGCTGGTGAGGGAAGATGGACATCTCTGTCGGATATCACTGACATGTGACACCCTCGGTCTTGAGATATGAAACCAGGCAAGCATTGAGCAAGAAGTGCTTTTGTACGCATTATATCCTATACTCAAGGTATATCAAGCTCACTGAAGAAAGAACCTGTAAATGGCACCATCAGAAATAATAAAGAACAGTTCCAAACATAGATTCTTTTTTCTTTTCCAACTGAAGAGCATTCAATTTGGATTTGCTAGCCTGTGGTAGAATTCTTCTTGAATCCATGCATGGATGACAAAGTGCGGAGTGAAACTAGTACATTGTATCATAAAACTTCTATAGGACTCTGTACAAGTATCGGAATGTTTGTAATTTCCTAGGGAATTTCTTAGCCAATAATACCTACCTTAAAAAAGAAATAACACTATCTTAATGTGAAAGATGAAATAGGTTTTTGATTCTGCTGAGGATACAATGTTATAAAATCAAGGTCAAAAAAAACTTTGGTCTGTTGATGATTAAAATTTTTTAACTGGAAACTATGTTGTTCTTGTTTATAAACTTGACCATTAGGAATTGAGATCCACGTATGGTTTCGTATGACTTCAATAGTATGGATTTCAAATGGCACTCAAATTGAAGGATCACCAATAAAATTATCAAAAATTAGTTTAAACTTATCGAGGAAATGCTCAGAGACTAACAATGATAGTTGCAATTTGTGTGTACTTATGTGCAAATTACTTGTATCCGGATGAGCCATACTGTATTCAATCAGAAAAATACCCGTTCCAAACTCATCATAACAATAAGAGAGAAACAAAGACGTAGATGTAATAGGAGAAAGGGTTGGGAATGAGGACGCTTCCGCAATAATTGTACATAAGCAGATATTTAAGGAAACCTGATAAACAAATTAAATTCAGCCGTTCTCTTGGATTCCAAAGATCCAGAGGTAAAGTTGATTAACAGGGCAAATAAGACAAAATTTTCCAACATACAAATCCTTAGTTATCCAACACTAAGCTGTAAAAACAAGCAACTACTGGAAGAACATAACAACAAGTTCAAAGTTCAAAACCAAAATAAAGTGTGAGTCCATTTTTTTTCACTTTCTAATTCCAATACTACTCCTATTAATTATTATTATTATTATTGTTTAAAGCCAATTTAGGTGAAACTATTACTATTATTATCATCAAGTAAAGTTCTTAGATATTAGTTCCAGCAAATTACAGTAATAGAAAACAAATAAAAGCAAGAAACACAAGACCCAGAATTCAATACTAAATCAAAATACAAAAAGGTAAATGGCAATAAGAGCAAGAATTGAGACAAATTGAACATACCACAGTGAAGAAAAGGCCAATTCAAGAATGATCTGAACGAAAAATCTGAATTTGACTGCTTAGGCAAAGACCCTTCCTTTACGGTGAAATCAAAGATCACAACACTGTTAAAATATTATCAAATAAAGAAAAAATACGGCAATTTCAGGAAATATACCATAAAGGCATAAACAATTTTCCAAGTCAAAATAGGAGAAAAATACTGAAAGAAAAGAAGCTTCGATTTTCAGACTGAAGGGTCAGTGAAAGTAGAATATACTAATTTGACCCTTCTTCATATCACTATTACGGATGTGACCTGATTGGTTCCAGTTTGTTAGAATGGCGTTTTGGTAGATATTAGGGGTTCGGTTTGGTTGGTGTTTGATTAAAACCAAAACCAAACCAATTTAATCCATTTTTAAAATTTTAAAACCAAAACCAAACCAAATTACATACAAACCATCGATTTGGTTGTTGTTGGTTTGGTTCGATTTTTCGGTTCTTAGTAAGCTAATGATAAGTCGATAATAGTAAAACAACACTACACGACAATCTGAAAATAATATATTTTTTATATATTTATTTCGGAACCGAAAGTTTATTTGCCTGATTATGCGAAAAATGAACAAAAACCAAACTAAAAGTTTACTTTCTCAAGCTTTAGCTACTATAGTTTTACAATTTGAGTTTGCTTTCTTTACTCTTGTCGTAGATTTTTTTTTCTAACTCTTTTATTAGGAAAAGTATGTGTGTAGGTTAGAGAATTAGATTCTCTTAAGGAAAAGAAATTTGGTCGATTCCTATTCTTTTGGGCCTAGGCAATCTTTTAAGATATAAGTAGGATAAATCAAAATTCAAAATAATAATTAAAATGCATAAAGTATTTAAAATTATTTACGAAAAGATATTATATCATATATCAATAATTATTCATATTTTTATATAACTAATCGGTTCGGTTCGGTTATTTCGATTTTTTTATAATAGAACCAAAATCAAATCAAATATTATCGGTTTTTAAAATTTAAAACTAAAACCAATCCAAATCAAGAAAAATATCGGTTCACTTAATCGATTTGATTCGATTTTCGATTTGAATCGATTTTCTGTCAAACCGTGAACAACCCTAGTAGATACGTGGGAAAAGGGGAAAAAGAGTTTTAATTTCTCGACGAGAAAAAAACAAAAGGTTTGAATTTCTCGCTACCCGTGAGAAAGTAGCCGACGACCGCGACTGTCCGTCTACAACAAGGCATCCATTTGATCACGTGGATGGCACGCTGCCCACTCATTTTTTTTATATTTTTTTTTCCCCCTATTTTATCACTAAGTAAACTCTTACCAATTATAACAGTCACTTGTCATCTTTTGGAGGGTTCCTACAAAAAGCTACTTGTAATTGAATTTATGTAAAATGGCTAAATGAACTATCAAAATTAGTACAAAATTATTTTTCGTCCACTTATTGAGCAAAATTTATAAAAGTTATGGTCGTACTTTCAGTGTCATCGCTTATTAGTTATTACCAGAATTCTTTTTTATAAAGTGAGAGATCCTGATAAAATCATAGATTGCCTATGTATTATCCAAAAATCGCCTATATACTCCCTCCGTTTTAATTTATGTGAACTTATTTTCTTTTTAGTTCGTGCCAAAAAGAATGAATCATTTTCATATTTGAAAACAATTTACATTTATGCAATGATTTATAGTCACACAAAAATATGTGTGCCTCATTTTACACTACAAGTTCAAAAATCTTCTTTTTTTAAAAAAAAAATTGTGTCTAGTCAAATAGATTCAGATAAATTAAAATGGGGGAATATCACAAAATATGTGTGCCTACCCGTATAACCTGTAATTTTGCAATTGGTTCGGGTTGGTGCAAATTCAACTAAGCAAGGTGCTACTTCGGCAGAGACTTTTGAACATAACTTGCTTCACTGCAATTGCAATTTGCAAATTCAAATTCCGTGCGATTTATTTGGAAGTTCTAATGTGATTTCCGTTTATTCCTTCCGTATGAAAATAAGGTTAATAATAGATATCTGAGTGGTGTGTCAATATTGAGCTTTGCTTTCTGTTAATATTATGTTAGGCCTAGCTCTTTGTGTTGAAATGGATAATATTGTTTGTATTTCAGGTTGCGCTGTCATAATTTCTTGGAATAGGCTCATCAAGAATCACTCCATCTTTTGGCATAGTATCTGGATGCATAATAATCTTAAATTTAACATATTGTATCATGTGTATAAGACCTAATAAAGAGATTAAATGACAGTGTGGAACATTACTTTTCATTTATGCAATATTCTCAAATCTCAATGTGGTTCGTTGTGAGTGTTCGCCGGAGTTCCTATATGTATTAGAAATGTAATGCTTCAGTCATCCTACGCTCTTATAACAACCTATTTTATTTAAAAAAGTGGACTGTAAAAGGTCAATTGCTTTTGTTCTCAAAGTGAAGGTACCTACAAGCTCTAGTTTTCGAATTGGGTCAGGTTGGTGCAAATAACAGGTTATACGAGTGAGTTTAAATGGGTGGGGTTAAGTTAAACCAATAGAAAAGTGATACGTAATAGATATTTACAATATTTTTTAATTTATTTTGGATTGTTAGTTTTAAAGGTAGGAATGAACCAAAAAACTAATATTAGGTGCCAGTTTGGCTCAATTGGTGGAAGATGGGCAATTTTGTACCAATCCTCACAAATCATATTTCACTATTTAAGCTCAACTAATATGTTTATTATTTAAAATAAAAATAAAAGTAAAAAAGAAATTTACTGGGATATAATGTAATAGTAATATTAATAATAATTAAAATTAACAGTTCTGTATATTTTTGCTGGCATATAAACTTTTGATAAAATAAAAATATTTATTAAAAAGTAATAGGTTTAAATTCCATGTACGAACAAGTTAAACCTATTCCGATTAAACCTATTCCGAACTATTAGTTATTACGACATTGATTTTATTTTTTATTGCACCATATCTTTAACTAAGTCTACAATGATCCTTAAATATTGTAGGTCTTCCAATATAACTTCTTTTTTATGTGCTTTTAAGTAACTTGGTAGTGTAACAAAAATCTGACACTGTTAATATATAATAACTACTCTTATGTAGTTTTTAGATGCATAATTTCACTATAATTAAATATTTGATGGCTAAATTAAAGCGAAAATCATATTCTTTGACCTTGAGAATTTTTTAATTTCTTTTTGGAACAACGAGCAAATTTATCTCTATAAATATTTAAGTTTCCTTTTGACGTTTAAGTTTATACAATTACATTTGTTTTACTTTTGAAATGTCACGCCCTAAACCTAGGGAGGCGTGGTCGGCACTTGGTGCCATACTTGGCCCGAACATACCACCCTATAACTATGAATCATGGAGAGATAACCCTCAACTTAGTCCGATAAGGCCTACTTGCAAGCAGACAATACCAACCAAGGGTGACAAAGTCGTACACTGAAATCATCTGAAGATAATATCTAACTCACCTGAAGAGTAAACACATCCAAACATATATACATAACTATGTAGACCGACAAGGTCACCATGAATGTCTACAACCAACAATACTAAACTGAACATGTACATAGGGCCGACAAGGTTACAATACTGACATACAAAACATACATAATTATATCATAGTCGAAACAGGGACCCGAACTTTTCATCAAGTCTGTATATACAAAATGGACTCCAAAGTCTATACCTAATAACTCTGGGAGAGTGAAGCTTACCAATCAAGCTGATGTCTCGCTCTATCTACTGGGAAGGTCTATCCGTCTGTCTATCTGAACATACAGACATGAAATGCAGTGCCTCCAACAAGAGGAGCATCAGTACGAAATAATGTACCAAGTATGTAAGACAATAGAATAACTGACAGCTGAAATTGAACTAAAATGCATAGTAAACTAGACGCCAAAGAATGCTCTGAGATATACTCACTTGTCCTGACTCGACACAATGCAATATAGTAGTATCATAGTTAGTCAGCCACATATAAGGCTCCGTGTATCTCTTACTAATCAAGTAGCCAGGAAACAATAAACTCTCAGTGAACATAAGGCCATGCAAATATAAACTCTCACTGATATAAGGCCAGATAATAGTATCTCTCACTGACCAAGTGGCCAAGAAATAATATCTCTCACCGACCATATAGGCAATAGCAATATCTCATTGACTAAGTGGCCTACTACAAAATATATATATATATACTTTGCCCAAAGATATACTAAATAGTAGAATGTATGAAGGTATGTATGTAACTCTCTATCTTTGTCCAACATCATGGAACAACATAAAGCGGATGGGGATCCCTCTCAATAAGATACGATGGAAGCATACAGAAAGATGTAACACCTATTGAGATACGATCTCTATAATATTCGTTTTTCCGTATAACATTCATCCAACTCGTACTTACTACGGATTCATGCCAATGAAAGGAAAGGGATAGCCATTACATACTTTATCACAATCTGTCCAATAACCACATTGAGCTCGTCTCGTCGCACCTTAATTTACAACAACTATAATAATGCTATCGTTAAGCTACGAAAGATACAACTATCATACAACGAACGACAAGCCTATTTTATATTAAAACGAGTATCATCTCCCCTATTTTTGTTACATTTCTCATGCCCTATATTGCAGCAACAATCCAAACAATCAATAGATATACGGAATACAACCAACACAATAGTACGTTGAACGTCAAGCTTGGTTAATGTCTAATAAAACTATATTGTCAAACCCTTTTTCCTTTCTTTTTTTAATAGGAAAATATTGATAATAATAACACAACATACTTAGGTTATTCCATCAATTTTCCAGCCATAAAATGCTGCAATAACGCCTCCCAAATAGTTCAACAATCGACAACAACATAACTACAATTTTCAAATTACTAAAAACATATTTCCAACAATTCTCTTTTCTTTCGAATCGCATAACACAACCAACAATACATAAATAAGCTTCTTCTTGTCTAAACCAGCCATGAATTCACTTAAAAAAATAAGCTTACAATAGCCCAATAGTGGCACAACAACAACATGCTAACTCTTTCAGAACTTACAAATTCTAGTCTTTACAATCAAGCTACAATTCATAAAATCTTAGATAAAGGAAGGAGAAGCATAAACTCGCCTCACACCACTTAGAATCAGCCGAAACTTAGGTTCATCCCACCTCGAATAATCCTTCAATGCAACCACAAGGAAGAGGAAAAGAAACTAGCAAGTACTTCGGGTTTCTTCGTCACTAGATTCGCCTTGAATCCCTTGAAATCACTTAGGATTTGTGTGAATTTTTTTAGAGAAGTTTGTAGGGGTTTATTTTATGATTTTATGCTCTAAAAATGAATGAAATAATGAATAAAATCATCCCTTAAAAGGGTCTTTATGCCCGACTCAATTAGCCCATTTTGAGGGACTTATTTGGTCCTTTCATTTAAGCTAGAAGTGTAGAACACTTACTTACTTAATTTGTGTCACATGCTATCCCTAGTTAACTTAATTACGTGTCTCGTTCTCATTTAATGATCACGACACGTGATAAATAGTTCAAGCAAGTAGGACGGGCAAGCAAGCAGCTTGGTTTGGGTAAGCGGGCAACTCGTTTTTATTTGCTCAAAATTTCAATTCTCACGTTATTCATCAACCTCAACTTAGTCGTACATATATTAAATGAAAATACATGATGTAACATAAAAATTTAAATTTAAATTTTAACTTTGATTTAATTTATGCTCCATGTCAAAATTATTAGGTCAACTAAACCTAATACGTAAGAGTATAGAGGTACTCGAGAAATAAAGAGAATGGGAGACAACTTGGAACTTGGAAGTGGCTATACTTGCCGTTCTCGTTAAAATTAACAAATTAGAGTTTGTTAACTTTTTAATGGAGAGAAAAAATATTAACTTTCCAGAAACTTACACTTAAGGGACCAAAACGGATCAATGATATATTTAAGGACTACTTTAAACCTACTCCAAAGATAAGGAACCATTTGTGTCATTTTCTCGCCTTTGCCCATCATTTACAAAAGTTTGTCGAATCAGCTTCTACTGGACTTATATAGCCTATTTGGCCAAGCTTCTCGGGAGGCGAAAAGTGTTTTTTTTCTTTTTCCAAAAGCATTTTTCCTCCCTAACTTGAGGTGTTTGGCCAAGTTTATTTAGGAAAAAAAAATATTTTTGGGAAAAAAGTTTTAGAGAAGCAGAAAAAAGTAGTTTCTTTCCAAAAGCAAAAGCAGAAGTAATTTTGGCTTTTCTTATTACCTAAAATACCCTTAACAAAATATAATATATACCAAAATAACCCTTGAACCTAATACTTAGAATTAATTTATAAATATTTCTTCTTATTTTTTAGAAAACTTTCTAATATATAGTGACTTTAGGGATGAATGCTTTTATATTTGTTGATTTTTTTTAAATATATTTAACTTATATTAAAAGAATTAAGTATTTTTTTAATTTTATTTAAATAAAATGTTTATTTTAATTATTACATGTAATAAAATTTTTTTGAGATTATTTATTTACTTATAATATTAATTATTAAGTAAATTTATTCATGTCTTTATTCATAATTTAACACTTAAAAGCCCTTTCTAAAAAACTTGGCCAAATATAAATTATTTCTGATTAGCCAAATGCACTTCTAATCTTATTTCTCCGGCCTGGCCAAACAGGCTATTTGAACCTTTCTTTTCTTTCTGCGAAACTCCGGCGCATTGAACTACACCGCCGGGAATCACTAATTAAAGGTCCGATCAGATCCCGGAGATCGATCCGAGTAGAAAAATGGATACTGGCGAAGATAAGCGAACGCGAATCCCGTTCAAGGAAAGGCCTGAATGGGCCGATGTGAAGCCCGTTCCGCAAGACGACGGGCCCTGCCCGGTGGTTCCAATAGCCTACACCGAAGACTTCTCGGAAACCATGGATTATTTCCGGGCAATCTACTTAGACGACGAGCGGTCTCCACGCGCCCTTCAGCTTACTGCTGAAGCTATTCCGTTAAACCCTGGAAATTACACTGTGAGTCTCTAACTGCAATTTCTCTTTCAGTTCTTTCCTTTTGGTTTTTATAATGCAGTATTTTGTGAATTTAAGTGGGATTATTTTTGTATTAATTGGAATTTTTCGTGTATAAAAAAGGTAAAGTTGCATCTTTGGCGTAGAATTGGAATCTGAACTTAAATGTTAATGGAGTTTTGTGAGATAATTGCGTCGGAGTTTGTATAGTCCCTCTGTTTCATTTTGTGTGCCTTAATTTGACTGTCTACAAAGTTTAAGAATGTAAAAAGACTTTTGAATATTGTGGGCACAAAGTTGTAGGGTTGTTAATTAATGGGTAATTTCATGTTTAGGTATGGCAATTCAGGCGAGTTGTGCTGGAGGCACTGGGTGTTGATTTACATGAAGAATTGAAGTTTGTTGATCGCATTGCTGGGGAGAACACAAAAAATTATCAAATATGGTAAGTTGAAAACTCCACACAGGTCCCTTCTAAAGTAAAGGTGATGGAAAGTGAATACTTTGTTGACAAGTGATTTATATCATGAATCAAGGTTAACAGAGATAACGTGATGAAACTGCTTCAAGTTGATGGGATTAGACAGTACACGAGCTTTCAACTACCAGATACTCCATTATAACATATAAGACGAAAAAACGATAAGTAGAGACACTCGATTATTGAGTTCTGAATGCCCATCGTGTGGTAGAAGGAGGGAAATCATGAATTAGTGGTGAATTGGTCATTTTTAGTTAGTTAGTTAGTGCCATAGAATTCCAATCTATTAGAAATTAAAAGTAATGACTCTAGCACAAGGATGAACAGGCTTCATTGGGCTGAGAGATAAGGTGAGACATGCAGCTTTTCTATGAGATGTGCATGTTTCAAAGAAATTGCAGAACTTTATAAAATGTATTGTATTTATGTTCTTGGAATATATAGTGTTTATAATAAATATTCATTGGTGAGGGGGGAATGATTGTCTTTTACCCTTTTCAGTATCTATGTATCTGCATATTATACTTGACTCCATGTTTTCCTTCACAGAAAAGGGAAGTGGGGAAGTTTGTTCCTCCACACAAGTTATTCTTGTTCTGTTGAATTCTTTATTTTTATCTAATTATAAATATGTGCACAATGGTCGAAGTTCTTCATAATAGAAACTTACAGGCATCATAGACGATGGCTTGCTGAGAAGCTGCGAACTGATGCTGTGACAAATGAGCTAGAATTCACCAAGAAAATATTTTCTCAGGATGCAAAAAATTATCATGCTTGGTCCCATCGGCAGGTTGTCTTTCCATCCCTTTTCTCTTTATAATACCTTTACCTGTTTAAAAGAAGCTCTTTCGCATGAGTGTATTTCATGTTACTAAAATCATGATCTAGATTATTCAGGTTCATGGAATTGATCCAGATCCTAGATAGAACTGACAAGTTCATGGAATTGACAAGATGCTAAAGTCAATTGGAAAAGTCCCCAGGCTTAGTTCAATTGGCAAGGGTTGAGACTTGTGACTTAGGTCACAGGTTCAAGCCCAAAGCCATGCAAATTAAGCGTAGAATTTAAACGGAGAAGGATAGAGGGACATACCCATTATCCTCGAGTTTTGAAGGTTGTGGTTGGTCCCAAGGATCGGCCTCAGACAAATTTCTTCGTCATCCAAAAAAGAAAAAAAAAGATAGTAAGGTCACAGTAGGGTGACATATGATCTTATTACATCTTAGGATCTCATGACAACTCATTACATTATTTTTGGGGTTTTGCTTCATTATTGCGTAAAACATGTAATCAATCCCAATTATATCTCTCCCTCTAATAGTGTTGTCAAATGTCGAAAAACTTTAAAAAGCCCCAAATTCTTCTTTGACTTCACAAGTAAGTGTAATTAATGTAATAAATTTCATTAAAAGCAAAGGACAAAAGATGCCCGTACAAAAGAAGTATACCAAAAAAATAGGAAACCTTACAAAAAGACATATTTTCTATGAATGCCACCCAATCATCTATACATAAGGGAACCTCATGGGTGCTCCAAAAAACAATAAGTGAAAAGGGTCTATTCCCCAAATAAATAATATTTTTCTCGACTCCATCAAAAGCTCTCCTATTTCTTTCTCTCTCCATATGGTCCACATAAGTGTAGAGGAGCAACATCCCATGCTCTGTGCAGCTGCGTCTTCTATTCCGACTCCCGAAAGCCCAACTAAACATTGTGTCTTTCAGGGTGCCCGACATTACCCACTCCATCTCAAACCATCTCAAAATTTCCCACCACAAAAAGATGCTATTCAGTGCAGAAGAAGGCGATTCATATCTTCTCCCGAGTCTTTAGACATAAAGCACCAACTTACACAAGTAATCTTCCTCTTCCTCAAATTTTTCGTCGTCAAAATCACACCTCTTGTAGCTAGCTAAGTGAAGAAACACACCTTTCTCTGTACCCTCGGGATCCATATTGAATAATGTGGAAAGACTAGCTCCTCCCCAATTAAGAGCTTCTCATAATAGGACTTAACGGAAAAAACGCCATTATCCCCGACACCCTATCTCCATGCATCATATTTATCTTGTGAATATTTTTGATTATGAAATAATCCAAGCAAATTTTGATATTCTTCTACCTCCCAGTCTTGCAAGTACCTCCTAAACCTCAAGTACCACTGCACTTCTTCCGCTTGGAGGCTCCATAATCGATGGACCAACATCTTCTTTTGGCTTGGAATTGTCACGACCCATTTTCTAAACAAGCCGAGACCGGCACTCGATCACTAAACCTGATCGAGCGAACCATCTCTGCTTATTCAATCTATTATAGCTCCACACTTTATATGCAACAAAGCAATACTCTAACCAAATACTCTTGATTAATTCAAATATTTAAATAAATCAACTCCAAAACTTTATTCATAGTAACTACTGAATTATTGCTAAGTTATTATAAAATAACATATGAATCTCAACCCAATGACTATGTCTATGAAGCCTCTACTGATAAACTGACGCACTGCTCAGGACATGAGATTTCCTGGTCAGTTCTCTAGATAAACAAAGAAATAGCTAAATGAAAATGACTCTAAGAATACTCCACGAACAAAAGCGGAGCTCACCAATATCACTGGAAGGGAAGGAAGTCCTAACTCGTAACCTGCTCACCTGCAAATCTGGTTCCTACGTTGTACCGCAGACCAACGTAGGTTCCCAAAAGAGAACGTCAGTACCATCCACTGTACTCAGTGAGTCTCAACAACAGGGGGAGAAACTTTAATAACATATACATTACGAGCAAAGGTTCTAAATGCATGTAAAACATAAAGTTTATAAGAATAATTCTAAAATAATTGCATAATAGCAATTTATGAATATTCTAAAAGAAATTCTTTTCTTTTTCTTTCTTTAAAAAAAAATACTTCACTTTATACTTTGGGAGTTCCAACTATCCTGACTTAATTCTGTCTCAGTCACCGTGTGATCGGCACGGGTTCGATCCCAACCTGATCGAATAGGTCCAATCCACGAGGTGCCACTCGCTTCATGGTTCTCAGCGCTCATGTATCATACCTTAGCATGGCTAAGTAAATTCTCAGCAACGAGACCCTCGGCTCGTGTGCTCCCTACTTTGGCACAGGTAGTTTCAGGAAGTCAACGCCTTGGTCAGGACCCTCGGCCTGGACGATGACCCCTTCTCAGAATAACGGATACTCCCCAAAAATCTTTTCTTTCTAAAACTTCTTCCTTGTGACTTTTTCAAGTCTAAATCTTTTCTTTATAGAACATTATGTACATGCTCATATTGGTGCCCTTAAATGTAAAGCATGACATAAGAATGAAATAAACATATAAAAATATTTCTAAAGACTCTTTCTTCTTCATAATCTTCAACATGAAAATAGCATATAAGAATAACACAAAAATCTGAAAATTTAAGCACATATAGCATAATAGATCATCTAAACTTTTGCTAGAACAATTCTTAATTAATGGGTACTCACTCGCTCTAATTAAATAAAGATAAACTCTTTTAAGCAATTCATCAAACACCTTGTATGCGTGCTTTTGTGAGTTAAACCACTTTAGTAAAGGGTTATATCAACTCACCTCAATACTCCTTGGGCCAATATGTAGACTCCAGTCCAATTTATACCTGTCAAACAATCGTTTCTACAACAATCAGTGTATTTTAATCAATTTTAAAGTACTACACCTAAATATGAAATCTATTGTTGATATAGAGGGAGAAGGGAATTAACTATTCTATTTTTACCTATTACTACTGTAGAGTAATTGACAACAGGGGATTTTACATACCTGAGTTCAAGAATTAGTGATTTGTAAGAAACCCTAGATTTTTCCGTTGCCTGTGTGATAAACGAAGTCTCTGTTTCGTGAGCGAACAATTCTATTTTTTTTTTTTTAGCTTTTGCTTTCCGTCGTTCTGCTGCCTCTCTTTTAAGGTTTGGAGGCTTTTGTTTCCAACAACCCTTCTTATGGGCTTTTAAGCCTTTTTTTCCTTTTTTTTTAATTACTAATAACTAATGATACCTTTTTTTTTTGAAATTTAATAATATTAAAACTATTAACATTTTCTTAATTGTATAACCAATTATATATATATATATATATATATATATATATATATATATATATATATATCACTATAGGCAAGATAAAAATAATAACAATAGTAATAAATTAGTTCTATAGTTAGCGTGTCTCGAATCTTTTATAAATTTGGGGTGTGTTACAATCTTCCCTCCTTAAAAACATTCGTCCTCGAATGTTGCTAGGGCCTTATTCTTAAGTTAACAATCATTCCTTAGGTCCTTGAACCTCTTAATTTTTCTTAGCACTACCCACTCTTCCAAGGGACTCAAAAATTTGGCTAACTCCCTAAATTTTCAAAAATTTCGGCAGAGTTTCCTTTGTAACTTGGACTATCCAAAACAAATCCCTGTCACAAATACCACTACTACATCAACAACAACCAAATATACCATAACAGGCCATTCATAGGCACCATACGCAGCTCATAAATTAATTACTCACACTCCGGCAAGGAGGTACCACGATAACTAACAAGAATCTAAAGCACAACAACTCTAGCACAAGTAAATCACTTTAATGAATTAAATATACTATGGCATAAACTAAATTACTACAACAACTAAGTATAACCTAAGAAGGACATAAACACTTGCTAACTTGTATTAATAAATGAAATATAAATGTCAAGTCAAACCTAGGTTCACATACCTTGTTACTCAAATAAATAAGGATACTTCTTCCTCATATCTTCCTCGACCTCCCACGTAGCTTCTTTTGAATCATGATTACTCTACAAAACTTTTACCGACGCTAAATCTTTTGTTCTTAACTTTCTTACTTGCCTATCGAGAATTTCTATAGGTACCTCTTCATAAGTCAAGTCTTCTTTAATTTCTATGGTATCGACAGGTATTATATGCGACTCATCATGAATGTACTTTCTAATCATAGACACATGAAAGACAGGATGAACAGAGGACAACTCAACGGGTAGCGCTAGCTTATAAGCCACGTTTCCCTTCTTTTCTAGAATTTCATAAGGTCCGATAAATCTAGGGCTAAGTTTCCCTTTCTTACCAAATCTCATAACTCCTTTCATTGGTGAAACTTTCAACAACACCTTATCACCAACCATGAACTCTAACTCACGATGCCTCTTGTCAGAATAAGACTTTTGACGACTCTGAGCCGCTTTAAGTCTTTCTCTAATTAGCTGAACTTTCTCCAAGGCCTCACAAACAAACTCTGAACCAATCAACGGCACCTCTGTTGGTTCAAACCAACCCACCGGAGACCTACATCTTCGCCCATACAATGCTTCATAAGGAGCCATATTAATGCTGGCTTGATAGCTGTTATTGTAAGCAAATTCTATAAGTGGCAAGTGATCATCCCAATTTCCTCCAAAATCTATAACACACGCACGCAACATATCTTCGAGAGTTTGAATGGTCCTTTCTGCCTGGCCATCGGTCTGTGGATGGAAAGCAGTGCTTAAATATAACTTGGTACCTAATCTTTTCTGCCAAAAATGCGCCGTGAACTGAGGGCCTCTGTCAGATATGATTGAAACTGGAGTACCATGCAATCGGACTATTTCCTTGATGTACAACTGCGCATACTGCTCTGCAGAATCTGTCGTCTTTACTGGTAGGAAATGTGCGGACTTTGTCAGTCGATCTACAATAACCCAGATTGAATCATGCTTACGGTATGTGCGAGGTAGACCTACTACGAAATCCATATTAATCATCTCCCACTTCCACTGTGGTATCTCTATGTCTTGAGCTAGGCCACCAGGCCTCTGATGCTCGGCTTTCACTTGCTGACAATTTAAACATTTAGCCACATGATCTGCTACTTGTTTCTTCATGCCTTTCTACCAATACAACTCTTTCAAATCTAGATACATTTTGGTAGCACCTGGGTGGATAGAGTATCTCGAACTGTGAGCTTCCTCCATTATGGCCTTCCTAAGACCACCTACATCAGGCACACATAACCGATCATTCAACTTCAAAACTCCATCACTTCCTAGAGTGAAGGCAGTGATTTCTTTGTTCCTGACTCCTTCTTTTAATTTCACTAAGTACGAATCTTCGTCTTGCTTAGCCTTAACATGCGCAACAAGGGAGGATTGCGCTAAGGCATAAGGAGTTATATCTCCTTCTTCGGTCTCATTCAATCTTATTCCATCATTTGCTAGTTTTTGAATTTCTCGACCCAAAGATCGCCTTTGTTCTGCAAGATGGGCCAAAACGCCCATTGACTTCCTACTAAGTGCATCTGCTACCACATTAGCTTTGCCCGAGTGATAAAGGATATTGATGTCATAATCTTTCAATAGCTCGAGCCACCTTCTGTCTCAAATTTAGTTCTTTTTGCTTGAAAATGTACTGGAGGCTTTTGTGGTCTGTAAACACTTCAGAATGCTCGCCATAAAGGTAATGTCGCCATATCTTTAATGCAAACACCACTGCTGCAAGCTCCAAGTCGTGTGTGGGGTAGTTCTTTTCATGATTCTTTAACTGCCTGGAAGCATAAGCAATAACTTTTCCATTTTGCATAAGAACACAACCAAGACCCACTCTGGAGGCATCACAATACACTGTGAAACCACCCGAACCTGTCGGCAAGGTTAACACAGGTGCAGTGGTCAACCTCTTCTTTAACTCTTGAAAACTCTGCTCACAAGCGTCTGACCATTGGAACTTGACTGCTTTCTGAGTCAACTTAGTTAATGGAGCTGCAAGTAAGGAAAACCCCTCCACAAACCTTCTATAGTAGCCAGCTAACCCCAAGAAACTCCTGATTTCGGTTGGCGTTGTCGGCCTAGGCCAGTTCTTGACTGCTTCTGTCTTCTGAGGGTCTACTTTTATTCCTTCACTAGATACCACGTGGCCTAAGAACGCCACTGACTGCAACCAGAACTCACATTTTGAAAACTTGGCATAAAGCTCATTCTCCTTCAAGGTCTGCAAGGCCATTCTGGGGTGTTCTGCATGATCTTCCTTGCTCTTAGAGTACACCAAAATATCATCTATAAACACAATAATACAGGTATCTAGGAATGACTTGAAAACTCTATTCATGAGGTCCATGAATGCAGTTGGAGCATTTGTCAACCCGAAGGACATCACTAGAAATTCATAGTGCCCGTAGCGAGTTCTAAAGGCTGTTTTAGATATATCCTCTTTTCTGATTCTCAACTGATGGTACCCCGACCTCAAGTCTATTTTTGAAAAGTACTTTGCACCCTGGAGTTGATCAAATAAATCATCAATTCTTGGCAGTGGGTACTTGTTCTTAATGGTAACTTTATTCAACTGCCGATAGTCGACACACATTCTGAGAGACCCATCTTTCTTCTTTACAAACAGGACCGGGGCACCCCACGGCGAAACACTCGGTCTGATGAAACCCTTGTCAAGAAGGTCTTTCAACTGTTCTCTCAACTCATTAAGTTCTGCTGGAGCCATCCTATAAGGAGGTATAGATATGGGCTGAGTGCCTGGCATGAGATCAATGCCGAAGTCTATGATTCTTTCGGGAGGAAGTCCGGGAAGGTCATCTGGGAAAACTTCTGGAAATTCTCTAACAATTGGCACTGACTGAAGAGCCGATGGTTCTGATTCTGTGGATTAATAATGTGAGCCAAATAGGCGAGACACCCCTTACCGATCATTCGTTGTGCCTTAAGGTAAGAAATAAACTTACCTACAAGCGATGCTGAACTACCCTTCCACTCTAAGACTTCTTCATTTGAAAATTGGAACCTGACTATCTTAGCATGACAATCTAACATGGCATAGCAGGAAGACAACCAATCCATACCCATGATCACATCAAAATCCACCATTTCTAACTCTATGAGATCGGCTTTGGTGTTGCGACCTTGGATTGAAACTATACAACCTCTATAGACTCTGGTGACTTTCACTGACTCGCCAACTGGAGTAGATACTAGGAATTGCTCACTAAGTTGTTCAGGTTCTAGTCCGAGGTTAATTGCAAAGTATGGAGTCATATATGAAAACGTTGAACCTGGATCCATTATGGCATAAACATTATGTGAGCAGACTAAAAGTATACCTATAATAACTTCGGCAGATGCCTCTGCACTCTGACGATCAAGTGTAGCAAACAAACGGGGTTGTCCCCCTCCCTGAGTAACTCGATCTGCACCTCTGCTTGCCCCCTGCCCGGTCTGATTATGAGGACCACGAGCCTGAAATGGTGCAACTGCGGTAGCTGAGGAACTAGAAGGACGAGTTGATCCACCACTGAAATTACGTCGCAACTTTGGGCAGTTGGTCTTTATATGACCAATGTCTCCACAATGGTAGCAACCATGAAACCCGAGCTTGCACTGACCTGAATGTTGCCGGTTATATGTTCCACAAATACCTTACTGGTGTGAATGTTGCTCAGTATGACTCTGGCTATGTGAGGATGATGTCCTAAAATTCTGGTTCTGGCGAGACTGATTTCCATAACTCTGAGTACGTCTGAAAGAAGACCCACCACCTGACTGATGACTGGACTGAGCTGGTGCTAATGACTCCTTATTAGAGGAATCCCTTCCACCTCCGCTGGATGTACCATTAAACCTGCCCGTTGTACGGGCTTTCTTGTTATGCTCTTTTTCTTCTCTCCTTAGTTGTCTGTCTTTCTCTAAGTGCTTGGCAAATCCCACAACAGAGGAGAAGGCTTCCATCCCTACTGCTGCAGCTGATGTCGTATCCTTAATGTGGTAAGCTAAACCGCCCACAAACCTACGAATCTTTACTTTTTCAGTCTTAACCATGTGAGGAGCATGCTTAGCTAACCTTATGAATTCCATGTAGTACTCTTGCACACTTTTATTCCCTTGCTTGAGCTGTTCGAACTCTGTAGCCTTAGCTTCCCTATCCTCTTCTGGGATAAAGTTAGCCATGAAGGCCTCTTCAAATTCTTCCCAAGTAGGCGGACCATCATCTTCATCTCTTTCCTTTTCCCACATCTCAAACCAAGCGCCAGCCACATCTCTAAGCTGGTAAGCAGCCAGCTCCACAACTTTGTCATCAAATACTTTCATCACTCGGAGGGCTTTCTTAACACCCTCCATCCATAACATTGGATCTTCATCAACTATAGAACCATGGAACACTTGAGGACTCAACTTCAGAAATTCATTCACTCTTGAGGACTCAGAATTATTCTGCCTATTTGTTTGAGGTGGAATCTTATCTCTTTTCTCGTTCTGGTTAGCCATAAAGGCCTTAAACATCTCCATAGCACTGTTGACTGCATTGAACATCTGACCCACCTTTGGGGATATAGTTGTTTGAGTCGGAGCTGCTGTTGGGGTTGGCGTTGGATCCTGAGGTACTTGCTCATCATGCTCCACCCCTTCTTCATGTTCAACTTGGGGTACTTGAACCCCCCTTGTGGATTTACCCTTCCTTCTCTGAGTTCGAGCCTTTTTAGTTATGCCTTGAGCCACAATAGTAGCAATAGTTTCTTGAGCAGCATCCTGAGTGTCGGTGTCAGAGTTGCGAGTACGAGCCATTTCTGCGAGTTTTGGAGAAAAGAATACATTAGATAATTTCTTAGAGGTAGGCTCTACTGCACGATCTAAAGTATGAAAAAAAAAGATTTTTCCTAAATGCTTGTAGCCTCCTGTTTATAAGTATGACGCGCTTCATACACATAAACAAGACTCTACTAACACGGCTTCATAGACCCCTAGGACTCCATAAACCTGAGGCTCTGATACCAAGTTTGTCACGACCCATTTTCTAAACAAGCCGAGACCGGCACTCGATCACTAAACCTGATCGAGCGAACCATCTCTGCTTATTCAATCTATTATAGCTCCACACTTTATATGCAACAAAGCAATACTCTAACCAAATACTCTTGATTAATTCAAATATTTAAATAAATCAACTCCAAAACTTTATTCATAGTAACTACTGAATTATTGCTAAGTTATTATAAAATAACATATGAATCTCAACCCAATGACTATGTCTATGAAGTCTCTACTGATAAACTGACGCACTGCTCAGGACATGAGATTTCCTGGTCAGTTCTCTAGATAAACAAAGAAATAGCTAAATGAAAATGACTCTAAGAATACTCCACGAACAAAAGCGGAGCTCACCAATATCACTGGAAGGGAAGGAAGTCCTAACTCGTAACCTGCTCGCCTGCAAATCTGGTTCCTACGTTGTACCGCAGACCAACGTAGGTTCCCAAAAGAGAACGTCAGTACCATCCACTGTACTCAGTGAGTCTCAACAACAGGGGGAGAAACTTTAATAACATATACATTACGAGCAAAGGTTCTAAATGCATGTAAAACATAAAGTTTATAAGAATAATTCTAAAATAATTGCATAATAGCAATTTATGAATATTCTAAAAGAAATTCTTTTCTTTTTCTTTCTTTAAAAAAAAATACTTCACTTTATACTTTGGGAGTTCCAACTATCCTGACTTAATTCTGTCTCAGTCACCGTGTGATCGGCACGGGTTCGATCCCAACCTGATCGAATAGGTCCAATCCACGAGGTGCCACTCGCTTCATGGTTCTCAGCGCTCATGTATCATACCTTAGCATGACTAAGTAAATTCTCAGCAACGAGACCCTCGGCTCGTGTGCTCCCTACTTTGGCACAAGTAGTTTCAGGAAGTCAACGCCTTGGTCAGGACCCTCGGCCTGGACGATGACCCCTTCTCAGAATAACGGATACTCCCCAAAATTTTTTTCTTTCTAAAACTTCTTCCTTGTGACTTTTTCAAGTCTAAATCTTTTCTTTATAGAACATTATGTACATGCTCATATTGGTGCCCTTAAATGTAAAGCATGACATAAGAATGAAATAAACATATAAAAATATTTCTAAAGACTCTTTCTTCTTCATAATCTTCAACATGAAAATAGCATATAAGAATAACACAAAAATCTGAAAATTTAAGCACATATAGCATAATAGATCATCTAAACTTTTGCTAGAACAATTCTAAATTAATGGGTACTCACTCGCTCTAATTAAATAAAGATAAACTCTTTTAAGCAATTCATCAAACACCTTGTATGCGTGCTTTTGTGAGTTAAACCACTTTAGTAAAGGGTTATATCAACTCACCTCAATACTCCTTGGGCCAATACGTAGACTCCAGTCCAATTTATACCCGTCAAACAATCGTTTCTACAACAATCAGTGTATTTTAATCAATTTTAAAGTACTACACCTAAATATGAAATCTATTGTTGATATAGAGGGAGAAGAGAATTAACTATTCTATTCTTACCTATTACTATTGTAGAGTAATTGACAACAGGGGATTTTACATACCTGAGTTCAAGAATTAGTGATTTGTAAGAAACCCTAGATTTTTCCGTTGCCTGTGTGATAAACGAAGTCTCTGTTTCGTGAGCGAACGATTCTATTTTTTTTTTTTTTTTTAGCTTTTGCTTTCCGTCATTCTGATAACGTTCTGCCTCTCTTTTAAGGTTTGGAGGCTTTTGTTTCCAACATCCCTTCTTATGGGCTTTTAAGCCTTTTTTCCTTTTTTTTTTTAATTACTAATAACTAATGATACCTTTTTTTTTTAAATTTAATAATATTAAAACTATTAACATTTTCTTAATTGTATAACCAATTATATATATATATATATATATATATCACTATAGGCAAGATAAAAATAATAACAATAGTAATAAATTAGTTCTATAGTTAGCGTGTCTCGAATCTTTTATAAATTTGGGGAGTGTTACAGGAATATTGTACAGGTTCGGTTATGTGATTCTCAAATGTTGTCCCTGCACCACCTATGCTCCCAAAAGCTTATTCTCCCATCCCCCACTCTGATGAAATGTTCTCATCAAACTCTTCCTATCCCTTTATAATATCCTCCATAAACCGCACCCATAGGGAAGTGAAGCATTTTTAGTGCTCCACCCCCTTCCAAAACCCCGTACTTCTCCACAATCACCCCTTTCAAAGAGCATCCACCTGTACCCGGAATCTCCATAACCACTTTGCTAGTAACTCCTTGTTGAAAACTTAGATCTTTTGTCTCCAGCTCACCCCAACACTTAGTAACAGACTCCCAATTACCTAAGTGAAACTTCATCTCCCCACTTGAGCTATGCCTTAGAAGTCCCTCTGAGGTTTTTCCAACTTTCGTATTACGCTAGGTGGAGCGTGTAACGAAGACATAAAATAAGTGGAGATGCTCGGCAGAGCACTCTTAATTAACACTTCCTTCCCCCCTTTAGATAAATATCTCCTTTGCCAACTTGCAAGCCTCTTTTCTACCCTCTCTGTCACCGGGTTCCAAACTGCTAGGTCGTTATTAGATGCTCCCAGCGGTAGTCCCAGATAAGTTGAAGGAAGATCCCCAATCTTACAATTCATCACTTGCGCTAGGACCTCTATATTCTCAACCTTGCTCACTGGGATAATTTCGCATTTTTTGAGGTTGATCTCTACCCCTTACACTACCTGAAACCAAGTCAACACTTGTCTCAGATGAACAATTGTGCTTTGTCAGCATCACAAACACTAAAGTATCATCCACAAACAAAAGATGAGACACCCTCACAATACTTTGACCACCAATCACTGCAAAAAAAAAAAAAAAAAAGCCTAAGTAACCCAGTCCCAGCCCTGACCATCATCCTTCTCAACACTTCCATCACTAAAATGAACAACATAGGGGATAACGAGTCGCCATGTCTCATCCTTCTCGAGCTACCAAAGAAACCACATGGATTACCATTCATAAGAACAGAGAACCTGGTTGTTGAAATGCAAATCTCGATCCATTTCCTCCATCTTGCACCAAATCCCATCCTCAACATATTGAAATCAAGGAACTCTCAATTAACATAATTGTAGGCCTTCTTAAGGTCCAGTTTACACAATATCCCCGTTTCTCCTAGCTTCCTTCTCGAGTCAACCACTTCAACCACTAGTGCTGCATCTAGAATATGTCTTCCATCCACAAAAGCATTCTGTGAAGTAGATACTGTCACATCCAATACGTACTTTAGTCTATTGGAAAGCACCTTAGATATAATCTTATGAATGATACAATTTAAAATATATGAAGTAACAGTAAATCAAGTTCAATAATCTTTTTGAATTTCTAATTCATATGCAAAGAAGAAAATTTAAAGTTTTTGATTTGGCAATAGAACTGGTTTTCTTGTGTTAAGTTCCTTATTTTCTTTACCTAAGAGTGACCTAGTGGTCAATGAAGTGGCTCTAAATCTTGGAGACCAGGGTTTAAGTCCCTCTAGATGACTCTTCCTATCTGTCTATGCCTTGGGGATAGAGTTACTCAGTACTTTTGCTGGTGGGAGATAGTAGGTATCTGGTGGAATAGTCGAAGTATGCACAAGCTAGCCTGAATATCACTACTTTTATCAGAAAAAGAAAGAATTCCTTGTTTCCTTTTCCGAGTTACATCGCAAATTATTCAGTTCATTTCTTTGACAATTAATATCTCACTTGGCAGCTATGTATATTGAGTAGTGTCGCTATCTTCAAGAGCCAGAGGTGGCTGCCTTAGCGCCTTGGTGCTGCATTATAGCGTCAGAGACGAAACGTCAACTTGCACTGTACATAGTCATTGTTTCAGCGCTTTACATGAGCCTTTAACAACACACTACCTATAAAAGCATAAACAATAGGGATATACACTCCAAAACTTTGTGCTGCTTACCTATACAATTTCAACTATACCTTTAAAGTCGATTTCCAGTCAAATCAAGATGATAAAAGCACAGACAAAGGGATTAATTAGTTTTATCTATTCTTGGGATAATCTTACAGTTCTGTGATCTAACCTGGAACCTGCGAAAAATGAGTTTGGATCCTACTTTTTAGTATTGTCTATTGTTTATTTTTCTTCTTCTCGAGCCGAGGGTCTTTCGGAAACAGCCTCTCTATCCTACTTTTTAGTCTGCGTACACTCTACCCTCCCCAGACCCCACTTGTGGGATTTTACTGGGTTGTTGTTGTTGTTGTTGTTGTTGTTTCTCGTTAGCAAACCAGAATACTGATCTTCTTTTTTCCTATTTATGAAGTGGGTCCTTCAAGCTCTTGGCGGATGGGAAAATGAGCTTGCCTATTGTCAACAACTCCTCGAAGATGATATTTACAACAATTCTGCTTGGAATCAGGTAATGATTGAACTTCTTTTCCGTTTTTTATGAGAATAAATAATTCTTTGATAGTAAAAGAAAAGGACTGAGAGGAACAAGATGTCCTCAACTGACAGAATCAGAAGGTATAAACAAAAAAATCTCCAAACAAGAAGCATATACCACTCCCTTGGGAGCTTTGTTAAAAGTATGCCTGAAAACGATAAGATGGCAAGAAATGGATTTTTCTCAATCTAAAGCTGGACGCGGAGTCTGTGCTGGAATCCTCTAGTGGTACCCAAAATACAGCACAGAACAAGCATAATACTCTTCCATAAAGCTTCTACTTCTTCATTGTCCCAAACCCATGAAATTTTAATGAGAAAGGACTTCTAGGGTTGACATATAAGTCTCCATATTTGCAAATAACCTCCGTCAAGTTCATTTGCTAAAGGATGCATAAAGAAGTGTGCATGAGACTCATTACCATGTTTACTTATTATATAGCAGCTAGGAGAAATGCACAGCAACCGAGTAGTGCTGCTTCTATTTGACGGTGTTCACTCATTTTAGTCTCGACTCTCAAGCAACAATTAGCTGTAAAAGTTCCATTCCTTTTTTGCTTTAGTTATTCTAAAACTCCTAACTGATATCAGTACCCCCTGACATTTTCAAAAGGAGCTCATCTCTAACAAATGTTTTATGACTATTAACTTTAAAAAGTTAAAAGGGTAAAAATTCCTTTGTGAAGGTAGTGTAGCTTCTCACTTTACTTTGTTTCTTGTAGAGATACTTTGTTGTGACACGATCACCTCTATTAGGGGGCCTAGCGGCAATGAGGGAATTAGAAGTGAATTACACAGTTCAAGCCCTCAGAGCTAGTCCGGAGAATGAAAGTCCTTGGAGGTATCTTCGTGGTCTTTACAAGAATGATACACAATCTCTAGTTGAGGATTCTCAAGTAGCATCGGTGCTTTTGGATGTTTTAACCTCCAAAAATAATCATGTGCATGCTCTGAGCTTGCTGTTGGATCTTCTCAGTCATGGTTTTGAACCAAGGGAAGAATTAAAAAGTGCAGTAGATGTTCTTACTCCACAGTCATGCTCTCCGGATTTACCCTTGGCGAAGAGAATTTGTTCCATCTTGGAACATGCTGATCCAATGAGAATAAACTATTGGAATTGGCGCAAAAGCACTATTCCTGTTCAATCAGCTAAATGCCAGAATACTGATAGGTTGGCTGATTTAAGCATGCAGGATAACTTGTAGTAATATTGCAATGATGTTGTACGAATATACAGATTCCCGTTATCTAATTCACTGAAGAAGTCACGTCGGACACATCTGCTGGGAAATAACTGAATGACACGAAGAACTGGAAAAACTGCGCCCGATTTCTTATTGCCAGTTTTGTGTTACTGTCTTAAGTTTGGGCCTGGTCTATTCCTCAAGTTTGGATGCATTGCTTATTTATGGTGTGGGTGACTTCCAATATACCAGAGGAAGGCTGGTAACATGTGCAATTTTAGCAACTTCTTGAGTTAGTTTAAAAGTTTAGTAGTTCTACTTTAATGAGGATATATTCCTGTGGGGGTAGTGTTGTACTCAGACTTGGATTTCATTTTTGTAATTTATCAAACGGAACGAAAATGTGACAACCTGAGCCTGAAAAGTTGGAGAATACAGCTCATTATCACTTTAATGCTATAAGACAGCCACAGATCAGCTCACTTCAATTTTCTTTCTGATCCTTTGACATGTGTATGGGCAGTATCTAGAATCACGTTGACAAATTACATCGTGGATGCAAAAATAATTTTCAATTGACTATGTCTTAGGATATGGGTTCACGCGAACCCATACTCCTCTCTAAACCATGTACAACAATGTTACATCACTTCAAAATTACTTAAATATATCTGCAAGCACCTATGCTCAAAGACTCCTATGGTGCAATAATTATTGAGTGCACCTCTACGAGTGAAATTGGCGGTTCAAATCTCACATTTCAGCACGGAGTATAAATATATTCATTAAAATCACAAATTTTTTAAAAAGAATATAATTTTGAACCTTTAATTTCAAAAGTATAGTAGGTTCATGGTAAGAGACTAAAGCTAAACACGTCAAATATAAATTCTAGATCCACCTTTTCACAATAATGCACCCGTCCTCTTGAAATCCTGGATCCACCTCTGCTTCATTATAGTAGTTTGTTTAAGCGATGAAAATAAAAGTATAGTCGTTTCAGCTAGTTCGCATCCACGTAGTTATTAGTCAGCTGATTAACAGAGTAAGTTGAGAAATATTGTCTTCCAAAAAATAAATTCTCCTACAAGTTTTATCAAAACTATGATAAGGGACGTGATATGGTGAATATGGTGCATGCTAATATGACTTTTAACCTCCATGATAATCCTTGTCCCAATGTGCCAAACTGAGATAATCTTCATCAACATCTCCAGAATAACCATTCGATTCTTACCCTCCACACAATAGAAAGAAAAGAAATTGAATGAAATGCTGGTAGAAGGATATACGTTTGGAATACATTGCTCCTCCACATTTTGAAGAGGCAAATAGTATCAATCCAAAATACTGATATCATGGAATAACTTTCCCTTAATCTCATATGAGTATCTGTTCTTACACCCGTTGTGGAGTGTAGGATAGTGAACTGAACTGTACAAAATGATCTAAATGCTACAATGTGTACTTTGCCAGTTTGTCAACTTCTTCACAGTCTCCCATCAAAACAAAACCAATAACTTTCCTTCCCATTCCACCAAGAAGGAAGAAAAAAGCATAGACGTTTATATGGCAGGTACAAAATATGAGCTAAAAGCACAAAGGATTTTCTATCGTTAAATCCCAAGTGAAAATGTTTTGGGAGAAATGACTCAAAAAACTGTATCCTCACCGCTAAACTTGTTAAAATCCATCATGTCACTTTTTGGCAGTGGAAGATGGGCTTGACGCCTCTTTGAATGCGGATGGGCAGAGATCACTTACCGCACAGATTGCACAACGTGGTCTTAAAGGAGTACATATGGTCTGTCCAAACCCTACCTGTTTTTAAGATCAATAGAACTATGTTAACTGGGCCAAAAAAAAGTGATTTGCAGGGGAACCTAAAAACAGAAATAGTTTAATATATAAAAGCTAATCGTCTACTTTGGTGTAACTATAGCAATAGTCTTCTGGATTCAGATGCTGAAAAGTTTCAACAAAGAAGAGATGTAGAGTCTTGAGATTGTTAGTTCCTCAACTTCCCACTTTTGTGGAATCAATTCAAGCAAATATGTTGAGCTTTTTGAGCTATCAAGATACATTCCCTAGTCAGACACCTTGTTCTATGTTCTATGAGCAGCACTCTTGTTAATGTCTATACGTGCTGCTTCGAAGAAACTTTCACCAAATACTGTGCATCCACTTACGTTGAGATAAGATGAAAAAGAACCATGCAAGAATCTCCACCAGTTTGGTAGCTTTGCATTACAACGATGGAGAATTTATATAAGTAGCTATAATTTATGCCAGCAATGAAGATAGATCGTGTACATACCAAGAGAGGATTGATAGGCACCCATTCTTCCTTCGGAAGCCAAAGCTGCAAGGACTCCCTAGTCTCCTCAGGGGTTCTAGTTTCCTAACGAAGAGAAAACAAGTAGGAAATTAAACATTCATGCAATGAATTATGATATGATTAAATAATTGATAGATCCTTTAATACCATTTTGGAAGGCAACTTAAGTTTTGGATCCCCTCTTTCAGACTCGCCATAGACATTCAGTTTTTTTTGTCCTAGTTGTACTGGTCTAATAGAGGACGGCCAAGTAAAAGTAAAGAAAAGAACTAAGGGGAAAAAGACTAAATT